>NC_139987.1:2427168-2894668 GCF_963993115.1 Abramis brama
ATTTATTTAGTTCAACACAACAAATGTACAATAACACTCTTAAGATGAACATCGTGTGATCGATTTGTAGCAGAAGACACATGATGTGTAATGTGCATTAAAGCACACTGTACACATGTTTAGAGTAAAAAGCAGGAAACAGAATTAGGTACAATAAATAGTTTATTTGGGATTTGTGGAAATAAACGTTGTGTTCCAGGAACTAAGGTCTGTTTCTCTCACTGAGATTCATTTTCTTTCTGGAACATTGACAAAAGCTAAGATGAATCATGGAACAACATGGAGTCCACAATGATAATATATCATTCTATTAATGCACATTGAGTTTCATTCAAGTTTTTTAAAATGTTTTTTAGTATGTGGTAGGGGTGTAACGATACCCTCATGTCACGATCCGATACAGATGATCACGATACGATATTATTGCGAAACTCCAAGACATACGGTAAAAGATTAGCAAAAAATGGACTGTCGATTAATATTAAGTGTGTAAATGAATAGGCTTGGACTTGGTCCTGGAAACCCAAAGCTCAGGACAATAGAGACGCCTAAAACTGAAGCTAAAAACAGAATTATTTTAGACAAATATGCTTGCACACTTTCATTGACTAGATATATTTATAATAATGTTGGCCACTTTTTACTAACATAAGACATTTGGCATCATCAGGACCCACAAATATTCCCCCATTGCATTATTATACATTATATTCCACATTATATATAGCAGTTTAATGTAGTACTGACATCAAAAACTTAATTTTTACTTTGGGTGAACTATACACAATACATATTTTCACTATCCATGATACATATTGTTGCATTTTTGTATTGCGATATATTGTGACAATATACCAATAAATATATAACATATCAATATTGTTACACCCCTAGTATGTGACCAACATTTACTACCCGCTGCATGACCATGGCATGAACTGCCGGCCACACGGGGAAATGATAAGAAAGCAAACACATGACGCAAGGCCACAAGCATCTCTCCTGCAACAGCTGAGGGTTCAGACGCATGAGCTCGCGATAACCGTCTGCTAAACACACGCGCGTGGAGTCGTCGCACAAACACCACATCTTCACTTACATGTTGGGTTTGTCTGCGTGACTGACAGCACCTAGTGGTCATCAAATGCACAACTTTTCCAAAGAGTAGTTTTAATAGTTTCTTTCAGCTGGAGTATTTCTGTAAATGTGTACCGCGTGTGTGCTTCTCTCATCGGTGTGTGCAGACGAATGCTCTCACACGCAGCTGACGTGTGTAAATGAGCGAATGTTTACAGGCCGGTTTGCCTCCAGGATGGGATGTTAGCTGTGTTGTCAAGGGGTGTGTGTGTGTGTGTGTGTGTGGTCCCGCACGTAGGCTTGGACTCCGGCACTTAAACCGTCTCCTTCCCCCTTCCCCGTGTGTGTGTGTGTGTGAGGCCACTCTGAGCTTCCCCGCACAACTCCCAACAATTGTTTAACCGTACAAAGATGAAGCCAAGAGTTCCCACTGCACTGATGGGCAGAACCTAAAAGCTCTGAAAAATGAGATGAGTAAGCCTGTAAAGGGGAAATCTGTGTGTCTGTGCATGCACATAAACATCATTTACACAGGACTCATTCAGACCCAGAAAACACTGTAAAGGCAGAGGTTCAGAGTGATGGTGATTTCATAGGAGTCCAAAGGTGATGGAAAAAGATGTAAATGCTTTTGCATTTACTCACAAATCTTCTGCGTTCCTTCTAAAAAACATTGCGTTCCCTCGCAAAAGTATTGTGTTTCTCTGAGAAATTTTGCGTTCGCTTGCAAAAGTATTGCATTCCTTCGAAAAACGTGTTCGCTCGCAAAACTATTGTATTTCTACAACTATTGAGAAATTTTGCACTTGATCACAAGTTGATTGTCTGAGAAATTTTGTGTTCTCTTGCAAAAATATTGTTTCTCTAAGAAATGTTGTGCTCACTCGCAAAAGTTTTGTGTTCCTCTGAGAAATGTTGCGTTCGCTCGCAAAAATATTGAGTTTCTCCAAAAAAACGTGTTTGCTCCAAAAAGCATTCCTCCAAGAAACGGTATTTGCTCGCAAAAGTATTTTATTTCTCTGAGAAATTTTGCATTTACTCGCAAAAATATTGCGTTCTTCCAAAAAACACTTATTTTGCGTTTCTCCAAGAAACTTGTGTTTGCTCGCAAAAGTCTTTTTTCTCTGAGAAACTTTGTGCTCACTCAAGTTTGTTCCAAGTTTGTGCTCTTCTGAGAAATGTTGTGTTTGCTCACATAAATATTTCGTTCCTCAAAAAAACTGTTCGCTCACAAAAGTTTTGCGTTGCTCTGAAAAACAAGAAACAGTTTGCTCGCAAAAGTATTGTTTCTCAGAGAAACTTTGCATTCACTTGCAAGTTTTTCATTCCTCTGAGAAACTTTGCGTTTCCTAGCAATAGTTTTGTTTCTCTTCTTGAGTAAATGCAAAACCACTGAAATGTAATTTTTCCTTCCATCTAATTTTTTCCTAATCAATGTGTCCCATAAGTTGCTCCATAGCATAGTTAACTACAACAGTATAAGAACCATTCCCATACAGATTACAAATTAGATTTCATGAAAAGGTTAGTTTTGAAAGGGATCGTACTGAAATCATTTTCGCCCCTTAGGCCAAAAGTACCAAAGCCATTTGCATCAGCAAAGACAGATACGCCTGTCTGTAAACTATTACCCAATACTAAACATTAAACATGATCAAATTTCATTCCCATGACAAGTGTTTAAAATATGTTCTTGCAACTTGTGTAAATTTGTGACTTTGTGACTCGTAAATTTCTTTCCGAACATGTTAATGCCAGCTGTTGCACAGAACAGCACAAAGACGACAGCGCCTAGCAAATGTCACTATAGCACCACATTATTTATAGTATGCTTTGAGCCAAGAATATTTTCAGAAAAAAAAGAAACTGTTATGGGACTACTGTGCTTGACGAATCACACGAGTAGATTAAATAACAAATGTTATGCTGTCATGCACAAGTTTAGCACTGTCATCTCATGCAGATTCTGCTCTTATGCAACACACATGACATATGTCTACATGCTGTAACACATAAAACTAATTGCCACAATAGCAGGTGGTTAATTTTACAAAAGTACAGTCTGGAATGAGATGTAGATGTATTCAAATAACAGTTATATTCCCCCATAATTATATTTACATAACGTTTTCACAGTACACAGTTGTGTCAAAGCAGTTTCACAGAAAACAAGCTGAGACAATGAGGACAACGCAAATGATGACGCAAAGAACGTCTGAGACTATGTTGTCATACACAGACTGTGTGTGTGCTCAAAAGAAAATGTGCCGATGAGTTTTCAGTTGACAGTAGAGATTAATAAACACAACGGTCACATTACACTTACCAAACACCAAGTGGATACAGAAAAATGGGTCAAATATTCTTAGATTCAGGAGCAAATCTGGGGAACTAAAACAGCCCAAACTCAGAGAGTTTGCAGAGACACACCTTTAGCAAGAGGTTTGAAATAATCATTTCACATCAATATTCAAGATTACACCCTGTTCTAAAGGCCCGTTCACACCAAGAACCATAACTATAACGATAACTATATTAGCGTCCTCAACGGCAGACATTTCTACTGCACAAGAGCGTGATCGACGGGCAGAGTTCAAATGACACCGTACGCAACTGGATAGTCCTTCAACCAATCAGACCAGCGATCCGGGTGTTGACTTTGCAGAGCGACGCTAAAACTCCAGGCAGGAAATGTGTAACCAAACGTGTTGATCAGCGGTTTGCAGAAGGAGCGATGGAATCCAGCGATTAATGCAGGTTATGCAAAAAAAAACATGAAAGTTAGTGGTATTTACACCCACTCGAGCGAGTTGTTTGCTAAAAAGAAGCCTTTGATCATCATCGAGAGGTTCAAAGGAATTGGACAGAGCCGTAACAGCTCTGGAATTGGATTGGATTAAACCCGCCAATAGCGCGCCAGGTGGATAAGCCAGTTTGTGATTGGTTCCCGCAAATTTGTAAAGGAAGCAGCAGAGATGAATGTACAGGTGTCCAGGATGTACAGGCGAAATCAAATCCCAGTTTACCCAGTCTATCAACTTACGCAAACACCATGTAAAACATCCTGATATTGTTGAGCACAGTTTTTCGCAGTTTGTTAATTAAGCTGTACTTATATTCGACACGCTTTGGCTGAATGCGCGATCTGATGACATCACACGGCGCGTCTCGGGCCAAATTCTGTAGAAAACCTTCGGCAATTTCAGAAAATTGCAAGCTGCCGCAAATATTGCGGAGTTCGCGTTTAATCCTACGATCGCAAATTCCTGGAGAGACTGAACTGGCATGAGCAGCGCATGTTACAGCAATAGGCTCTATGCACGAGCGCTTCCGGTGTCACATCCGGTGCGTCGGAAGCCGTTTTTGCATTCGGTGGAGATAATGGTAAATTACACTCGCTGTTTACACGAGCTTCCAGCGGTTAATGTAAATGATGTTAACAATATTGTGAGGCAGTTTGCTGTCACACCTAAGAGTAAGACAAAGAAGGGCTTTAAATTACATATTTCGAGCCACATCGACAACTTTGAGGGCGAGTGTTCTCTCATATCATGCGAAATCCGACTAGCGAATCGGTTTCTAAAATCGTTGAATTTTAAGAAAGTTTTGCCGCTAGTACACTTCGCTACTATGCGGAAGTAAAGACGCTGGCTGAGATTGGAAATACGTCAGCAGCGTTCGTGCATAGAGCGTATTATATTATATATTCTATTATAGTATGTTAATTATATTATACTATATCGCGACATTTCAAAGATTGATTAATTAAATGTTTCTGTAAATACCCCATTTTGTTTGTATATGATAACATGTTTATGGGTAATTCATACAGAAAAATTAAATGTAATAATGTTTTTTTTTTTATCAGTTTGAACTGTTCTTTCTTATATTTAAATGTGAACGTTTGCATTCTGTGTGCATCTGACTGGTGCTGTGAAGTCGTATGATCCGAGATCCTGACGCAGGTGTGGAGGGGGTGAATATAATGAGGAACTGGTCGCTGGAGCGCATGTGAAGACATGCTAGGTCTTAAACCGCTGGAATAAAGGCTTCATTGAGCACACAGGAATGCAGACTGACGCTGTCTAAGATGTGGATGTGGTTCACATTCCTGAGCCGCCACCACACGCTGCAATGCTGTCATCAAAGAGAAAACGCGCTCGAAAACAAGACTTTCAGACCAAAATCCCCAAAGCATTTCAATACCCAAGTCTGCATGTCATTTCCTGCTCAGCATCTCTGCTCTACCAATGAAACAGGAGAAGAAATAATAACACGATTAATAATTAGCCTACCTAGTATTCATTCAGGATCTGTTTAGGGTTTAAATATATCAAGTTATTTTTGTTTGCTCAAGTGTAAAGGGAAAATGATAACACTAGTTTTAATACATGTATTAAAATAAGTTACAGTACTTCAGAGCAACATTGCTTCCTGTGCCAGTTTTTAGACAGATATTGAAGAATATAAACGTCAGCTCAGGCACATGATAAATGAATCAATGTGCTCAACAGAACAAAATGCATTTGTTTTTTATAGGCCTACTTAATATGACAACGGGTCCAAAACAGTAACGAATGGCTCAAAAGTCTAAATATTTCTGTTCATATTTACTTATCTCTGCCGTCAGACAATTATAATTCACCAACCAATTGTAATGTGGCAGAACAAGCTCTAATTTCATTGGACAACGTGAAGTGGAATGGTAATTTCCTGATCTTAGGCTATTCATTAATTGGTTAAAAACTACAAACACTGTCTGTTTAAAGTTTATTAACAAAGGTGAAATAAGAAAAAGATAGTCTTGTTCTTTACAGTCTGACTGGACAGAAACATTTGCGGTTCGTCTCATTTTAAAAATCAAATGTGAATCGACAACAAAGCACTCCGCAAAACTATGCAGCACCAGAAGTGTGTGTATATATATATATATATATATATAAACATGTATTATTATAGCAATAAACGGCCCTTTTTGACATTTGAGCCTTCAGAAGCTTTGAATGAAATAAAATGAGAATAAAAGCTGACAGGAGCGAACACATCCTAGGCTCATGTGTATTCGGGCAGTCGTGTGCTTTCCTGCTGTGTGTGTATTAGATAAGCATTACATCAGTGTGTTAATAACTCAATCCCCCATGAGCCCCTGGGGCGGCTCTCCTGCTGGCTGACTCAGCAGATCTGGAAACAGTCAGGGTTTTTTTCCTCTTTTGCCACTGAAGCTCAAATAACAAAGACTGTAAAACCACAACTGTAATATTCAGCCACAACTGTAACTGTTACACATGAATTTTTAAGAGTTTTATCAGCTTTATCAGTTCCTGTGAAATGATTGCAGAGTTTCTGGGAATGGAGAAGCTGGAAGCGTGACTCACTTTCATTGTGTCAATGTTACAGAACAATTGGGGATGTTAAGTTGTAAATAACATTTATATTGTTTAATTATGTCTTACGAAAGTGACCAATTCAAGAAAAAAATGGTCACGTTTTCCGTTTCATCCCTTGATGTTATCCCTTGATCATTTTTTTTCTTAAATCTCTTCTGCTCACCTTCACTTCACACTTTCATATTCTTTCATTTGATGAAAAATACATTAAAAACAGTAATATTGTGAAATTTAAAATAGCTGTTTCTATGTGAATATATTGTAAAATGCAAAAAGCTGAATTTGATCCTCCAGTCTTCATACATTTCTGGTTATCATCAATGATGACAGTTGTGCTGATTCATATTTTTGTGGAAACTGATATATTTTGTCCAGGATTCTTGTTGAAAGTTGAAAAGAACAGCATTTATTTGAAACAGAAATCTTTTGTAACATTAGAAATGTCTTTACTGTCACTTTTGATCAATTTAATGCATCTTTGCATTCATTTATTTAAAAACAAAAACATCTTTCTAACCCCTTTTAAACAGTAGTGCATAAATACTGTATATCATTTCCTTGTTTGCAAAGTTTGCATGAATAAAGCCGTTTTTAATCCAGTGATGTTCACTGCCAGATATCTAGAAGAGCAGGATATATCTGTAAGATAACATGAGTAAACACTGAGGGCATTGGGGGAAAACTCACTGGAGGAAGTAAGATAATCTTATTAAATAGTTGTGTTGTTGAATTACACTGAGTATAGACAAATTTCAGAACTTTTTCCTAACAGCTTTGCTTACAGTAGCCATTTACAAAGCAGCTTTAATGCTTTATATATCAGTGCTGATTCCTGGAATCAACCAACACAACCGGATTCAGTTTGAGGTGTAATGCAACTCCTTCAACTGTCTTGTAATGGAATGAATTGTCATAGTTAATTTCCCATTTTGAAGTGGATTCTGTATTATTTATTAACTGATGAGAATGAAGTCTCTTTACATTATGTAACAAACATACAACAGAAAGAAAAGAAGTTCATAATCACAAAGGAAGGAATAGCTTTCATCTTTCAAGCTTGCTCTTCACACATTTGAGCTGAAATGCCTACAGATCTGACTATCATGGCAGCGCTACAAATATTTCAGGTATGCATCAGTCTTTACGGGACTCAGAAAGGCAATGTGGAAGGCAGCTGCTTGTAACTGGGTTGGTTAGGCCGGTGTCACTCGCCCTTAAAGCGAGGAGGACGCTTTTCTCTGAACGCCAGCAAACCTTCCAGCCGGTCTTTGGTTGGGATCACCTAGGAGACAACAGTCGTATCAGAGGAACGCTACAGCTGTGCCGCCTCGAGGGCTAAATATAGTGGCTTTCTGAGTGATCTAGGCCAGCGTTCACTCTCTGCATGAAGTGCATCATGTTAACCTTTGAAACGGCTGATTATATGAAATTAAAAATTCTTTTTATATAGCGACTATTTATTTTTGCCTTTATTGACGATGAGGACGGACAGGAAGAGATAGGAGAGGAGAGAGGGGAACAGGATCGGGAAAGGACCTCGAGCTGGGACTTGAGTTAAAGGAGTAGTTCACTTCAGAATTAAAATTTCCTGATGATTTACTCTCCCCCACGTCATCCAAGATGTTCATGTCTTTCTTTCTTCAGTCGAAAAGAAATTGAGGTTTTTGAGGAAAATATTCCAGGATTTTTCTCCATATAGTGACTTCAATGGGGTCCAACGGGTTGAAGGTCCAAATGTGAGTTTCAGTGCAGCTTCAAAGTCTCGACACGATCCAGCCGAGAAATAAGAGTCTTATCTAGAGAAACCATTGGCCATTAAAAAAACATTTATATACTTTTTAACAACAAATGCTCGTCTTGCACTAGCTTTGCAATCCGCCACGCATTACGTAGTAAAAGTACCGACCTAGTGTTTACAAAGCGAACGTGCAAAGAATAAGTCAAACACCATTTACAAAAAAAATACCTTAAAGGTGCTCTAAAGTGATGCTGGGTGAAGTCACTTCTTGTTGACGTTCGAAGTATTGTCAAACAAAACTAGCTCGACCCTCCCTCCTCCTCATCCCGTCCCCTCCCCTTCCCTTCCGTGCTTTTCCGATGTTAATTCGGGACATCGCACGTTCCTTCTCCTTTTCCCCTCTTCTTTGCTATTTGTTCATCGGAACGTCGTCTCTTTGTCGGCAATATCAAAAGTCAAGAGCATATAATTCTAACATTAGTCGTTGTTAGGACATCTCTCCTCTAGCTAACTTCCCTCTTCATGCTTCTCTCTCCTCCACACCCCACACCCCCCCTTCATGTGCACGCGCACTAACCCCCCCACCCCCATCCCCAAATAATTCTTGTCGGTGATTGGCTGGGACACTGTTTGTTATGTTTCGTGGTCCAGGCTGGGCCAGTTTGTTTTTGTTGCCGTTTGTGGAGCCTGGGCTGTTTACAGAGACCGCGTGTCTTTACGGTGTGTTCAGGGGACAGGCAGCTAGCGGATAGTGCGGAGATGTTTGCTGGATGTGACAAAAAATGTTTCAGCCTAAAAAACGCGTGACATCGCTTAGAGCACCTTTAATAAAAGGTAAAACAACGATGTCGGATGATTTCGAAGTTGGATGAGAAAATGCGATGAGAGTTTTCCGCCCATCACTACATTTTCTACATACGTCAGGTTATCGCCTGACCTTTCCAACATGATTACGTAATGCGTGAAGTCGTGGACGTGCAAGACGAGCATTTGTGGTTAAAAAGTATATAAATGTTTTATTTTATTTTAGAAAATGACAGATGTTTTTCTAGATTAGACCTGCATTCCTCGGCTGGGATCGTGTAGAGAGACTTTGAAGCTGCACTGAAACTCACATCTGGACCTTCAACCCATTTAAGTCACTAATTGGAGAAAAATCCTGGAATGTTTTCCTCAAAAACCTTCATTTCTTTTAGACTGAAGAGAGAAAGACATGAACATCTTGGATGACGTGGGGGAGAGTAAATTACCAGGAAATTTGAATTCTGAAGTGAACTACTCCTTTAACCCTCTGGGCTTCTTCGTAAAATAGTCACACTTAGCTTCCTCCCGCCCGAAAACGGGCGAAGCCTTAAAATTTTACTTTACTTTTTCCCAGGATAACCAATCAAATATATTTTTGTTCTATAATGTTTTCTGATTATTATTTAGAATTTTTAGAATTTTTTATGATACTTTGCATTAATTATATAATTTTTATGAGCTATTTTTTCCATTAGAATTAATATATATATTTTTATTTTATTTATTTTATTTTATTTTTCAATAAATGCAACATTTCACATCAAATTAGAGTGCAGGCCTAAAAAAAAAAAATTTTCAAGTGAGAAGAGCGCCACCTAGTGGCTTCAAAATTTATTAATTTGTGTCATGTCCTATTACCGCCTATAGGCGGCCTATAGCTTTTTTATTTTTTTATTTGATTTATTCCCATTCGGAAAGAAAACAATTTATTACTAATCAATCACTGAATGGAACAGCACAAATTATATATCATTTTAAAGCTTAGGATCTCAGCTTTTTAATGAATCTAATTACATTTATTAATTCCTAACGAGTGCTGAGTAATCCCTCTAAAACCAAGTGTACCGCCAGCAGGCGCCACCTAGCTGCGAAAATATTCATTACCATATTTTTCAAAAATCTTGCCTTGATTAACACAAAGTTGATGTCATTTGAAAGCTTAGAGTCTGAACTTTACAGTGAATGTATCCACTTTGAAAAACTCTTAAGTATTGCTGAGTTATTTGCTGATAAATAGAATTTCTTTTTTTTCATAATCTATAAAATAATGTACTGCAATGTGTCAAAAACATCATACAGCTCATGAAACATTCTCAGATAATTGAAAATGGCACTTCATTTTTTACAGCATATTATTACAATTAAAATGAGCCCAAAATTAAGATAATCTATTGCTTTTATGACAAGATATTCTTCATGGAGAAAAAATTGCCCATGAGGGGGTGTCAAAGACTGTACAAAAAGGCTATCTCTTTTCAAAATGCTGTAATTTTTGATTCCTTTATCCAAAAATTATTATTTTTTTATCCAGATGCAGCTAACATGTAGGGGGACTTCACTAAAAAAGAATTTTCCTCCTACCTTATTTCCTTCCTGAGTTATTCCATGACAAATAAGAAAGATATGCAAAATCATAATAAAAATTATATATATATATTGTCTTTTATCCGCTGTTTCTTGGCAGGACAATGTCCAAATGTAATGTAATTTATATTTTCAAAAAATTTAAAAAGAGTTCTTTCAAACGATACCTACCTTTTGACTCTCCTTGCTATAGTTTTGGAGTTATTATGATTATATAATTTTTATATAGTTTGGGGCAAAATTTGCTGTTTCAGTCTTACCAGTTCATTTCTCTCTGTGTGTGTGTGTGTGGGTGTGTGTGTGGGGGGGGGGGAGGGTGTCTTATTTGCACTCTTGATGTTTAAGAGTGTCACCCCTTCATTGCTGTACACTTTTTTTCAGCACAGTGGCTGATCTGTAGCTTGTACCACCAAAAGTTTCTCTGAGTTTTCCTATTTTTTCGTATTTCCCATTCATTTCCTATGTCGCCCGTTTTCGGGCGGGAGGAAGCTAAGTGTGACTTTTTTTTTTACGACCCTTTAACATATCAGAATCATCTTCTTGATTTTTTTGTGTGTTCATATAGGTAATAAAAGAAAAGTCACCAAGTTCCACCCCCATCCGATGAAGCAAAAAAATTTAACAATTCGAAACGTTCAAGTTTTCGCCCGTTTTCAGGCGAAGAAGCCAGAGCGCCAGCACATGGCTCTTGAAAGGTTTATCAATCATTGGTAAAATATATTTCTCCATGTTGAAAACAAATGGGGTTTTTACTTTGGATCCCAGCTGTTGTGCTTTATTGTAGAACAGTATTTTGGCTCAAAAAACAAAAGTTAACACAACAAAATACTATTCTGATTCTCAGATTAATGGGAATTTCCATTGTGTAAACATACCTGAGAATAGCATGCCTCTTCAATAGCTAATCCTGTCTTTAAATCCACCTGGAAAAAACAACAACAACAACATCATCCGACACTAGTTTTGCATCATCCGTTTCAGAATGTTTATATGAACCACAACAACTGTATAAGTCACGAGAGAAGTTAAGTCTGATGTGATGTCGAGTGCCCATACAACACACTTTCTTTTCTCCTCGTAGCCGTGGGAACAAACCATCCAATAAACGTGCAAGAGCTCCTCATGACAACACAGAAGAACAGAGACCTACTTTTGTAGGTGATCTTGGCATTTCACAAACACAGAAATATCTGAACTCCTCACTAGAAAAACAACTGAATTTTAAGTAAATGTCCTTTGGCATCAGAGGCTCAATAGAGGCTCTTTCTTCATTTTAACAGCGACAGCTCTTCTAAAGAAGGTCAGATGAAAACAAGCTATTTTGCTTCCTAGTGAAGCATCTTCAAATATAAGCAATTGCTTTTTTTCAACCCAGGCTCATTGGGAAAAACGTGTCTGTGGCAACATTTCTGCAAAATGTAATATTACGTTGCTGCTTTCATGTTTTGCAACGCTTCCAAAAAGTGAAATGTCCAGTGAGTGACACTGAAAGCATGTTCAGTTTTCTCTGAAACAGATTAACTTGAAACTGAAAATATTTTATTGTACGTATGGCGGCAGTTCAGAAATTAAATGCATGTAGAGTGATGCTAAAAGTTTGATGCTCTATCACGTTTGAAAATAACGTACCACCTACTAGGGCTGACGGTATGACGGTAAATATCGTTACCGCGGTAGAAAATGTCAAACATAACAGATTTTTTAATCCATAGTATACCGCAAAATGCAAATAAGTGGGCGTGGTTAACTCAAGTGTGTGAGACTGAGCGAGACGCTGCGAGTTTGCACGTTTGAAACATGGAGAAAGATGAACGAGCACATGAGGAGGACAGAAAGCAATCCCGAGCAGGAGGAGGAACTTGTTATTAAAAGAGGTGCGACGTCTGTGGTGTGCAAAATCTGACAAAGACCAGAAAAACGTGATTTGCAAACTACACTCACCTAAAGGATTATTAGGAACACCTGTTCAATTTCTCATTAATGCAATTATCTAATCAACCAATCACATGGCAGTTGCTTCAATGCATTTAGGGGTGTGGTCTTGGTCAAGACAATCTCCTGAACTCCAAACTGAATGTCAGAATGGGAAAGAAAGGTGATTTAAGCAATTTTGAGCGTGGCATGGTTGTTGGTGCCAGACGGGCCGGTCTGAGTATTTCACAATCTGCTCAGTTACTGGGATTTTCACGCACAACCATTTCTAGGGTTTACAAAGAATGGTGTGAAAAGGGAAAAACATCCAGTATGCGGCAGTCCTGTGGGCGAAAATGCCTTGTTGATGCTAGAGGTCAGAAGAGAATGGGCCGACTGATTCAAGCTGATAGAAGAGCAACTTTGACTGAAATAACCACTCATTACAACCGAGGTATGCAGCAAAGCATTTGTGAAGCCACAACACGCACAACCTTGAGGCGGATGGGCTACAACAGCAGAAGACCCCACCGGGTACCACTCATCTCCACTACAAATAGGAAAAAGAGGCTACAATTTGCACGAGCTCACCAAAATTGGACAGTTGAAGACTGGAAAAATGTTGCCTGGTCTGATGAGTCTCGATTTCTGTTGAGACATGTAGATGGTAGAGTCAGAATTTGGCGCAAACAGAATGAGAACATGGATCCATCATGCCTTGTTACCACTGTGCAGGCTGGTGGTGGTGGTGTAATGGTGTGGGGGATGTTTTCTTGGCACACATTAGGCCCCTTAGTGCCAATTGGGTATCGTTTAAATGCCACGGCCTACCTGAGCATTGTTTCTGACCATGTCCATCCCTTTATGACCACCATGTACCCATCCTCTGATGGCTACTTCCAGCAGGATAATGCACCATGTCACAAAGCTCGAATCATTTCAAATTGGTTTCTTGAACATGACAATGAGTTCACTGTACTAAAATGGCCCCCACAGTCACCAGATCTCAACCCAATAGAGCATCTTTGGGATGTGGTGGAACGGGAGCTTCGTGCCCTGGATGTGCATCCCACAAATCTCCATCAACTGCAAGAGGCTATCCTATCAATATGGGCCAACATTTCTAAAGAATGCTTTCAGCACCTTGTTGAATCAATGCCACGTAGAATTAAGGCAGTTCTGAAGGCGAAAGGGGGTCAAACACAGTATTAGTATGGTGTTCCTAATAATCCTTTAGGTGAGTGTATGTAGAGCTAATGTGCTCACTAGCAGCGGTAGCACAAGTCATTTGTTTCATCACCTCAAAATGAAACACGGACGTGAATATCATGAAAGCCAAAAGATGCGCCACACATCAAGCGGTCCGTCAACCTCCGATGCTAAAACCAAAACGATGCCATCACCTCAGGTTCAAACTAGCTTGGCCGAATCTTTCACTAAAGGCATCGCATATGAAAAAACTCAGAGATGGAAAGAAATAACACAGGCCATTACGATGTATATCTGTAAAGACATGGCACCAGTTTACAGTGTGGAAAAGAAGGGGTTTCGAGACTTGATCAGAACCCTTGATCCAAGATATGGGATACCGAGAATATGTAATATTCATGTTGTTTATCTTGTTAATTAATCTTAATTATAGAGAGAAATATTTTAAAGATGTTTAAATGTATGCTACTTGTAAAGTGTGATTGTCAGCTAATAATACTATAGCATGCTTATACATACACCTTTTTCAATGTATCCATCTAAACAGAGAGAGGTGTGAAGGTGCCCCAGGTTGATCGTACAGTTGGAGTCGTGAGTGCCTTCTCAAATACTTGGAAAAGACAGGGTGAACTGGCCATTGCTCAGGCACAACTGGGCTTGCCTGCTCATAAACTCATCACTGAGACTCCAACCAGATGGGCCTCCAGGCAACAAATGATCGAAAGGGTCATAGAGCAGGAGAAAGCTCTAACACAAGTCCTGCAAGCTGACAAAAAGACCAGACATTTAGCTCTGACATGGCAGGACATGGATGTTCTTGAATCTTCACAGATGAGTTCACAGATGCCTTGTCTGGGGAACAGTACGTGAGTGTTTCATACTTGAAACCTGTGCTTCATCTTTTCAATGAGCAGGTTCTGAAGCCACAGGATGATGATACCCAGCTCACCACATCAAGGTGCGGATTCTGGACTATTTGAATGAGAAACATGCAGACCAATCCACCCAGGAGATGCTTGACATGGCTTCCCTTCTCGACCCTCGCTTTAAAACCACATACGTAGAAGCAGAGAGAGTGGACTACATGAAGGTCAAAGCTGCAGCAGAGATGGAGAGTCTTGCAGCTGAACAAAGAAAGTCTGCAGAGGGAGCGTCATTGCCACCAGTCGAAGCTGTTTGGGCAGCTTCTTCAAAATAAAATCACGTAAATGCCAAGCTGTCCCTCAGTCAGAGAGAGAGTCCATGGAAATGGAGCTTAACAGCTATTTACAGACAGCTGAAGTTGATGGTGAGACAAACCCCCAGGAATGGTGGAGGCAGCACAAGGCCAATTTTCCACGAGTGGCCAGCCTGGAAAAAGAATCTCTCTGCATCCCTGCCACAAGTGCCCCATCCGAGCGGGAATATCATCACATGCCGCAGATCAGCACTGAAACCTGAGACAGTTGACCAGCTTGTTTTCCTTGCTCACAATTTGTAATTGTTTTGATTGAGATTCTCAAAACATATTATTACAAATTACAAATTGTGAGCAAGGAAAAATTATTATATTTATATTTTTTGCTGCAAAAAGATTTAACATTTTCTTTCAGCAAGAAGTGATTACTTTGTTTTAATATTTTATACAAGACGTGTTTATGTTTGGTATTTTTTGGGGGAAAATATATAGTTTTCTTCAAGTCTTTACATATTTATATTTTCTGCAGTATTTTTTCCCTGTTAAGTGTTATTTATTTTATAGCTGTGAGAAGATTACTTGAGGAAAGTTATAACAATAAGGTCTGTCCACATCAAACTGTGGAATGTGGAATACTGTGAAATTTGTTATATTATGGTTCATCTCAATGTTGAGTTTCTTTCATTTACTATATTTATCAAGTTCCAAATAAAAGAAAAAGTAATCAAACAAGGTGAAGTACTTTTACTTGTAAAGTATTTAAGTTTACTTAATATATAAAGCACTATTTGTCGAATTTCCAGAAAAACAACAAATAAATAACTATATCATGATGTATATCGTTACCGTGAAATATAATTTTGGTCATACCGCCCACCCCTACCACCTACACTAAACCTGATAGTGTTAACAAAAGCAAACATGAGATAAAAACATTTGCTGAAGCAACAATGGCGCTTTAGTTTGCTGCTTTAAGTCCTTGAGCTCTTTTGTCATGACTGGTGCTTCATGGGACTCGACAAGTGCAGTGCTGTACCAGGTGAGAAAAGCCACGCATATGGAGCTAGCCATGTGATACAAACATCAAAATGTGTTGGTTCACAAAGGATGTAGGGATGCACTGATATGAAAATTTTGGCCGGTACCGATAATTCTTTATATTTGAAAGCCGATAACCGATATATTGGCTGATAAATCTAAATTCGAATTTTGAAAATTTTTGAGAGCCTGATTACTAAAACAAAAGTCTCACCATTAAAAGCCATGTCCCAAACACACAATTATAATGTTCTCATTATAATTTGATGTAGTCTATATGACAGACTGGCGCTGCTCATGTTGCACTTGACTGTATTTTCCTTTTTTGAAGTGATTCTAATTATATTTCAAGCAAATGAAACCCATCTGAAGTGTCTCAACTGAAGGAAACAATACATTATTTATCGGCTTTAAGATATCGGCCAAATTCATTAAAAATTAACATATATCGGCCGATACTGATATAGTGGCCGATATATCGTGCATCCCTAAAAGGATGTGCTATGGTAAAAGTGCAAAAGGTCATAACATATTTCCATGCGATTCCTTGCACAACACTACGCCCTTATTAATTAATAATCTGCCCCTGTGTAAAAAGAATTAAAAACATTGTTGGTGTTTAACTGCCTCTAGTGTTCATTTCAGCTGGAAACTGCAGTGAATTTTATGTACGTTTTAGGAGTTTTGCTAACATGTAGATAGAGGCACGTTTTCCAATGAGCCTGTGTTAGCTTTTTTCCTCTTTTAATGACGTCCACAGAAAAGATGAGGAGGACACTTCCTAAAGGACGTGCGGTGTTGACAGGCTGGCCTCTGGGGTCAAGGTAATGTCATGAAGCAGAGGCTCTCTTTGGTAACTCGGATCTGCACATGACTTCACGTACAAACACTTTTACTGGTAAGCATATACATGCTGAGAGATGGACATAGGTATTATAACAGATGTATATCCGCTGCATCATATAGTATGTCTGTTCTTATACGTTTGCTCACGAACATCAGGGAAAAGCAAGATTATTTAAAGGGGACCTATTATGCCTCTTTTCTCAAGATGTAATATAAGTCTCAGGTGTCCCCAGAATGTGTCTGAAGTTTCAGCTCAAAATACCCCACAGATCCTTTATTATAGCTTGTCCATTTTGAGTAAAAACATGCCGTTTTTGTGTGTGTCCCTTTAAATGCAAATGAGCTGCTGCTGCCTTTACAGCTCGTGCTTCCGATACTCTGGCAACAACAAAACTGGAGGATCTCACGCAGCAAATATGTCAGAAATTGTCAATAGCGTGTTCAACCTTACATGTTCGAACCAGAGTTGGACACTGATGGAGAGACTCAGGAAGAAGTTACAACTTTTAGAAAGCAACTGGACGTTACTGAATAGTAAGTGGATGAATGAACATAGTTGTTGTGGAGTTAAGTTGATTCAACTCATCGACTAGCATGTACCGTAATGTTAATATAAAAATCTTTCAGACACAACATTTGTGCAAATCCATCGTTAAACTGACCCTTGTTTGTGAAGCTGTCCGGCATAAAATGATTTGTGCAAATATATAACACTTTAACGATTTTTTCATAAATTAGATTTAGCCACAGTGTCCTCAGTGGGTCAGATGCCGGGAGTCTATAGAGACCGTTATGTTCGCTGGTACATCCAATAACAGAACATTTGTAATGTTTTTTGGCGCAGACATTGTGTATCTCCGGCTGCTACAGCAAGGAAACAGAAGTGGCGACTGCCGCGGCTCACTCGGGGTGGGATCTATGCTAATAGGGCAGATCGTTAAGAGTAAGAGGACGGGGAAATCTGGAACCACTCATTTGGAGACACTGTTTATGATTTATGGGGATTATTAAAAAAAGGAGTGGATGATTTACCATTATAGGCTGGTTGTTTACACACACTGTAGACACACATCAGTGTTCAAACACCTTATTAAGGTGAATTTTGCATAATTGGTCCCCTTTAATAGTCATGGTAACATATCAAAATAATGATGAACTTTTAAAATGCTTCCAGTCTTTTTTTTTCTTGACATCAAAGGAAGTTTCTTCAACCAAACTCTTTATTTTTGACCAGATAAGTCAGTACAATGTGCAATCTTACCTCTATTCCCTGGTCGATTGCCAACTTCGCCATTCTAATCGCAATTGGCCCCTTGAAGAGAACAATCATCAAACCTTCATCAGAACAGTGTACAGTAAGAAACTGTTGAAGCTGAATGAGCGAGCATGGCGGTTCATACCTGAGGGATGAATTCACGGGCCAGATCCAGAGCTCGCAAATACGCGGCATCTCCACTGGGAGTCTGCTCCACCGCATGATTGACTAGGCCGAGCCTCTTGGCCTCTTCGCCGCTCAACACCCGCGCCGCAAATATCAGCTCTTTAGCTACGGACACTCCTACAGTGCGGGGCAGGCGCTGAGTTCCCCCTACAGCCAAAACACGAGGACAAATAATCTCATATTAATCTGTGACATTCAATCACATTCAAGGCATGTTTGATTATGGGGTTAGTAAGATTTTTGAATGTTTATGAAAGAACTCTCTTATGTTCACCAAGGCTGCATTTACATAAACAGTAATACTGTGAAATAGTAATACTGTGTGAACCACCATTTATAATAACCGTTTTCTATGTGAATTTTTTCTTCTTCCGGTGATGCAAAGCTGAATTTTCAGCATCATTACTCCAGTCTTCAGCGTCACATTATTATTATGAATGTTGAAAACTTCATATTTTTGATGAACGATGATAATCTCTTCGAATCACTACCTTCCAAAGACATGCCAGCAAAACTCAATGCTCAAGTTCTCTGATCGGCTAAACTATAGTGTCAAATTCTTCTCTTTTTTTGTTTGCGGTGTCTAGGGCTGTCAAAGAGAAAGATGCAACTTCTCAGGACGCCTTTCGTTGATTCTCTGATTGCAGAAAAACGGAAAACAACATCTTTAAAGTGTTCGAAAAACTCGCCATTTGGCCACAGTTGAAGTTGGAAAATTAAGCAAAAAGTGAGTGTGAGAAGCTGATGAGGAGTGAGAACAAGAGCAGTTAGTTGCATTGTGCTTCAATGGTGTTAACACTATCAAAAAATACACATTGTAATTCGCAACTGCAACAAAAGGCTGCATCTTAGCTCTCCATACACAACTCCAGAAACTCATGTGATAAACATTTGTTGCACAAAAATATTTAAAAGTGCTGGTCATTCATTGAAAGTGTTGTGGTTGAAGAGAAACACTCATGGCCTGTGTTTTAGCATGGTATCAACTGTGTAGCCTGAGCTTTTTTGTACAAAATTGTACAAAGCGAAGCTAATTGCTTTACAATGAGTCTTGGAAATGACTGGGCCACTCGCTGCATCCATGCTCATAGGAGCCTTCATTTATTTCAATTTACACAAAGATTTTTACTACTTAAACTAAACTACACTATTTCAGCGGGCAGTTAAAGTCACAATCCACGTACAGAAATGGAGGTAATTATGGTCACTTCAATGCAAATCAACAGAGACAAGGAAAATTGTACAAACCATTTTTTATTCAATTCAGAACAGCAAAATAAACTGAAATTGCCAGCAGACAAATGAAGGCACAACAAGTGTGTGTGTGTGTGTGTGTGTGCGTGTTTGAGAATCTGAAGCTGTGCTTATGACAGCTTATGACTTTACAGTTTTTAAACAATAGCAAGATTGTTTATCTCATTTTATCTATTCAACAGCAGGAAATGAATTTCATTGATATCTAGGTCCCGTATGTTGAAAACATTTTACTTGTTTTGCTAAATGGCATAGACGTGGCAAGTGATAAGATCAAGTTATAGTTAAGGGCAAACTGGGTATTTTTCAATTCTATTCCAAACTTCTTAACCGGTACAAATTAAACAATAACTACAGTATAGAGCTCAAAATGACCAGAGTTGTCAAGTTCAAGGAAACAAAACAAATAAATAGCAGAATAAAATCATATTAAAAGTAGATCAAGTGACATCTGTCAGAAAATAAGGACACTTTATGAGCGCTACATTTAAAGTCTTGTGATAAATTTCAGTTAGTTCTTCACACAAACAATGATATTTTCATCTGCATTCAGACTGAAAAATGCCACTGGTTCAAAACGCCAATGGTTTGTATGTGTGGCATAACTGAAGTCTGTGATTCAGTATGTTGCCTAAAATGGAGAAAGTTTTGGTGGATGGGAATTTCAATCTGGCTACCGGCTTTAGCAGACTTGGAATATACTAGTAATTCTATTACAGTATATAGTTGGAGTACTAGACAAATGGACTAATTTATGGTTCTTTCTGTGGTGTGTTTTGAGTTGAGAGACTTATACTTGACCTATTGTTGTATGGAAAAGAGCCTTTTAAACTTTCCAAAATTTTTTAACGACAGACAGGTTTGGAAAAACATGACAATGAATTCATTTTTTTATGTGCGGTCAGTTATAACCAGGGGTGCACATAACATTTTTGGTCTTGTTCTCAAGGGAGAACCTGGGGTTGTTGCTTGGTTTTCACATTTTCAAATGCATTTTTTCCTTAACCCACCTCACGGGAGGAACAAATTAGAGGGATGCATGGATAATGTCATGTGACATGATTCACATGAACTTTAATTTCAACTGAAAATTAAGAGAAGAAGTGCAACAGAATGTCTGATCTTTAAAACCTTGTAACTTTCAAAATAACATAACTGTTTCAAGCTCTGGAAATTAAATGTGCAAATATCTGCTTTTCTAACTCTGAAAACCAAAGAAATGACAACTTTAAAGTGCTTACTAGAGTTACTATCTTAAAGCAAGCCTATCCAACACCACAGATTGCGCACCTATCTATCCCCAAATCTTAGGTACGCAAATGAGGGTTGCGGCAATTCATCTGGTACGCATTGTTTAATTGGGTAGCGCATGCGCACCTGCGCACCACTTATGTGCACCCCTGGTTATAACTCAGCCATTTACATGTTGATTTCCTGAAGAGTGTAAACCAGGGGTTTCAAACATACGGCCCTGGCCTGGGGGATGATGTGAACAAATAATAGAAAATAGAGATGCAGCCTTGAAGGTCAACCGGGGCACAAGTCGGAGCGGTTTTAAGTTTTATTTTGGCCGATCTCTATTCTGGACTTGCACAAAAACGGTTTTGCAATTATTTCTCAAAATGTCATTTGTGTGGGAAATATTACAAAGTCTGTAAACAGGACGTTGACACAGGCCAGAGACGGGACACGCTGAAGACGGACGCAAAGACAACACAGCAGAGCAAAAACTTAGGACGTATAGCAAGAAAAAATGGTGGTAGGGGTTTATATGAATATCTATGAAGGGAACTGTCTTCAGAATAGTTTCGATAACATTTCCTTGTCCTCTTACGTCCGTATAAAGTAGTGTTTACACATGCAGCGCTGATTGTGTACAGCGCTAAACAAGGAAAAGCTATAATGCTGCTGTTTCATAAGCGCCACCTACTGGCAAAAGGGTGAATTTGCAGTTTCATTCAGTCCGTCGGCTGTTTTTGGTTCGTGCAGGTGTCTTCTAGAGTAATTATAGCATCATTTCATTAAAACAAAAGTCAGACCATTCTGTTTTTGCGTAAAATCTTGAAGTTATACCATCTAATTTAAACAACTGTTCGTGCTGCATCTGTGCAGCATCTTTGTTTGCTTGCCTCTAATTTCAAATGTCTACAGATTTCTTTTTGTTTAACAGTGGCCTGTTGCAGAGCAAATAAACAACAAACAAATTTCCTTAAAGAAAAAATAAATCGGAATCAGCCATGAAAAATCTAAATCAAAACCTAATAAAAAATATTAAATAGAACATTTTAAAAAATGTATAAAATCTTTTCACGGTAAAAAGGCAGTTTTCACAGAACAGTGTGTTTTTCTAGTTTTATTAATTTGTAGTTTGTAAGGTTAATATTAATGTAGGCCAATTGTCAGTGGTTTAAACATGTTGGATGGTTTATTTTTTCCGCATCTGGCCCTCATCCTAAAATGAGATTGGCAACCCTGAACACTGTAGGGCTTTGGAAAGCTGTCTTCATATTATTCAAATCAATATTTATCATTTCTAAGACAACTTGCATTCATAATCTTTGAATCATGAATCTTTTCTTGAGAATTTTGCAGTTATGGCATGTAACCGCAACTTACAAGGACAGGTTCCTTTCACAATTGTAATCAGGCCATCTCTTGACTGCGTTGCACAACTCTTGCACAACTCAAGATCTTGTGTGAGAAAGATGTTTACACATGAAAGTGCAGAGACGTGTTGCATAAGTGCTCACTAATAAAGCAGTTCACAACCCTCCACGGGCGACTGCCACCTCTTTATTCATCTCGTTTCTGTCGTCGGTCTCTTTCTTAAACACTCTCAAACTCACACAGTTTGATCTGACCCATTTTAATTCAAGTAACATCTTCCAATAAGGCCGATCGTTACAAACATACAAACACAACCATGAGCAATGACAAGATCTAGTTATACTGCAATCCTCTCATTTCATTAGTCATCATTCTGTTTCACAGACAAAACTATTTCTTTGGCTTCCTATTAAATAGTTTTCATGATAATTGTTGATGTTAGAGAACTTAAGTCATAGATGAAAAACAGTAGATCAAATGTGTTTCATGCATTAGTGAATTTTTTTAGACTAAACTCCAAACAACATTTTGTTATGCGGCAGAGATTTAGCAAGAAATTCAGGGAAATTATTGCATCACATCAGTCCTGGCTTGTGAGAAAGTGGCCTTTGCCTTTATACAATGCATTTACAACACCAACCAGAAAAAGAAAAAGAAAAAAAAGAAAGAAGAAGATTACCATAAACGGTGTCAACATGCTGAAGAAAGACTAAGGGCAAAGAGTGTGACGGAGGTCAGCTCAGGGTTGTTTTGAAATCAAGCAGGGGCTGGTAAGTGTTACACATTTTATTCCAAGAAACCGGAGAGGCCGTCAAGAAAGAGCGTCACAGTCAAACATGTGCTCGAGTTCCTGGAAGGGCTACACAATCCCTGCAACCTTTAATCTAATCTTGTCAAATTTGACAGGGGCGAGAGACTGCAGATGCATGGACTAGGCATAAACAGTGAAGTGATCGCACTTCTACTTTCAAATAACATGTACATTTTACGTACACTATTTTTGTTTTGCTTTGGGGTCTTGAGTAACAGTCCATAATAAGGGCCTAATTCCTGGAAAGAAACTAATTTCTTTGTACAAATTAAACGCATGCAGAGTGCAATTCTTATATAAATTGCAGCATTTAGGCTTGGGATTAAAGGAGAACTCCGGTCAATTTTAACATTGAGCTCATTTTTTTGTAAATTTGGAGTGCTGTCAATACAGAGAACAACGACAAAAGTCGGTGTTGCCTACACCGTGTTATCCTCTTTTTAAAATATGCACCCTGTTGACTTCAATGGGGCATGATTTAAACCTGCTTTTAGCCTCTTAACATCCTTGATGTGTCATTACACGTGCACAGATCATGTGAGTGATTCCTTCAGAGTGAACACGGGTGAATCTGACTGCAGTAGATGTGAAAGATATGAATAAAAATGATGTTTATTCGGCCAGCGCTCATACCTGTATTTACATCCTGTTTTCGGTCGAAGTCCATAGTAATCGATTGTCGAGTTCACGCGCATAGGTTTAGTTACCTATGATCACGCGCGTGAACTCGACAATCGCTCTTAAACCTGTAAATACTGATATTCTAAAATGTGTTTTTTATTGATATATTTGCACACACTCTTATTTAACTACTGAGTAATGCCACACAAACACTCTTTTAAAGATAAAGATAAGATACAAGTTTGTCTTTCACACCATGAGAAAATAAAACGTCAACAAGCACACACTAATCATCTACTGTAACACTCCAACCCATTTAACTGGTATCACTGCTTTTCGCACTATTTGAAGGTGAGTCATTCATGTCATATGTCTGCACATTTATCTAGGCCTATTCCACTGGCCTGGGCTGACCTTCTGTTCCTCCTCATTCCCAGCACAGGACAGGAAGTATGAAGAACTATGAAAATAAGCAAATGAAGCAATCTGACCACCTACAATATCATGACTTAGAGAGAAAGTTAATCTGAAAATCAAAATTGTCATCAAAACTTAGTAACATTTTACAATAAGGTTCCATTTGTTAACAGGGCCTGAATTTCGGCACGCAATTGCGCATAATTTTACACATTCCTGCGGGTTTCGCGATTATAGGGCGGGATATTCCCGCAAACATTTATGCAGTAGCATGTTGGTTAAATGATTGAACAAATCCAAACAGATTATCAGAGCAAATCAGCAATTTGAAAACTTTCTGTGAGACGTTATTTGTGACCCTGGATCACAAAACCAGTCTTATGTTGCAATAGCCAAAAAAACATTGTATGGGTCAAAATTATAGATTTTTCTTTTATGCCAAAAATCATTAGGATATTAAGTAAAGATCATGTTCCATGAAGATATTTTGTAAATTTCCAACCTTAAATATATAAAACATTTATTTTTGTGAATGGATGCAGCACTATCGCCAATAGAAATGGACAACTTTAAAGGCGATTTTCTCAATATTTCTCTGCACCCTCAGATTCCAGTTTTTCAAATAGTTGTATCTCAGCCAAATATTGTCCTATCCTAACAAACCATACATCAATGGAAAGATTATGTATTCAGCTTTCAGAGGTTTTGTGGTCCAGGGTCACATTTCACAAAAAGTGCGAGTGATTCAGCTGTGCCGCCTCTTCTCTCGCTCTTTTTCTTAAAATGCGCAAATTGCTTCACATTAGGGTTGGAAATCGAAAATCGATTCCAATTCAGGATTCAGTTACTTGTTATAAAATTACAATTTCCTACAGTGCATGAATACTGAATTGATTTTTCATTTCTTCTTGCGCTTGAACGGACAAATACACACAAAATGATGTCAAAGCATTCCTGTAAGCACAGTGGGGTATGACTTGAGTGAATATAAACAGTTGAGAAGGGAACGGATGCGTGCATGAGGTCTTAAAGTGACAGCAGCCTAATACACCTGCTGCCGTCTGTGTCATCGACATTAATCAAACAACAAAAGACCAAGAAAATCACTCATTGATCATGACTAAAATACTTTTGTAACTTTAATAAGGATGAATCTATATTTTATTTTAAAAAAGAAAACTATTCAGTATTATTTTACATTTGATTTCAATTTTGTACTATTGCTTATTTTGCTCGTTGCTCTTATTTTGTAAATTTGTTCTTATTGTATAACTGACTGAATACTTGTCTTTAATAATGTTTTAACGTATATGAGTTAGTCTAGTTTATTAGTTAGTTGTTCTTTGTTCACTCAGCTGCAACAGACAAGAATAAAGATGTTTGATATCTACAATATGTTTGACTTTTTTTTGTTGCCATATTGATTCGAAACTGGGAATCGATAAGCAGAATCGGAACTGGAATCGAAATTGCTAAAATTCAAACGATCCCCAACCCTGCTTCACATCACCACATCGCGTCTGCTCTGCAAGCTGCGCTACAAGACATTAGCTCACGTTTCAGGACAGTTGAGGGAATTGTCACTTGCCAATTCAGGACAGTGTTGCATCATCATTAAAGCAGAAGCTGTAATCTCTCTGGATGCGGAGAAGGCCTTTGACCGGGTGAAGTGGAAATACTTGTTTGCCGTATTGGAGAGGTTTGGGTTCGGTGACACGTTTCTGGCATGGATTCGTCTGCTCTATTCGTCCCCACAAGCATGTATTCAAACTAATCAATCTCATTCCAAATTTTCCCCCCTGACACGTGGGACACGTCAAGGATGTCCTCTATCCCCGCTCCCGTTTGCAGTGGCAATCGAGCCTCTTTCGCTTGCTTTGAAGTCGTCGTTGTTGTTAAGGGGGGTTGGGCGTGGGACTGAGGAACATCGCGTCTCTCTGTATGCAGACGATCTCTTGATCTATATAAGCAATCCAGAAACTAGCGCCCCTGTAATTGTGTCACTATTGAATAATTTTGGGTCTTTTTCTGGCTACAAACTCAATTATCAGAAAAGCGAATGCTTCCTCATTAATGATTTGACAATGCAAATTAAACAAGAAGCAGTCCCCTTTCACTTAACACATCCTGGTTTCAAATATCTTGGAATAAACATTACGCGTTCCTTCACCTCTCTTCTTGGGGCTAATTTTACACCTCTAGTTAACCAAATGAAAGCTGACTTTCAAAGGTGGAGCTGCCTACCTCTGACCATTGCAGGGAGGGTACAATCGGTGAAGATGAGCGTACTCCCAAAGTATTTGTATTTGTTTCAATGTCCACCGTTATTCCTGACTAAATCATTTTTTAAATCAGTTAACACATCCATTACCTCCTTCATCTGGAAGAATAAAGTTCCAAGAGTTAATAAAGGCTTACTTCAGAGGGGTCGCGATGTGGGGGGACTAGCTCTCCCCAGTTTTATTCACTACTATTGGGCAGCTAACTTGCAGAAAATTTTATTCTGGCTCCATGTGCCAGACACCGACTGGTGTACACTTGAGGCACACTCTTGCCACTCGTCATCTCTCCCTGCTTTGGTGTACTCCTCCCTGCCCACAAAGTGGTCCAGGTTTACCTCCAATCCCATAGTACTGTCCACCCGTAGAATCTGGGCCCAGTTCCGAAACCATTACAAATTCACCTCTCCCTCCCCCTTAGCCCTATTTGTAAGAATCATTTATTTCCAGCCTCCTCTCTCGACATAACATTTACTCAGTGGGGCAGGAAGCAGCTTTCCTGTTTTAAAAGCTTGTACTGTAAAGAAGGGCTCAATAGTTTTGCTAATATATGCCAGAAATATGATCTCTCACGCAGTAACTTTTTTAGATATCTCCAAATACGCCACTGTGTCAAAGCACTGTTCCCTTCTTTCCCGGTCCTCCCTACTGAGGCAGCATGGGAAGAAATGACCCTCCTCTGTCCAAAAAAAGGACTGATATCACGATTATATTCTCAACTAATGTCTCTGGAAAACCATGACCTTTCAAAAATTAAGAACGTGTGGGAAGGCGAGTTGATGGTTGAGTTGTCGGACAGACACTGGGAGGATGCACTACAAAGGATTAACTCATCCTCATCCTGTGCACGCTTGGGGCTCATTCAGTTTAAAGTAGTGCATAGGGCTCATTTCAGTAGGGCTAGGTTAGCAGATATATATCCAGGAACGGACAGGAGTTGTAATAGATGCTCCCTCTCTCCAGCTGATTTAACACACGTTTTGATTGTGCCCCGTCTAAACCAATATTGGTCATCTGTTTTTCAAACTTTATCCGAAGTCATAAAAATTCAAATTAAGCCCTGTCCGTTGATTGCAATATTTGGTATTCCAAAGGAGACCTTAACTTTAACCCGGGACCAATCAGACATTATCGCTTTTACATCACTTCTTGCCCGTCGCAGAATCTTATTGGTTTGGACATCCGCTACTCCACCAGCGGTAGCCGCATGGTTAAGGAATGTTTCTTTCCTTCATCACTCACTTCTCTTGACTGAATAACTGTATAGATTAAATATAGATTATTCTTTATTAAAGTTAAGACTATGCAGAGATATTTTATATTTGATAATTTTATTTCTGTGGTATTTCTTACCTGAATACTACTGTTTGACCTATCTGAAAAATGTACAGCACTGTTTAATTTCATTTGTTTCTTTATTCTATTGTATTTATTTGTGCTACTGCTTGTAGTCTCTGTATTTGTTCCTGTTCTTTATTTGTTCTTGTTTTTAACTCTCTCTAAATTCAGTTCAAAGTTTGAAATCAAGCTTCCTTGTGTTGTGTGTAAGCTATTGCAACAAAATTACCCCATTGTAAAAACACAAATACATTGAGCAAACATTTAGGTCACATCTTTATTAAAACATGTACACAAATGCAATAAACAGCAATAAACAGAGATAGCTCAATCTGAAACCGGTTGCAACAGTCCTTCAAAAGAATCTGGGTCTTCTAGAGAAGTGTTGGCACTCATGCCTCATATGCTAGAATTCGAAATGCAATGTCGTCCTCATAAAAGATTTGAATTCTACTTCAAACTAAGAGTTCAGAGTTCTTGCCATTGAACACTTCTAACCATGTCATACAGGTGAAAATCATGTCCTCCTGTGCTGTTTGAAAGAGACCTTCAACACTCTTCAAATTCATTTGTGTTCCTCAGAAGAAAGAAAAAGTCATACAGGATTGGAACAACTTAAGTTGTGAGTAAATGAAGTTGTGACTCACTTAAGGTGAGTAAATGAAGTTGTGACTCACTTAAGGTGAGTAAATGATGATATAATTTTCTTCTTGAGAAGTGGGGCTTATCAGTGCATGGAACTACTAAATATCAAATAAACATTGCTTGTAAGGTTGTGAAAAACTACACATTTTCAAAATTGACTAGTTGATCAGGCACCACACCAAAACTGATTTACTAGATTTAAGGAAGCCCACTATAATTAATGTGGTTTCAGTATTTAAAAAGCAACTTTTGTGACATGAGGTCTAAAAAAAAATTAAAAGCATGATAATTAAAGCATTGCAGCTAAAAAAATAAAAAAATAAATAATAACATAGATTCCCGTCTCTGGCCCGTCTCTAAGTAGACGACACCTGCTCTTCTATTTCTGACCGTCTAAATCATGTTTATTTTGGTATAATTTGACAGTGGTTTCAAAAGCTTTCATGAGTCAAATGTGTTGTTCCACTAAATCTGGTTACAAAAATAAATATGCTTTTTAGAAAGCCATGGTCTAGAAAAGCTCTTATATGGCAATGCAAATGGATATTGAAAATTTTAATCTCATTGTGATTTAATTTGCAGGAGAGCAGCAGATTCATTGTGCATTCACACAACTAGGATGGATTATGAATGAGATACTGTATATTGCATCGATAGATGGACAAAAGTAACCTTGTCAGCAGTGCTAACTGCAAATTGCACATGCAAATAGTGTGTGGGGAGGGGGCAAAATAGCAGATATTACAAATACAACACATGATCATTGGAAATATTTGCCTCAAATTCTTTGGAAAACTGCACAAAACATACCCATACATACAATTTTCCATCTGAAATGAACACTAAAACAATTTTTATTCCTTTTATGGGGGCACAATTTATGGGGGCAGATTATCGATTAATAGAGTCTTATCTTTTTGAGTGGTTTCTTGCACAATACCATGTTATAATATCAAAACACTTTTGTCATAGTGCATGATTTGTAAACTAATACATTTTGATATTTGCATCACATAACCAGCTCAATCAACATGGTTGCTTCAGCATTTGCTTTTGTTAACACTCTTTGCTGTGTTTAGTGTAGGGTTAACTGTAGGTGCTACTCTGTTTTTTTTTTTTTTTTTTAAGTGACAGAGTATTAACCTTTTAACACCACTCAACACACATTTAATTTTCGAACTGCTATCATAAGTACAACAACCAACGCAATAAAACGTTGCCAGATTCACGTTCATTGGTTTCAGATTGAATGCACTTTACACACTCACTGGACATTTCACTATGAAAGTGTAGCAAAACATGCAAGCAGCAATGTAATATTTTGCTACATGCATGCATTTCCAATGAACATGGGTTTTAGAGTTCATGGTATCCATAAATAAATCAATAAAACTCTTGTTCTCTTGCAGTTCTATAAGTGTTATATTATCAACACAATTCATAATCTTTTAGCGGTGAAAAATTTGATGATGTTGATTGATATACATTAATATGCCCAATCCCAATCCTAAAAGATCATTATAGAGGAGTTACTTCCAACCTGCACCAACAGAACTGCATGGATGTTTCTAGTAATACGGATCACCTCGTTGATTGAATTGTGTGGTTAGGGGTGGAGATAGACTGCAGGAAAGTGGCTGTCGAGCTGGTCGGAAATGCAGCAACTATCGCCAAAAACTCGTAAATGTCTTCATGAAACAGGGGACACAAGGAACATCTCTGGACAAAACTTCATTAATTTTCTTTATTGAAGATATTTTGAAGTATTAGAATAATAATCATGACAAAACAAGTTTTCTCTCTTATTGATTAAAACACTTTGTCTCATCACCCGGCTTGGTGTCCTGGCATCTATGAACCCCGATGTGAACACTTTTGTGGGGGATTGATTTTCAAAGACCATTCTGTCATGTTTAACAGCCTTTTCCTCCAGTTTACAATTTTACTGTCAGCCCAGGAATTTGTACAGTTCTAGGGCTGACTTGGCTCCTAATCTATAACTTCTTTGGGTGTTCCCTTATATAATTCTTTGATAGGTCAACATAAATTCTTCAGCTGACTGATCGCCAACAACATCTGTGCGTATAACCTCTAAAGCAACAACAGTAAACGATTGAGCTTTGAGGTTTAATACATTTTTCCCTTCATATTTCACTTCATAAGGGCCAAACAGGCTGTGAAATTGGTCCTCTCGAGTGGAAGGTCTCTACTGATCTTCCTCGCTCTTAGAAGAGTTCCCACTACGACTTTGTATGGCTTTGTGTGCCTCTTGGGTCAATAATGTTGGCACTCATGCCTCATATGCTAGAATTCGAAATGCAGTGTCAACCTCATAAAAGATTTGAATTCTACTTCAAAATAAGAGTTCAGAGTTCTTGTCATTGAACACTTCTTACTGTGAAGCGAACCTTTCTTCCTCAGAAGAAAGAAAGTCATACAGGATTGGAACAACTTAACCCTCTGAGGTCGACAAACGCGCCGACGCGTTTTGGCGGATTTTCTCCACATTGTAGCACTATAAACTTAAATTACTCCATCATTTATGGTCATACAGAAAAAAGAAATATAAAAAAAGAATCTGTGATATTTCTCCTTTTGTATGTGTCCACTTACAATCAAATCAAAACATTGTGCTTTTGTAAAATAAAGAAAATAAACAGGGTGTGCGTTCTGCCTCTCCGTCGCGGTGAACTTTTTTTTCTTGAGCACGTCTATAAACTGAAACAAAACTCAGCGAATACTTGTCACACATTTATGAGCCATATACCTTTATAAACATTTAAGTGTGTACTTTTAAATGATCGGATTCAAAACGAAAACAAATATTCTCTGTTTAAGTAATTTGTATAAAACCAACAAGATGTCCAGCTTCTCAAACGCTTGCTCATTACAGTTAATTTGGCCACGCCTACTCGCGCAAAAGATATTCACATGCAAATCTCCACATGGAACGCGAACGCGCTCGTTACCTCAACAACAAAACACTTCACTTCACTTTTCGTCGAGTTTGAAAGACGTGCCTGAGCTTACATTGGATTTAGGCTACCTCAGAAGAAGAAGAACGCGATTTGAAGACAAGAAAGATAAGGTAAGAAATTCTTACATAGCCTAGTTTGTTATTGTTGCATAAATGTCACGTTGCAGCTGAACTGTTGCTAGATATATGGGGAATATTATAATATTTAGACCCGTGTTTACTGTGTTTGTGGATATCTGCTCAAACATAGATATGTTTATGGTAACCATAATGTTTTATATTTGAGAGTGATCGCGTTTGAATGTATCATATTTTGCGAGTGATCGCGTTTGAATGTATCATATTTTGCAAGCGATCGCGTTTGAATGTATCATATTTTGCAAGCGATCGCGTTTGAATGTATCATATTTTGGATGAAAGCAAAACGCACCAAACGGCTTCATGTTTTTATTATTATCTCATTTCATATCATCATAACGGATGGAAACATTTGAAGTAACATGATAATCAATATATTTTTCTCTAGCTTCTTTTGGAAGATTTATAGGCTGCTATAGGTTATTTATTGTTATTATTATTTTATCCGCACTGCGCATATACCTTATGCCTACAAGGCACAACAAACCTGGTGTTCATTATATTATATATCGTTGGAAACGTGTGTGTGTGTGTGTATTCTGTGAATTTTAAAAAGGAATTTTAAAAAGCAATTTTAACCAGAAAAATCTAATATTTATTTCCAAAATCGTGCAGGCCTTTCTCTTGATATCAGTATGTTCACTTTTTTTTTTTTCAGGTCCCAGATGCCACTGAGGACTTCAACATTCACATGAGTCTCAGTACGTGAACATGGTAAAGTGAAAATCTTGGAAATGAAAGGTATGTACAATGTTTTTAGGAATGGCACAAAGGTCTCTGTCTTTGAAGTGCTTTTTTGGCATTTGTTGTGTATCTTTGGATTATGTTGTGTTGTAAATAAATCCAAACAATTTAAAAGCCATTATTTTTTAAATCTCCTCATTTACAGTATTGTGCAAGGTTGCTCAGAATGATAGGGGCCTGATAGCTCCTAATAGGGCCGTTAGGGGAGGTTCTTTGTCTTTCTCAGGTGAGAAAAGCTTACATATTAATGAGCTCTCGCATAAGGCTTTTTCACACAAAACACGTCGTAAAATTTTTAAATCAATATATTGTCTTATCTGAATGAGCAGTCAGGGTGATTTTCACATAGTTTTGCAGCAAATATTCTAGGCTACGTCATACAATTTTCAAAAGTCTTGTGAAGAAATAATCAGTATGGGTTTCATGGCCTTATTTCAGTGAGAATTTTTTTTTGTATTTTCAAAAACCACGCATAAATGTCATTATCTCAAAACTACAAACTTTTACATACATGCTGCTGATATATTATTGTAGCAGAGTTTGTGCTGAATACAGTGTAATTAGACTTTAGCCATGAAAATGTCACAAGTAACAGAAATAACCAGAAATGTCAGAGCATGTCAGAACACCTCCAGGGCCCAGAAAACAGCTCAGACCTCAGAGGGTTAAGGGTGAGTAAATGATGATATCATTTTCATTTTTGGCTGAAAAGTCCATGTTTCTTAGTTGTTCTCATGTGTATAGAAAGAGTCCTGGCCACTGATATATGTACTGCGGTACAAACAGTATCAAAATAATAATCATCACTGCTAGAAGAATTTCTACTGTCCCAAGTTGACTTCCTAAAGACTGAGGTTCTGTGCAGCTTTAAAAGCATTGAAAGTTTGTTATGACCTACAAAATCTCTAAGGAAGAGCCAAATCATGGTCCGCCCTGCCCGGCTCCATTGGCATATTCATTTGTGCCGAAGGCATGTGGCCCTGTGGTTGGTCAGTCCGGGGCGTGAATATTCCTTTGCATAACAGTTGCTATTCTGACTCCACCATGTGCTGAGTCATTGGAAACCAGATTCATGCAGGGAAAAGGCTGGCATGACACAGGCTACGATCCCAAATACACTTAATTCAATACCACTAACTGAAAATGTTCTGTTTTTTTAAGGTTTTTCCAACTCAGAAGACTCAAGACTTCATGTGGATGACTGTAATATCCTTTGTAATCTTGCAATTTTCCAAAAGCTACCAATCAAGCCCTATTTGGCAATCAGGGAGTCAATTAAATAATTAACCTTGGAGAAGCAAGCAAATATTATACATTATTAACAGAGGCCTAAAAGGAACGTGCCCCAAGTCATTTAATAAGTAATTAAAGAAATCAAAGTTCTGTCATCATTTACTCACTAGCTCTTTTCCATACAATAGTTGGTTTAGCGACCACTGCTCCAAAACCTACACATGCACAACACATAATAAAATAACCATAAAATTAGACCTTATGACTCACAATAAGCAATACTCAGAGTCCTCTTTACATTATAAATCCTCTTTATTATGCTTTTTTTTTCATGTTCATCTTTCTTTAGTGTGTAATGTTGCTGATTGATCATGAAAAAGGTCTGCAAAGTTTCAAAGTCCAATATAGTTATTCTCTATATCAGTGTCACTGTTTCTGAACTCTAACGCTCCATTAATCCATTGACTACGCTCCACAACGTAGTCAATGTAGTTTCTTCCGGGAACGAACACGTCACAATAATCCTCATTTAAATAATTCATACGCAGAATAATGGGGCGGGGCCTGGTTGAGTGAGTTAGTAGTGTGTTGAAACTGGCACACTAGTCCAGCCGACCAATCAGAGCACAGTGTGCTTTTCAGAAGGAGGGGCTTCATAGAGACAGGAACTAAACAGAGCGTTACCGACAGACTGGGAAGAGACGAGCTGCAACAATGGAGAATATGGGGAAAATAATGTGTTTTTTTAACATTCAAGCATGAAAACCTGTTCTAGTAGAACCTAAAAACAAAATCAAGACTTTGGAAAGGGGCTCTTTTGCAGATAACTTTTATGTTTTATTTTTTGGTTATGGACAGTTGTTAAAAAAGCAGGGTAATAAAATAAATTCTCCTATGTTCCATTTTATGTAGATAATATTGTTTTTTTGTTTGTTTTGGTTGCACCATTCCTTATTTGGATGGAGTTGAATATAGAAAGTATAGAAATGGATGTCCACAGAAATTCAAAAATGAGAGGTTCACCACTTCAGATGTGCCAGGTCAATGAGGAAACTGGATCAAGGGTACAAAACAGCACGACACCAAAAAAAAGCAACAAAAAAAGAAGCCTTGTGCTGATGTCTTCGCTACTCTTTTTTCAGGGACTCTCAGCCCGCCGAATAAACCTCTGACTGGTTGGGTGGATGCCAAGGCTCTGGTGACCTATTTCCATCCTGAAGAGAGAAAACCTCTGGCTGCAAGTCAAGCCTTGAGTGATAACCATACAGGCTGTCTGGACTGAGATTATTCTCAAACAAAGGGTATTTTTCTAACTCAACCACATGTACAGAGATCTAAGGAAACTGGAAAAAACTACCACTGGTTGTCACCCAACAAAAAATTCTTCCATAACAAATCTGCTTGGTGCAGAATAGTCCTACATATTCATGAGTGGCCCCAGAAGTCTTTGAACACTTTCTGTAAGCCACATTTGAACATGTCTAAATGTCACTGCATTAGAAAACATAATATCAAACCAGGTGGCATCAGTAAACAATGCTAACACTTTACTTAAAAGCCTTCATGTATAATTAATTATAAAAGTATTTTTAATGCATTAATTATGCCTTGTAATGCACCTTATTATGCAATATATGATCTCACTATTAATTGAAACCACAGTTATAATACATTATAATATTTATCTATTTTTGTTATAGCCTACCTTTAGAAAGTATAATACATTAAAACACATGACAAACAACCAATTAAAGATGCAACAAGGCATCTGCAAATACTATAATGCAGTCTAACTCTGGTTATAATTATTTATTAAAAGATGTAATGCATTATAATGTACATTATGAATACCTTTATAATGAATTATAAATAAAGGCTTTAAGTGTAACCCAACTAGCTTCAGTCAAGATAAAATAAAATAAAAAGTTTGACGTAAATGTATTTTAATGCCTAAATAACACAGCAGTGTCTGAAAATGGCAACAAAAAGCAGAGCAGTAACCGCTGAGACAACGCAGTGATGCTCATCGTTTTTAAACACTTCCCCAAATACCTTTAATTTATGTATCGAACAAGATACATGTACCGAATTATAGACATAGTATGGAACGATATGATATTAATGCCTTGCTGTCTACATGGACAACTGCCTATAAGGCAGCATACTAACTGAGATGGAAGTATACTAATGAATACCCTCAAAATAACAACAAAGTGCCTCTATTATGCTTTTTTGGATATTACCTTTCTTTCATGCGCAGAAATCATTTTACAACAGAGTTCATGTATGAAATATTAATATGCCACCAATCCCATCGTATGAATGATCGGACGACGATAAACTTTGTGGCTTAAAGCAATCGCCATTTGAATATTACGGCCATATAAATTCAGTTCAGAAGCCTTGCTCCCAGAGTTTACAACATGGAGGAGAAACAACCCGACCAAGAAGAAACAATAATCTCATGATAGAGAAATTTATCATAAACCCAAAAACACCTGTTAACATCGTAATCGTAAACAATTAAATTATTATATAACCATTTAATACAATTAATGCATTATTGATGTAATGGATATACACTCACCTAAAGGATTATTAGGAACACCATACTAATACTGTGTTTGACCCCCTTTCGCCTTCAGAACTGCCTTAATTCTACGTGGCATTGATTCAACAAGGTGCTGAAAGCATTCTTTAGAAATGTTGGCCCATATTGATAGGATAGCATCTTGCAGTTGATGGAGATTTGTGGGATGCACATCCAGGGCACGAAGCTCCCGTTCCACCACATCCCAAAGATGCTCTATTGGGTTGAGATCTGGTGACTGTGGGGGCCATTTTAGTACAGTGAACTCATTGTCATGTTCAAGAAACCAATTTGAAATGATTCGAGCTTTGTGACATGGTGCATTATCCTGCTGGAAGTAGCCATCAGAGGTGGTAATAAAGGGATGGACATGGTCAGAAACAATGCTCAGTTAGGCCGTGGCATTTAAACGATGCCCAATTGGCACTAAGGGGCCTAAAGTGTGCCAAGAAAACATCCCCCACACCATTACACCACCACCACCAGCCTGCACAGTGGTAACAAGGCATGATGGATCCATGTTCTCATTCTGTTTACGCCAAATTCTGACTCTACCATCTGAATGTCTCAACAGAAATCGAGACTCATCAGACCAGGCAACATTTTTCCAGTCTTCAACTGTCCAATTTTGATGAGCTCGTGCAAATTGTAGCCTCTTTTTCCTATTTGTAGTGGAGATGAGTGGTACCCGGTGGGGTCTTCTGCTGTTGTAGCCCATCCGCCTCAAGGTTGTGCGTGTTGTGGCTTCACAAATGCTTTGCTGCATACCTCGGTTGTAACGAGTGGTTATTTCAGTCAAAGTTGCTCTTCTATCAGCTTGAATCAGTCGGCCCATTCTCCTCTGACCTTTAGCATCAACAAGGCATTTTCGCCCACAGGACTGCCGCATACTGGATGTTTTTCCCTTTTCACACCATTCTTTGTAAACCCTAGAAATGGTTGTGCGTGAAAATCCCAGTAACTGAGCAGATTGTGAAATACTCAGACCGGCCCGTCTGGCACCAACAACCATGCCATGCTCAAAATTGCTTAAATCACCTTTCTTTCCCATTCTGACATTCAGTTTGGAGTTCAGGAGATTGTCTTGACCAGGACCACACCCCTAAATGCATTGAAGCAACTGCCATGTGATTGGTTGATTAGATAATTGCATTAATGAGAAATTGAACAGGTGTTCCTAATAATCCTTTAGGTGAGTGTATGGATATGATAGGCTATATGACACTGTCAATAGAATATTTCACTATTGGCAACACATTTTAAATTATGAATATGTGGTTTCTGACCATAATTAACTGGATAACCGACAGTAGGAATTTTGATGGATTAATACGGATTAATATCAGTTAAACGGATCAAGTAATTTTAAAAAACACACTACACATATCAGTCAAAATTGACCAGAGTAGAGTAGACCAATCAAAACAGACTGGGCCATCTGACCAATCAGAGAAGAGTAGACCAATCACAACAGACTGGGCCATTTGACCAATCAGAGCAGTGTAGACCAATCACAACAGACTGGGTCATCTGACCAATCAGAGTAGAGAAGACCAATCACAACAGACTGGGTCATCTAACCAATCAGAGCAGAGTAGACCAATCACAACAGACTGGGTCATCTGACCAATCAGAGCAGAGGAAGCTCTCAGAAAGGAGGGGTTTAGTGTGGAAGCCGGTTCCCATGACAGAATAAAAACTTTTTACTTTTTATCTCGCAATTCAGACTTTTTTTCTCGGAATTGTGTGATATACAGTCGCAATTGCAAGTTATTAAGTTGGAATTGTGAGATATAAACTCACAATTCTGAGAAAAAAAGTCAGAAAAGTCAAAATTGCGAGATGTAAACTTGCAATTGTGAGCTGAAAAGTCACAATTATCTTTTAAAGGGGACCTATTATGCCCCTTTTCACAAGATGTAAAATAAGTCTCTGATGTCCCCAGAGTGTGTATGTGAAGTTTTAGCTCAAAATACCCAACAGAATTTTATTTACTGCACGTTTAAATCATAATTTTTTGGGTCTGTGAACCCGAAAATGCTATGTCTCCTTTAATGCTAATTTAATGCTCCTTTAATGCTTCACGGCACAGGGGGCGGAGCCTAAGCAGCCGCGATCAGAGCCAGAACAGGGATGATGATAATAATAAAACAGACAGTCACAGTAATGGTGTTCATTTCGACCATAAAAATGCCTACAGAGTCAGAGAATATATGCTGTATGGAGTTGGAACAGGTATAGTTCAGTTTAATTACGATTATAACCTATTTGGCATTGCTTGTATACACTATTAATGCAAGCCTGCTGTAGGACTCCGTCTGACGATCTGAATTGTCTGAATGATGACACAAAATATACTGATGAGTTTAATAAAGTTTACTGTATGTCACACAAAAGATGAAGCATCAGTTTTTCTTCAGAAAATCACTGTTAGAGCTGAGTAAACAGTATAAGAAGTGCATAAGTAACTTGCATAAATTTCTGTAGAGTTAAGGGAGCATTTTCTTTGAAAACAAAATGAATCCACCTCGTCTTCAGTGGCTGGCAGATTTCAAGAGTAAATAGAGAGAGCTATGTGAATGAATACATCCAGCTACAACACCTTCAACGCTTGGAAGATGCTTCGACGCTTCTCGTGAGTGCATTGCTGCAGCAATGGCTGATGTGTAAACTCGCAGTGAACTCGATCAGGGCGGGTCTAAGTTATAACTGCAGTGTCAGTCAACACTCGTGGGCAGGGCCTGTGGCTTTAGTGATGTCACTAAAGCCACATTCTGAAAACAGGTCGTTTGGAGAGACTGCTTATGATTTATGGGGATTAAAAAAAAAGGAGTGAGTGGATTTTTATCACTGTAGGGTGGTTGTGTACACACACTGCCAACACACATGTATGTCCAAACACCATACAAAAGTGAACTTTGCATAATAGGTCCCCTTTAAAATGTTTTTATTCTGTGGCGGAAACAAGCTTCCATAGTTTAGAGAGACAGAATGCTTTATCGAACCGTTTCAGACACTGGAGAAAATAGCTGATGCTGAAATGTATTTCATGAGAAAATGAAAGCATTTCTTAACCCTGGATGCATGTAAATCTACTGGGGGAGACTCCAAAAGAAAATTAGGAACCACTGATTAGGAACCAGGAAAACTGATTAAAAAAGCTCCAAAAATCTAGTTTAAAAAAGTAAATGAATTATTTGCATCAAGACCATAGTGTAGTTCTTAATCCAGTGCCGAACAATCCAGAAGACAATTTATCACTCATATGACTTTCAGAAGTCAGAAGCAATTGCAGAAAACATTACAAATAAAAATATAGAGAGAGGCACTTACCAGCGCCTGGGATGATGGCTAATTTAGTTTCAACTAGTCCCATCTTAGCAGAGGTGGCTGTAAAACAGGTCAAAGTGTGGGGAATCAGTTAGCCCAGGTTTTTTCAAATGAGGTAAATGTCTAGTGTGGCATCACAAAACACACTGACAGATATGAATGCTTTCAGAGGGCATACATTTAAAACCAAGCAAATAGTGATAACCTTTAAAAAGTAAGGTTTATGTATTACATACAATATCTCATAAAATAAGACAAATACTTACAGTACTGTCTCCAATTAAAAACATGAAATTAACAGTTTCCTATTGTTTTCTTTTCGGATAAATTAAATCCATTTTTATTGATAATACTGTACTAATAAGTTTCTTTCTGTTTTGTAATTTTGAATGCAATGGTAAAAAAAAAAAAGTACAAAAGCAATTTGACAAATTGCTTTAAATCTCCCTAAATTATATATTCCTGACCTGGTAGAGCATGGTGCTAGCAACAGCATTGCCATGGGAACACACTTACTCTACAGAGAAATAAACTAACAATAATAATAAAAAACACTTAAAGGCATTAAATAATTTCTACATTTTTGTTTGCAGCATGGCAACTTTGAGTCACATTACACCAATTATGGTACTAAAATAGCCACAAATGAAAAGAAGATGCCTTGTGTGTAACCATATGGTGTGAATTGAGCATTGCAGGAGACTTGTTATCGCATCATTTCTATCTAAATCTGGGTGTGTGAAGAGAACATATGAAAGAAGACATCTGCTAACTGACAGCATAATGAAGAAATACAAATTCATTTAAAGTCTCTGTGGTGAAAATCCAGCTTTTAATGTTGTTTTTATGTCTATGTTGTGTATAGACCAAACGACCTTGTAACCAATCAGATCAACGTGTGATCGTCAACGAGTGGATCTCTGAGCTGAGTGAATGAGTGGAGGCGGGGCTCATTTGCATATTCATAGAACCGCGCATACTAAATGAGGCAAGGGTGTCGAGTTACATTCAAGTTATTTTAAGGTATAAAGAAATTATTTCCAAGGAAAAAACATTTAAATATGTAATTTTGCTGATCAAAGATGAGTTTTAAGGGATACAATTATTGACCACAGGGAGACTTTAAAGGAATAGCTCACACAAAAATTTGCCATCCTTGGTGTATACGACTTCCTTCTTCCAGCTGAACATAATCGGGGTTATATAACAAAATATCCTGGCTCTGCCCAGTTTTGTAATGGCATTGAATAGTCGGGTCAGAGGTCACTCTTCCGCTGGACCTAGACTCGCGTACGGCCGTTACCGGAAGCCAGTGATTATAGTTTATAAAGTTATATGGATATTTTTCTTACACAAACGCATGGCATCGCTTCAGAAAGCCTTTATTAACCCACAGGAGTCTTATGGATTACTTTTATGATGGATGGATGTGCTTTTTTTGGTTTCAAAAACTCTGGCACTATTCATTGCCATTATAAAGCTGGGAAAAGCCAGGATATTTTGTAATATAACTCAGATTGTGTTTGTCTGAAAGAAGAAAGTCATATAGACCTAGGATGGCTTCAGGGTGAGTAAATCATGGGATAATTTCAAAATCATTTTTGGGTGAACTATTTCTTTAAGAAATGCTCAGATAAAAGATAAATTCTCATGAGTGAACCAAGATCAATTCATTAATTTATAAAACCATTAAAAAAATTTGGGTTGTTGTTCCACACTTTACCAGAGATTAGACCTTCACTACTCCTGATTTCCAGTGGAGCTTTAAATATAACTAGTGTAGTTAAATCAGTGGCCGGTTGCATAAACTAGTCATAAATTTTTTTCTTCAAGACTGTTCCTAACTTTTTAAAATCAGTCTTAACATAGTGGCTAAGGTTATACAACTGGCCCCAGGACTAACTTCGAGGATATCTCTAATATGGATTCACATTGGAAGCACATGGCAAGAATAATTTTCTGTATTTATTCTGCAATCATTCATATTGCACTGTGTGATCAGCTTCAGGTTGTGTTCATATAACCTTATGAGGAAAACCATAAAAGAAACATGTTGTACCTGCCACTCTGATGTCACAGGCAAGAGCCATTTCAAGACCCCCTCCAAGAGCCGCCCCATCTAAAGCTGCAATCGTTGGCATGGGAAGAGTACCTGAAAAACATTTCATCAATGCTAAATCAGTTACCCATTAAAGAGGTGCAGTAAGCCATTTCTACTGAACGCTGTAATATTTGAAATCACCAAAACAAACACGCTCCTACACAAAAGGATCACACCCTTCGCCCCCACATTCACAGACAACGACTTAGGCAGAATCTGCTGTGCTTGCCGCCCAGGGGTATGATGTCATCAATAAGTGAAAGCAGTTTGTGTTACTATGATAATTCAGGTCGAATGTCTAATTGTTATCTAGCTCCTCTACTCCTTCGGTGGGAAAGTCCCTTCCATCCCAAAAAACAAACACTGTTTTCATGAACAGCTCCCTACATAACACGATAGTCCAAGTAACTAATATATTACAAATGTGACAAGATTAAGGGGTTATAGTGATCGCTAAAAGGGGAACCAGAAGAAAAACCTTCACTTTTCAGACACACTTTGAGAGCCGATGCTTGAAATGGAGGAGGTTTAGACGTTCCAGGCTTATAATAATAATAATAATAATAATAATGCAAATGAACAAACAAGCAAAGGTGACACGAGTATATACAAGCAAAAAACAGCATATCTAGGCTCTGTAAAACACAGCAAAACCAATGTTACTCGCGTATACAGAAGCAATAAAGTAACATTGACGTCCGTTTTCAGGCATTCCCGCTCCTTAAGGTCTCTCCAGAGCTGGAAAGCTTCTCCGACATTAACGCAGGTCTTGCCTGATCGCAACCCTTCTTTGTAAAGTTATATTCCCCTGACCTTTTCCTCTCTTGTATTTTCTCTGCCATCCCTCTCTTTCTATAGTCGTTCTGCTATTAGGCTTGTTGGACTTCATGCAGCTCTGCGCAGACCGATCGGCGGCTGACTTGAAGCAGTGCATGCCGGTTAGAAATTTTGTCCGACTTGATACAGCGCCGACGCCACGTGACTGTGACGTATGCCATCGAAGTACCGCGAGAGCGATTCGAGAATAGCCAGAGAACTCAGCCAGCGCAGCTTCTCAAGAGCGGCTGCACAAGCTCTGATGACGACACAGCTGTTCCACGATTGGCCGGATTCACCGCATGACAACTATCACGTGTGTTTCGTGTTTATTCAAACACCTTTAGTTCCTCTAAAGCTCATAAATCAGTTTTTTTATAACAGTAAACACTCTTTTCATGTAGTTGCGATGGTATCTTTTGTCATGTTTATCAAATTAAAACTGATTAAAAAACGTAGACTCCACTTCATTGATAATAGCTTATGTTGAACTTTATTCTTGTTCAAACAGACGCTGTATGAAGCAGTACATAAAGTATTGAATGAAAATGTCTCTAAAACATCTGTGTACTATTTGGCAAATATTGCATTTATTTCACTTCAGCTGTGGTAAAGTATGCAAACACCACGTGAGCGGTCACTACGGGAACCAGAAAGTGTCCGACTTCATGTCTCCGTTTGCAGCTCTTCCCCGCCTGCACGCGGCTACTCTCGCCGATCGTTTACATCCAGCCGCAGCCGATGTCCAACACACCTGTTAGGCTTGTTCGACTTGAACCAGCGCTGCACAGACCGATCGGTGAATGACATCAAAATGCCGCGAGAGCGAATAGAGAGTAGGCGGCTCCTTATGCTTTTGAATTGCTCTCGCGGTACTTTGATGTCATAAACCGATCGGTCTGTGCAGCGCCGATTCAAGTCGAACAAGCCTAATGTCTGTCTTGTGCACTGAGCTCTCTCTCCTCCCCAATCATGAGTGGACACACCCCCTACTGCTGATTAGCTCACTCTCTCCTCCCCCTTCATGAGTGGACACGCCCCCTACTGCTGATTAGCTCACTCTCTCCTCCCCCTTCATGAGTGGACACGCCCCCTACTGCTGATTAGCTCACTCTCTCCTCCCCCTTCATGAGTGGACACGGCCTCTACTGCTGATTGGCTCACTCTCTCCTCCCCCATCACGAGTGGACACGCCCCCTATTGCTGATTGGCTCACTCTCTCCTCCCCCACCATGAGTGGACACACCCCCTAATGCTGATTAGCTCACTCTCTCCTCCCCCTTCATGAGTGGACACGCCCCCTACTGCTGATTAGCTCACTCTCTCCTCCCCCTTCATGAGTGGACACGGCCTCTACTGCTGACTGGCTCACTCTCTCCTCCCCCTTCATGTGTGGACACGCCCCCTATTGCTGATTGGCTCACTCTCTCCTCCCCCACCATGAGTGGACACACCCCCTAATGCTGATTAGCTCACTCTCTCCTCCCCCTTCATGAGTGGACACGCCCCTACTGCTGATTGGCTCACTCTCTCCTCCTCCATCATGATTGGACACGCCCCTTACTGCTGATTGGCTCACTCTCTCTCCTCCCCCATCATGAGTGGACACGCCCCTTAATACTGATTGGCTGACTCTCCTCCCCGATCATGAGTGGGCACGCCCCCTATTGCTGATTGGTTCACTCTCTCCTCCCCCATCATGATTGGACACGCCCCCTACTGCTGAGTGGCTCACTCTCTCTCATCCCCCATCATGAGAGGACACGCCCCTTAATGCTGATTGGCTGACTCTCCTCCCCGATCATGAGCAGACACACCTCCTACTGCTGACTGGCTGACTCTCTCCTCCCCCATCATGAGTGGATACGCCCCTAGTGCTGATTGGATGACAATTTGTTCATTTAATCGAATTCTTCCAAACACTATTCATCTCGGCTATAGGTACTTACTGTACATTTTACAATTACACAATGACCCAAAATGTGACTGCGTATGGAAATCTCTCAATGAGATAACTTAATTGCTGAGATTAAATAATTCTGAGGCATCAATATTTTTCTACACAGCAAACATTCTCAAGTTTGGTGTTAATGTTTTCAGCAGTTTAACTCACCAAGTTCTGTTATAAGTGTCCTTGCTTTAGTAACAAAAGGTCCTACTTCACTCTGGTGCATCTTTGCTCTTTCTTTTAAATCTGCACCTGTTCAGACAAACGTGTGTTAATGCAAGTTTGTGTTATTGTATAAGTACATTGTTATTGTATTGTACAATCCCATTTTTTCTACTGCAAAAAGTAATGAAAATGTAACCACACAAGTATTTTTGTGTGTATTAAAATGCATTTTGCCTTATCAAATTTAAAGAGAATTTGATTACAAGGAGAAGTTTGCATGAGTTTTGTGAGTTTGAGTTATGAGTTTGTGACATGGATTTATGAAAGCATGTCATAAACAACTGGAAACAATTGATCAGTGTTAATGAGATGATCTGGTGACTCACTGACAGACAGCTCAATGGAAATGCACTAGAACTAAATTTATAGACCAACAAAAGGAATCTAAATTTATTTACTATACCCAATTTACTGTTTTAATAAATAAACGTGTTCTAAAGCTGCGGTCACATTTCTTCTAATCATGTAAACCATTTTAAGTTTGATTCTACATTTGCATGCTTTTTTTGTGTTGAAATGTCTTTCTAAGTTTTGCACGCAGCAGAAGACTCCGCATGTTCTTGTGTTTTTGCTGTCCCACATTCCCATCCGTATGACCACATCTTAAAGGGTTAGTTCACCCAAAAATGAAAATTCTGTCAGTAATTACTCACCCTCATGTTGTTCCAACAATATAAGTCTTTCGTTCATCTTCGGATCACAAATTAAGATATTTTTGATGAAATCTGACAGCTTTCTCACTCCTCCATAGGCTTTCAGAGGGACCCAAACTCGCCGGCCCAGAATAGTTATTAAAAACATCGTTAAAATAGTCCAAGTGACTACAGTGGCTCTACATTAAGTTTATCATGCGACGACAATACTTTTTGTGCGGAAAAACAACAAAAATAACGACTTTATCCAACTATTAGTGTTCTTCAATGTGGGCCTCTGACGAGAGTTCACGGGAGCGCCAGGACGCATGCGCCAGAACTGAGATTACGGCGTTCTTCTTCTACTACTACTTGTTACTGGCTGCTCACTCCTTGGGAGTATTACCGCCATCTACTGTACAAGATGACGTCCCGACATCATCGAGACCTAAATCACATCGAGACGTAAATCACAATAAGTGTCGAATTCAATAGCTTACATACAGCGCGTGTCTTCCTCTGCTTATAAACAGACCGGTTTGCGCTTCCGGCAATGTCGAGACGTCATCTTGTACAGTAGATGGCGGTAATACTCCCAAGGAGTGAGCAGCCAGTAACAAGTAATAGTAGAAGAAGAACGCCGTAATCTCAGTTCTGGCGCATGCGTCCTGGCGCTCCCGTGAACTCTCGTCAGAGGCCCACATTGAAGAACACTAATAGTTGGATAAAGTCGTTATTTTTGTTGTTTTTCCGCACAAAAAGTATTGTCGTCGCATGATAAACTTAATGTAGAGCCACTGTAGTCACTTGGACTATTTTAACGATGTTTTTAATAACTATTCTGGGCCGGCGAGTTTGGGTCCCTCTGAAAGCCTATGGAGGAGTGAGAAAGCTGTCAGATTTCATCAAAAAATATCTTAATTTGTGATCCGAAGATGAACGAAAGACTTACATGGTTGGAACAACATGAGGGTGAGTAATTACTGACAGAATTTTCATTTTTGGGTGAACTAACCCTTTAATAGTGTACAATCCACTATTTCACATTATTCTGAAGGCAATGTTTGTTTTCAGCAAAAAAGTAATAACTTTCTCTACCGATGTGTCTATTTTCTGTTTATCTAACCAATACTGTGTAATCAATAATAATATCATACCAACATCAAATCCTGACAATTTGTACACAACTTGCATGAATCACTTTAATGGCTACATACCTGCGCAGAATATTCCCGGCACCATACTGCATAAAATTACAGTACGCACTTTGTTGTTCTTCTTCAATGACTCTACGGCTTCTGACATCTAGCAAAAAAGAATCACAAAAAGGGGGACATTATGTAGGCCATAGCTCTTAATCGTTATCCAATCAAACGCTGTGAACATCTGTGCCTCATTTGGGCACTGCAGTATGGAGTCTAACGGGGCCTCCAGTGCTCTAGGAATTGGTACAGTTTCAACATTAGCCCTATTCGAATGGGGCTGGGGGGATTCATGTTTCAGACGCACTTTGTGATTTTAATCCCGTCCGAATCTGCCAAGTCTGTGTTTTTCGGCGAACTCAGCGGTCCTCTGAGAAATCGAACGCTTCTCCTCACGTGTTTTTGACCCACCGTTTGCACACCAATCTTCAGCATGCTTTCATTTAACTTCAATATGGATGATATCCGACGAAAAAAGAACATTATAAAATAAAAAAATGGAGCCAAATCGCGGAAACTGCGAAGATTGGCCATTTTAATATCAGTGTCAAGTAAGAGTAAGATACTTGTCTAGATTTCTTTGCTCACTTATGTGAGTTTATTATAAACAGCCACCGCTATAAACTCATGAAGTTTGCTTAAAATTGTGTTTTGACAATAAATCAAAATGATATCAACAAATAATATATTAAAACACCTTATCTCAGAAAGAACGAAAACGAAGTATAATTGAAGCTGTGAGGGCAAGTCGACAAATGCGAGTAATAGTCTGTGTTGGTGAGTATATGAAACAGTGTCAATCAGCCATTGGTCGGTAAAATCCACGTCCCAGACAGTGCGAATACTGAATTGAGCTCTCTTTCAAATCTTCTTGTGTTTGAACAAACATCAGTTCAATCAAAATTATGTCAAAATGCCCGTCTTGGCAAGTATCCTCGTAAACAGTGATCGTACACAGCCGAGAAAGAAAACGTATCAGCATAACAGTATAATGGATTCGTGCATTCGGTCTGACTCTGAGTAAGTTTTGTAACTTTAATAGGGATTAATCCATGTTTAATTGGTGACTGGTGAAAAATATTTATTGCCGGTAAATTTTCTTACGTCACCAGCCATTGACAGGTGCGGCTTTTACAGTTTTAGTAAGGGAAAGAACTATAATCCCACGAAGCATTGCGAACTGCATAATCAAATTAAAAACATATAAAATATACAGTATATTTTAAGCGTATTGCAAAATTAAGCGTAGGGTGGTCGGCTCCATTACGTCATTCACAGTGCTTAGTGGGAGTGGGCGGAGCTAAAGAGCTATTTTGCTGTGTTGCTGTTTATGACTCTCTGATTGGTGGAAATTTCTGTACAGCATTATAGGTAATGTCGATCTTCACCAGGAATTTCACTGTTAAACATGATTATTTAAAAAATAAGTTTGAAATAATGTGGGCTGACAGCTTCAACAGAAGCAAATACTATTGATGAACAACCTCGTAGCTCACAGTAAGACTGTCTATAAAGGTTTATAAGTTATTGTTCAAAATCTATTTACTAATGGGAAAAATGAAAGGAGTTTTTACTTCCCGAACCCGACTGTTGTATCCATTACATTCGAGCAAATATTTTACAAATACTCACCATCATAACAAGATTTTTGCTGATGGCATTTTTAGATTCAGGGCGATTAATCCCCAAAACAACAATCCCTAAAAACACAAGAACAGTCAGACTTCAGAGAATTGCAGGAAAAGGAACAGCATTATGGGGGGAAAAATTATAACAAGTGACATGAAAACTGAAAGTGACAAGAAACTCTCTCTCTCTCTCTCTCTCTCTCTCTATATATATATATATATATATATAAAAAGTTTAGAACATTTAATTGAAAATATGTTATGTCGGGGTAAAGTTAATGAGAAGATGTTAAACTCAAGGACAAATGATTGCCACTTGCAGTAAGAGGCACTGACACCGTTGAATTATGGGGCAGTGCAGAGAGAAAGGGCTTTGAGTGACAGAGGTTAGACTCGTATCCTCTGTGATCATCAGTGCCTGCATCTGGTTGTCTACCTGAGTCTTCACCGTCCAGGTGTCTAACGATCAGGTCATCTCCAGACTGAACGCCGGAGCTGTGCGGTCGGACACCTCCGCTGAAAGCGTGACGCGCACAACGCGCCCTCTCGGTTAGAAATGTATGCAAAACACCGTCCGACCTGCACACGCCGCTAATAATGCTTGTTTGACATCGGACAGTCTGAAACAGCACTCTGCACCTCACTAAAGCCGCCATGCTGAAGCTTTCCTCCACTTTCAACTCTGAACTGTGCGAGTGACGTCACGTGTTTCGGAGGTCACGTGACTGCTGACTGGGATTTCTCTGAAGAGAAAAGCTGGATTTCCCCAGGCGTCATGAACTTCAGCACAGTTCTTTAGGTAAAAAAAATAAATGATAATAATAATAATAATAATAAAAAAAAAAATATATAGCCTATATGTAATTTAAATAATACATTTATAAAGACTTGTGCACCTTTTGTTATTGCCTTTTACATTTGTTCATTTAACACGCTTTTATTCAAAGCAACTTATCACAACAACATCACATGCAATTTGGCTTATGATTATGCAAAGCAGAAGTTTTCAATATTTAAGCCCCCCAAATATGACCTATTCTATCTTTGTTGATATTTTGTGCAGTCAATGGAAATGAATGGGTTTTGTCATTTTAAATACATTTTGTTTACATTTAAGAAGAACCAATCAATGTGTTGTTTCAGCATGATGTCCAAAATAAGTTTGGTTTCCTGATGCAAAGCCAGTTGAAAACCACCACCACAAACATAAGCATTAGTGATGGGAAGTTCGGCTCTTTTCAGAGAGCCGGCTCTTTTGGCTCAGCTCCCAAAGAAGAGCCGGCTCTTTCGACTCCCGAAAGGCTCTTAATTTAGGATTTTTTGTAGGCCTTTATTTTACCATAACTTTGCAAAAATTAATGGTTTGTGTGTTGAAAACCCTTTCATGTGCAGTGTTTTTATGCATTTATTGCACAAATTAACAACAAAACAGCAAATAAACAGCTCTGTTGTCATTGAATGCAAGTTTTTTAAACCTAGGGATCCTATATAAAGCGACGAGAATACTTTTTGTGCGCAAAAACAAACAAAAATAACGACTTTATTCCACTATTAATTTCCTTCTCTCTGGGCCTCGAGTCTTTTCACGTAGTGTTTTTGCGCAGCGTGTCAGTGTTGTACGACACACGCATCACACACATGACCAGCGTCGGCCAATAGTGAGCCTACGTGGTGACGTGTAACACAGACACGCTGCGCAAAAACACTACGTGAACTAACTCGAGGCCCAGAGAGAAGGAAATGAATAGTGGAATAAAGTCGTTATTTTTGTTAGTTTTTGCGCACAAAAAGTATTCTCGTCGCTTGATATACTTAACATTGAGCCACTGTAGTCACTTAGACTATATTAACGATCTCTTTAATAACTTTTCTGGGCCAGCAAGTTTCAATCCCTTATAAGCCTATGGAGAAGTGATCCAGCTCTCAAATTTAATCAAAAATATCGTCATTTGTGTTCCGAAGATGAACGTAGGTCTTACGGGGTTGAAACAACATGAGGGTGAGTAATTACTGACAGAATTTTCATTTTTGGGTGAACTAACCCTTTAACGTTGTTACGACTCGTTAACTTGCAGTGGAGTGCTGCTTCGCTTCACCCACCTCTCTGTTTTTACATAATGGTATGATCCCATATCCTCACATCTGATTGGCCGCGATGCGATTGCTGACCAATCAAAACAAAGTTCTGCCTTGAGGAAAGCAGAGAAAGGAAAAAAACTGGGAGCCGGCTCTCACTCGATGCGAGCCGGCTCTTCTGATTCACTACAAAGCATCGGCTCTCAGAGCCGCATCTTTTGCGCATGACACATCACTAATAAGCATTACTGATGATTATATACTGAAAATGGTCTGAGCCCATTAGTTCGCTAACCTGATTATCAAACAGGACATCGATTTTCCATTTCTATAAAATCAAAATTATATCATATGCTGAAAACATTTAGGTAACACTTACTATGAAGCCTGTATTGATAATGCATTATTGGGTATAGTCCAGTCATTTTATGAAAAAAGGTTGAACAAATTGCAACAGAAGCAAACTCAACTGATTTTGTATCCTCAATATGTCCTGTGTAAGGAAAAAAAGTCCCATTAGGGGAAAGTTTCGAAAAAGACCCAAATATAGCATGGGCATTTCTCAGATTAAGGGCCGAACTGGGTTGCTGCAATTTTGAAAATTAAAATTCCAAATTTGACTAATTGGTATACATCAAATTATCAGTCCTTAAGTCAGGAGTGACGTTATGAGCTTGGTTGAGACCATAAGATAAGGGAATTTATTATTTTTTGCCATTTTCTTAACTATGTCAAGTAAATGTGTCATTACCATCACATCATCGAATATATGTAAAAAATAAAACTTAAATGATAAATCAGTGCTTTTAAGTTTTACACATCAGTGTGTCATTTTGTGGTTTCACATAACAATCTATTTTATCTTGAACTTAATGGGATTGTTGATTTTTACTTGCAAGATGAATTATAGTCATTTAAGTATCTTAATTTCTGATTCATCAATCTATCCTGGCTTGGAATATAAGCTTATTTTAAGTGAATGCCATATATCAAAACTTTTTTAATACGGTTATCATTTAGATTGTCCAACAATTTGTCAGAAATATATAATTGTAGGATGTTTTTGTAATTTATACATAATTTATTGGCAAAAATAAGTATGGTGATGGTGATGACACTGCAGTTCTGGTAATGACAGTTTGTTGCGGTGATGACAAATCACTGATCATAAGCTATTGTAATTTAAGAGCCTAAGTGACTTCAGACCAAAAAAAACACCAGCTAGTAATCTGTTTAAATATCAAAACATAGTTTAATCTGATCATGGAAGACCAAACATGAACTGTGTTCCTTGTGAACAGGGCCACGCCCAGTCCAGAGTCTAGTCCCGCCGAGACCACCCTTCCTGGATCTCGTCTAACCGAGACCGCCCTTCCAGAGGCCAGTCCTGCCGAGCCTGAGAATCTTCACGTCGTGTCCACCGAGCCTGAGACTGTTCACGTCGTGTCCACCGAGCCAGAGACACTTCACGTCAGTCCGTTTGAGTCTTCTGAATCTTCTGTCCCCGAGCCTGCATCTGAATTCCCACCCAGCCTCCCTCTCCCACCTCCTCCCATCTGCCTCCTCTCAACCCTTCTTCCACCACTGCCAGTCAGCCGGTCTCCGCCTCCAACCTCCTCGACCCGGACTCCGCTGCGGCCTGTCGGACCATTGGCTCGGCCGTGGCTCCTGCCTTCCTCATCTCCGCCGTGGCCCATCAGTCCACAAGCTCCGCCGGGCTCCCTCGTCCCCCCGGTTCCGCCTTGGTCGTTTCTCGCCCTGCCCTCGCCTTGGGACTACCCTCCTCTGGCTTCGCCTCGTCCCTCTGGCTCCGTTGAGCTCCTCTCTCCCTCCAGCTCCACCTTGGTCCTCGGTCACTCCTGCTCCACCGTGGCCTTCTGGATCCCCGCCTGCGCTTCAGTCGCCAGAGCCATTTGTGTCGCCAAGTCCCTCCAGATCCTCTGCATCGCCCTGTCTCGTCGGCTCTCCGGCTCCACCCTGGTCTCCTCTCCCACCTGCTCCGCCCCCGTCAGTCGGCTCCGCCCTGGCCGCCTGCACTGCCTGCTCCGCCCTGGTCCCTCTTGCCTTTTGTCTGCCCTCACCTACTGTATGGATATCAGGAGATCCTGGAGGACTTTTCATTGAAAGATAATTTTCTATTTCTCTTTTTTCTCTGTCCTTAGCTCTCTTCCTTTGTTGATTACCTTTCCATCTGTGTTCTCGCGTGCTCAGTAGGGAAACAGATTTCAATTTTCCTGTTTCTCTTCTTCTACGATATCTCTCTGATATCTCTCTCTGTCGTCATCACCACCACAACCTGTCATTACCAGCACAAGCTGTAATGTGCTGGTAATTACATTTTTGTCAAAAAACTAGCCTTACTAGCAATGATGATGACTAAGCAAGTGTAGCTAGCTTTCTACATGTAATGTACACCATTTTAACTATTAAAGTGATAAAAAATAATCCAAAAATGTTTAAAAATACAGAAATACAACACATATGGTAATGACGCATAATAAGTGTACATGCCCAACACAAAGAATAAAGAGTAGATTTAATTACTTTTCTGGACATAAAGGCATCAGTCTTGCAGCTTGAAATCCATGTGCTCCACTATGATATTAGGTTACCATGGCTACCAAATACATTTTTGATAAAAAAAAAAGTAGGCTAAACCATGGGACAGGTAGAAATTACGCAAAATAAAGTACAAAATGCAGATATATGCTTAATCTGTGCATGTAGTTTATTAGTTCAGGTAACATTTAATTCATTTGCTTATTTTTTTTTAATTTGTAATAAATAATGTTTGAGATATGGCACGACATGTGAAAACTCTGGTGGCGGACAACACCAAAACACAGATAATGTACCACAAAACACCAATAAAATGTGTTAAAATCATTAGCAGCCATAAAAAAAAGTCTAGGCTTGTTTTTGTTTATACTAATTAGTGGTGCTAAAATGTATTAGATTTAATTAGTTTTTAATAGAATTACACCCTGTGGACAGAAATAGGCCCGAATTCTGGGAAATACCCTCATACGCCTATTCATTCTTTTTCTTACGCGAATAGGGTAAAAATTTTAACCTTTAGATATCACCATGAAAATTACTTACATCAAGACAAACAAAAATTGTATTACAAGTTTTTTTTAATTGTTTGTTAACATGGACAAACGGTGCGTAATCTAATTACGTATGTGCTAATTTGCATAAATACCACAACAGATCGAAACATTGGGTGGAAATGTCTTGTTGAATCTTGTTGACACATAACAGTAAAAGACTTAATGTTAAGGTCTGAATGGGACCCATTTAGGCTACCCATGAGCATTAATTCATTGAAGCAGGAAGAAGTACTTTAGAAACCAGCCTTTATTCATTATTATTGCAGATATGGGGTTTGGGTTGGGTCTGTGGGACTGTTTCTGGGGATTCACTTTTTATTTTACTTACCTTTTGTCTTCTGCATTCTCCTTCCCATTGTCTCCTGTTCTTCCCTCAGACTCGTCCCCCAGACAGTCCCACAGACCCAGCCCCAAACCCAATCTCTTAAAAAATAATAAAGGCTGGTTTCTAAAGTACTTCTTCCTGCCTCTATGTATTAATGCTCATGGGTAGCCTAAATGAGTTCCATTCAGACCTTAACATCAAGTATTTTACTGTTATATGTCAACAAGATTCAACAAGACATTTTCACCTGGCTAGACCCAATGTTTCGATCTGTTGTGGTATTTATGCAAATTAGCACATACGTAATTAGATTACGCACCGTTTGTCCATGTTAACAAACCATTTAAAAAAAACTTGTAATACATTTTTTGTTTGTCTTGATGTAAGTAATCAACTATCAACTAGTAATTTTCATGGTGATATCTAAAGGTTAAAATTTGTACCCTATTCACGTAAGAAAGAGAATGCATAGGCGTATGAATAGGCTATATTTGGGTCTTTTTCGAAACTTCCCCTAATGGGATTCTTCGGGACTTTTTTTTTCCCTTACTCAGGACATATTGAGGATACAAAATCAGTTGAGTTTGCTTCTGTTGCAATTTGTTCAAGGTTGACCCCCATTTTGGCTTAAAATGACTGGACTAGTATTATTGCATGCTATATGCTTTATACCTGTTTAGAATATGTTATATCATCTCATGAATATTTGTAACAACAGTTGTAATACATTATAATACTTGGTTACTTTTGAGAGTGTGATGATTTATTACACAATGAACATTATATCCACCCAGGTTATGATGGATTATAGCTATATTGACATGGTTTAAGATCTGCATAATATTACTTAGTACTAACTACTAAGTTCATATCTGAGTGTTTCCTGTGAGGCTAATGTTTATTTCGGTGTGAGCTACAGTAGTTCAAGTTCACTGAAAACAATGCAATATGGTTGTGCTGATATTACAATAAATCCTGTAAATGTGTCATATAATCCATTCAGGATATTTTATGGATGTTTAAAAGAAAACTTAACTTATGTTACTTTACTTAAATCAGTCAAAGACCACTTATAAATATTATGACCAATTTATAAAGCCTTTTGGATGTTTACGAGAAGACTTTGTATTTGTAACTTAACAGTAATTAAAAAGATGTAAGATATTGTGTAGATCTTACTGTCAAGATATGAGCCTTATAACACATCATAATTTTAACTTAAGTGAATATAACAGGGTGTTCAATGTGTTATAAATCATGATGCTTATAAATGTTATAACCACAAATAAACGAAATATTCCATAGTTAATGTTCTTTTAAAGCTGCAAAGACAAAGTTGATATACTTTTCTAGGTGAGCGAGAAAGGGGAAAAGAGACAAGTATTTCAGTGCTTGCATTTATTGTAAACAAAAGAGAACATACAATGTACAATACATTTCGAGAAGTTAACATTAACAGTAGCTCAATTTTTGGCTTTTGGGCTACAAATGGAGTCATCAAGAAGACACGCCAAACTACAACAGTAAGTGCACAAAACACCATTCTTCTCAATGAAGTGCAGCTTTTTGAAACCATAACGACCGCACAGTGCAGTAGCGAACACAGTGGAAAACAGGCGTTGTGCAAATAGAGAGAACTCCGTTTCAGAAACGTCCTTTTCATAACGAGTCAATTTCCGTAGTGCTTTTTGTGAACTCGATTACAGACCCCTTTGTAATCAGTCTTTTCAAGGAGGCCACTTCTGCCGACAGATCGGCAATGCCCTGTTTCAAGTACAAGTTCTCAGATTCGGAGTTGGCGTATGAGTCGTTTTCAAGGTCGACGATGAGTTTGTTAGGTCTGGGAGAGTCTGGACAGTGCCGGTGTTTGCAGCCGGTCGGTTCCTCCTGGTGATCGTTGTGCCACTCCTTCGGCTGGTGACTCCAGTCCTGAACATTGGTCACCTGGAAGGACATCGGGCTAAGAGATGACTGGATGTACTCGGGCGTAGTGTACTGACTCATTTGGTAGCATCCACTTGCAGACATGTCGACGGGAAAGGAGGCCTTGCCAGATGATTCATAGTCGGGGTCGATAGCCTCCACTTTGATCTGGATGGCCCGGGCTTTGATCCTCAACTTGTGGGGCAAAGCTGAGGAACTGGCATCTGGCACTTTAAGGGTCGACACAATCACACTCTGTGAATCCGCCCTTGGTGGAACGGGACCCTTCGGGACCTGCTGTTCGTCCTCTCCGTCCGAGGACTTGCTCACGGGCCCGTCATCGCCATCAGATGTTCGTGGCGAATTGCTGGAGGATCTGGTGATTTGCAAGAACGGAGACGGCTGGGAGAAGCTCCTGGGGAAAGGGCTGCTAAGGTAGTTCCTGTACAGTTCATAAGGACTGGCCCTGTCTTTGGCGTATCGGCCGGCTTCCAGGGGTTCCTGCTTGATGCTGTCAGGGGTTCTGGAGATATTTATAAGTGGGCTCCCTTGGGTCACTGTGCTTGAGTTGGATCTATCGGACGAGGCGCTGTGAGGTGAGTGCTTGATGACCGATATGCAGCTGCTGGTCAAGCGTGCCGGTTCCAGTTCACCCGGGTAGGAACCATTGCTGGCACTGGCTGGGATAAAGTCCTGGTAGAGCGCAGCAGTGGAGCTGGAGATGTTCTGCACCTCCTGAGCATAAGCTGCTGAGCTCACTAGACCAAACCTGAGTTTAAGAGACAGAAGCTCGGATTTCAGCGATGCGTTCTCTTCCCCAAGGGCCATGAGCTTGTTCTCCAGAACCATATCGTTGAGTCTGCGCTTTTCTCGCGAGCGCTTGGCTGCTTCGTTGTTCTTGCGCCTTCTCTCCCAGTACATGTTGTCTTTCTTCTCATCTGGTATGAACTCGCGTTTTCTGCGACAGGTGTTGGACTTGGTCTTAAAGGGCATTGTGGACAACTTGTGGTTAATCAGGTCCTGGTCTGTCCCTTGCAAAGCCACTGCCAGCACCAGGGCATCGTCTCCACCGTAGGGCTCCTTTTTAATGGCTTGCATATTACACAGGGTTATCATCAAGACTGCGTAAGCTCATTAGTTGACTCTGGTTTTAAGTAAACATCTCATCGTAGACCACGTGCTATAGAAGTCATGTGTTCCTCTTTGTGGAGTCAGTTCCAGAGAATCTTTTTTATGGGTCTGGGGAGATAAAAAAACAGATACACATCATCATTAATATGGTCAGGAGCGTTTCAAGCCTTTTATCAGGAACCCCACCTCATCACAGAAGTGTCTACAGACTTTTTTTGATACTGCTGTGGATATAAGACCCTGTTTACTCCTGGTATTAAGATGCGTTTGGTCGATCGGATCACAAGTGGACGAGGGAGACACATTCCTGTTTACACCTGGTGTTTTAATCCGTCTCTTTTGTCCACTTTCAACCGCTTCTGTCCTGATTTCTTCGAGGGGAGGGTCTATGGGCGGGTAAATGAATGGGTTTTTCCAGATCTTACAATCTAATGGACAAAAAAAGCTTGCGCAATTTACATATGAACGCACTCAGAGACGACGCAGAAACACACGGAGAGCATCAGCTTTAGTTTCTGTTCTGTCAGCTGTAAGATTACGCTGAGCGCTGTGTGTGTGTGTTAGAAATCAGGAATGATTGAGAGAACATTGTGCTTGGTTTGTTCTTCGTCTTCAAACTAAACTTGGGTCTCCAGCCGTCAAAGTTGAAGTCTCGTCTGGCTAGAGCGTTTCCCATAATGTTCACGCGTTAGATCAGTAGACGGAGAGAAGACGGTCTTCTGTGGCTGTTTGAACACATTCAACCACATGAGTGTTTACACTATGAAAGAAATCCGGTCTAATGCGTTTTCAACCACCTCTGGAAGTGGTCAAAAGTGGACAAGATCAAAGCGTTTTAGACCCCACTTGAGATCCGATCGACCAGACACATCTTAATACCAGCTGTAAACAGGGCCTGAACTGCCTTTACCTGCAATACAGAGTGAAATCTGCACGAGGAATAAAGATCTGCTTATCGGATGAAAACATTTGCAAGTTTTGTTCCCTATAATAGATTGTAGGTAAATGTCCACCTCATCCAGCACTCTTTCTGTTTTCTGTTTTATAAATAATCCTTTATGGCGTGAGAAATTGCTGCAAATGTGAGTGAACTGTCTGAATGAATCTCGAACAGTTTCAGATGATTTGCAAACCTGTTTGACACTGATCAGATCAAAAGAGAGATTTGTTTGCGGTCTGGCATCGCTAGTTCTGATCATAAACAGAGAACAGACAGGAGAAGATTGCTGAAATATTATCATGAGGAAATATTATTTTTAGCAATGCCCAAGTACACAACACAATTAAAGCAGTGTTATTTTAGTATCACTGAGATACTATTATATTTTTACCAATTAGTTTCTATACTCTAATTTTAGTTAAAGTTTTAGTAATTTTGCTGTGTTTTTGTCTTTTGTATTCATCTAAAAACAGTGTTTTTATTAATTATTATTTCAGTTTTAGTTTTTTAGTTTTTGTTTTTTGTTTTTTGGAGGCTACATCAAAAATAATATAATAAAGCTACATAATAAAGCTACATTGGAGGCTTTATTAAATGAAAATGAGAAATGTTGTCTTGGCAATGTCAGCCAAATAAGTTGATGTATTTATTTTTTTTTATGTTTGCATTTATTTATTTATTTCATTTTATTTCAAGTCACACTTTTTTTTTATGGTTCTATTTTTTTTTTTCATTCATTTATTTATTTCATTTCATTTCAAGTGACAAAAGTTTTTTATGGTTTTAGTTTTAGTTAATAGCCCTTGACCAAAGTTGACTTATTTGAAACATGAGAAAAGTAAGAATGTGCAGTGTTTCTATTTTAAAAAGCGCAGGAAAATAGTTTTACATGTTGATATCATGCAAGGCGAAACGTGCTTATTAAAATTATGCTCTGCCCAATTATGTCATCATGTTGAGGCGGGTCGTGCTCAAAGTAATGCAACTCACGCTTTCAAACGTAAATGGCTTTTTTAATGTGGCTGTGATTGAATTAAAATACGGAAACCCTTTCGAAGTAGTAGCCTACGTTCATATAGAGGCCGGTATATTATTATTATATTCACAGCGTTGCAGGAGTCGAATTTGAAGACCGGATCTGACAATGACCTTTACCATGCAGATCACACAGCTGGAGTTGCATCATCTAAAGCGGGCTGTGGACATAAACTGTAAAGTTTTCCGTGGTAACTAGCACTGCGGTTGATCACAACACTATAAGAGAGTTAGAGCCAGGCTGAACTCAGGCTCCAGTACAGGCGCAGATCGAGCAGGGAACAAAGGAATGCGAGCACCACACACACACACACACACACACACACGTGGCTGATCACAGACTAATTCATTCATACAGAAAAATGTGGTCGAAACATCTCTCAACTCCACAAAACACGGAAAATGGCTTGAATTCTTATACTATAATGGTGTATGGCAACACATTATTTCTCTAAGTCAAACCGAGAATACATTTTGTGTGAGTGTTCTGGTTTTGGGATTCGTGGAATAATAAAGAGATGGGCTATAATAAAGTTATCTGGCGTGGAGTGACACTTACACCGGGTTTAATATGTAACACACATCATAGGTTACCCCTGTTGTGTTGTTATTTGACAGGCCTTTAATGCACATTCACCCCATCCCGACAGACACTCGGGACAGTCAAATCTGTGCGCGTGAAACATTAACCCTAGCGATAGGATTCAAATGTATAGATTTGTACAGATTGTCAAGAAATATCAGTTGTCTCTGAGCATTAAACAACAGCTCGATTGTGATGTCGTGCCGTTGCGGTGTTTTTTTGTTTGTCAGAAATGTCCCAGCTTCCGTTATTATGCAAGGACTGTAAGAGTATCAGTCACTATTACACAATGAACGCGAACAAGCGGAGCGACATTTAATTTATGCACGTATTATTAATATTTACTATTAAAGCGATTTTAATTTCAGACAGTATGAGTGCAAAATATTAAATCCACCAATCATCTAGGCTATGTAACATCTTAATGTTTAAACTGTATTAAATGAACTTGCACAACGTGTCAATGTCTTATGTGCTGACCTGAGAGCTTGATACACCCACATGAATACTGGGTCACTTGTGCCATCCCGTCTCCAAATCTCTCAAAAATACCATAGCCCATACTAGTAATGATTATGAGCGGTACAAATGCATGGGTAATTACATTAACGTTGAACACTAAAATTCGTCTGCATTGATATGATGTTGAGCGAAAAATAAGTATGGCGCACATATTGCAAATAAGCCACGTTAAAGTTGCTTTACTGTATTCATCTGTTACAGTCATAAACACCGGCTACCGGTTGAACCCCCTAAACGAGCCCTATCCGTTCACACAAGCCTCACAGTAAAAGAAGAAAGCAGTACCTCTAATAAGCAAGGATCCAGTTAGACGGAGGTCCGGGATAAATAATGTAGGCCTATATGAAAACATTCAAAGCTTCAGTAGCAGTCACAAAAATCCCATCTGGAAATGATAGTTGTGTTTCTCCTGCGCGTTTTCCTGGCGGAGTGATTGCTGCCTCATGGATCTGTGTTAGTAGGTCACCACTGAAGCGCATTGGCAGCGTGCTTTGACTGACACATCGAGCGACCAATCCAAACGCAGCATCTTCCGATTTCAGCCAATCAATCGCTCCTCTAGCGCACATATGCAATAATGACTCCATAACAATATGAACCGTGATATAAACCTTATTTATGCGCTGGAGAATCATCATTTAACTAGAAGGTTTTATTCTCACCAATCAAAAACTCACTGTACTGGATGCTATGTTTTCATTATAAAGCAGTCAGAAGTCATTCTGTAATTTGGGGGCATGGGTTTAGCAGCAGTTAAGAAATATTATCTGATGTGGTTAGTGCACATCTTTAGATCTGTGTTTGAACTTCCATTTTTGTGGTAAGTTAGCACTGTATTTTTCTATGGCATCGTCGAAGAGTGTATTCACTTATTATGAGTTAACGAAAGTTATCATGCATGAGTCATGAGCATTATAGTGTTTGAAGCGGATGTCAAATACCAGTAGAGCAGGTTCGATTTTACAACTAGGCGTTCATTCATAAATCAGTAAGATCTTACCTTCATACTGTGGAAATACATAAAAGGGGCGGGGCTACATAAGAGGAACACCTTTAAAGAAAACCTTTAAAACACTTCTTATATGAAGTGCTCACAATTAAACTTTCTAAAAGCATTTTCTCAACCCGGCAACCAGATTTAGAATATCTAGACATGAATCTCTGCGTGCCAAACATTATCAAACCATGTCTATAATGTATTTACCATTAGCCTGTTATTATTATCATAATTACTGCTAGTAGTATAACTAGTATTATTATAATTGTAAATCTTGATATAGAAATAAACTATCTCTGGTTATATAGCAATTATTCTAATTATTATGTCTAATTTTAATTACGTGTATGCAGTTGTTAAGAGAAATATCAGCACCTCTTCTGTTTGAAAGAAATGAAGCCAACTAGTGGTATTAAAAGAAAAGTTCACAGTCGAATGGATACCGTTTAAACAGACTTACATAAAGGTGTTATGCATTATTATTACATCGTTTAAAGGACACAGCCACTCTAGAGTTCCCACTTACATCACAAAACTCACTTTCCATCATATGCTTTTTCCCAACAAATAAAACTAGTTTGATATATTTATTATAGCATGTCATTCTATATAATTTATGGTTGTCTAATGGTCGATATGATATAACAGGTGTGAATGTGTTATGTTACGTAACCTAAAACTAAAGGAGTTGCACAACGTGGCGCCCGAGATGACCTACATTAAATAAGACGTGTGCGACTGCGCCATCCAGTGGAAACACACAGGTTTGAGAATGTACATTCAGAAAGAGTTTCCTACAAAAAATGTACACGAGCCTAAACCAAGCAAATGCTCATTATGTTCATTAAAACATTTTAAAGGTATATTTAATACTTCTTTATTTGTAAGTTGCAAAAGTTTTGATGTTAACAGAATATATATATATATATATATATATATATATATATATATATATATATATATATATTAGCAATGTTCAAAGCATAACACATACCAAAGCACTCACTTGTGCAGAAACAACACCTTTTATTTAAGAGGTATTATAACTAAAGATTCACAGTGCAAGGTGAGTGATTTTCTCTTGATTTAAAAGTGACCAATTAGACAAATGCAATAAAAAATGACGATCTTTTTATTACAGTCAGGAACACATTTGTAATGAGGAAATTATAGCACGAACGCATGGTCTGCTTTGCTTAGTTTCCATTAGGGTGAAAAGCACGTGGACGCAAACCTTGCGTTACCACCTTTGTATCGCAGTTTGTGTGGAAGCAGAACTGACTGTTTGCTCGCTTGTTTTGGGCAGGTTCGTTCAACAGCACGTGTTTGCGCGGCTCCGATCGGTCCAGCCTGGCGCGCGCAATTCTGTGCCATTTCAGATGGCGAGCTTTTAGGATTATAACAGCGAGGCGTGCGCGACAAGTTGACCAGTGCACTCCTGTAGTCTGGCAGCCCAAGCATCGTTTGAGCACAGTCATTTCCATTCGCAAAACTTCTGCTCCTCATATAAGCCGCGTTAGTGCATGCATGTGTCCCGTTACTGTACCTGCCCATTGGATAATAACCATCCAATAAACTGATGCGCGGCGGTTTCGTAGTATTATAGGCAGCGCTCAAATCGAAAGCCGAACTAAAATGATTAGTCTGAGGACATATTGATCCGCAGAACGCAGGAAACTGGCAATGCGGCAGACTACGCAATGCCAACGCAGTTGTAGGAGCGGGTAAACTGCGCGGATAGCCGTCATGGGGCAGTCCGATAGGGAACCCGAAAGCAGCGTCCACTGCGGGATTTTGGAGATGAACGGCAGAGAGTGCCGCCTTTAATTTGTCATTTTCCCGTTGAAGCTCGACGGCACGAGTCTCCAGAAGATGTTCCTCCATCCTCTTGCGCTGGCGAGACCTCTTCGCTGCTTCGTTATTTCGGTTCCGCTTGAGCCAGTAATTCGTGTCTTTCTGCTCGTCAGGCGTGAACTCTCTTTTCCGTCGCGTCGCGTTGTTTGCGCGGAGGCTCGGCGTCGCGTGAAGTTGGTAGGCATCCCGTGCATTACTGAGGCAAGTCAGTTCATCATGCGTGGAGCAACAAGTATCCGATGACATCTCAGCAGGGGAAAGCTGGTTCGTTATGCAAGGGTAAATTATTTGCAGTTTGTGTGCCAAAAAGTGGAGGATATATCAGTTATTATATTGGTCCCGCCTTTCTTGGGAAGTGGCATGAGATAAAAACACCTACTTTACAGTCATTGGTTAACATGAACCTGCACACAACTCTCACTAGTACATATCATGAGCCATATAAGATAAATGATTGTGCTGTTTTAATTACAATATCAAAGCAAAATGCTTTTCCAATGTCTAGCTTGTAGCTTTCTAAAAGTTGAGGAAAACCCCACAAGTAATATCATATTATGTATTACTTTATTGGATTCTCCACGTGCCTGGATGAACAAAATATATGGTTAATATATATTTGTTAATAACATCTGGGTAGAAAGAAAGTTTCTGGTTGGTATGCCTTTAAAGTAATACTACTGGTTAAACAAAACCTGCGTAAAAAAAAGGAGACAGAATATTACAAACCAGTTACAAATCTTCAAGAGAATCAATGGCATAAATTACAAATCTTTACAACAGGAATTCAATGTTTTATAAAAGCAACTTCTAAAAAAAGGACAAATGGCTTGTCTTTGCACATCCACATCTTATACAGTCCAATATCGTGATCCATGATGCACATCAATGACCTCAAGCAAATCCATTTGATCCTGTGGAGCTAAAATAAGTAAAATAATCAAAGTCTTGTTCTCGATGACACTGCCAACTATGACGTGGTTGCATTAATGAATGGTACCCACAAAAACAGCTGAAATGGTGTTTCGAGTTGCACAGCAACAGTAAGAACATGCATTCTTCTGAATAGCTTTGCAACAATGTGATTAAAACGCCCAAACCAACGAGATCCATTGCTGTGTCACGTCTGCTACCGAACCCAAAGCAAAGCATCTTCTTCATAGACTGTGAAAAACTGCAGCTGAAATCTCTTATAAAAATATCTCCAACAGCATGACGTGTCCATCCATCAGTGTCTGCTGATAAACCCATGAATAACACCACGTCCATGTGTCATTCACCGGTTTCCCTTCACTTTTTAAACCTGTACAACTGATAAAAAAGTAGAAAAATGACATTGCAGAGAATGCCTCTTCTCATCTACTGTAACAGAGAGTCTATGCTTCTGAACTGATGGCGTTGCGCTCAGTCTGCGTGCTGTCGTTGTCCCCCAGGAGCTCGGTCTCGGGAACAGAGAGGTCCTCGTTGTGCAGACCGCTTTGAGACGCCCCATCAGCGAAATCCTCCTCTGTGGCCTTCAGGTCTTCATTCATGAGGGCCCTCTCGGTGCCGGACCCGTTGGAGGGGGCCGTGGTGACGTACCCGGTGCTGGTGGAGCCGCTGCCGCTGTGGTGCGACCCGGCCTTGGCCACCATCAGCTGCTGAGGGGGGGGGATCTGCACCGGGATCTGCATGGGGTAGAAGTTCTGCAGGTACGGGTACGCCGGCATCGGCTGGTAGCCATTGACTGGGATGTAGAGTTGGGGCGGCACCATTGGGCGCATCTGGCCCTTCATGGACACAAACTGAGGTTGAGGAAATGGAGACTTTTTGGGACTAACGTAGCGGGCGTTGCTGATGTTGCTGACGGGGCTTGTGCTGAGGGAGCTGGTTTGGGTGGTGTTGCTCGCTCCTGAGGTCTGAGCCGAGCTGTTGTAGTTGGACAAGCTCTCCCAGGTGCGCAATCGAGCGTGAATGTCTTTGAAGCGAGGCCTTCGCGCGGGGAACTCATTCCAGCACTCTAACATCAGTGTGTAAATCCAGGCTGGACAGTCATCGGGGCAGGACAGCACTTGTCTGTTGCGGACCATCTCAATCACGTCCTGGTTGGAGTAGCCGCAGTATGGCTGAAGGCCGTAGCTAAATATCTCCCATAACACCACGCCGTAAGCCCAGATGTCCGAATCCGTGGACAACTTCCCGTATAGTATGGCTTCCGGGGACATCCAGCGGATTGGGAAGGGATTGGCGCCCATTAGCTTGTAGTAGTCGGCGGAGTAGACCTCTCTGAACAGCCCGAGGTCCAGGATCTTGACATTGAGCTTATCACACACCAGGATGTTTCGAGCAGCCAGATCCTTGTGGACCACGTGGTGGCTGGAGAGGTACTCCATCCCGGCGGCGATCTGTGTGACGATGTGTAGGAAGTCTGCCTGCTCCAGGGTGGATTTGACCGTCTTGTCGTCGTCAGAGCTGCCGACATCGGAGTGAGGCGATCGCATGACCAGGAACTCGTGGAGGTCGCCTTGGCCGGAGTAGCTGAAGATCATGCTCATGGGCTGCTCTTTAGTGATCACTCCCAGCAGGCACACGATGTTGGGGTGTTGCAGGCGGGACCGGAGCATGGCCTCGTGCCGGAACTCTTCCCGGAGAGGGCCCTCGTCCTTGTCTTTCACCGTCTTTATAGCCACCACCTGAGTCTGTTCACCTGGAGCTGTGCCGTAGAGGTGACCTTTGTAGACCTTTCCGAAACGGTCCTCTCCGAGCTCTTCCATGAACCGGACCGCAGAAAGGTTGAGTTCTCGGAGCTTTGCCTAGAAGTAAAAGAAAACAAGACATTTCAAGTCTGCTTTTGCTCAACTGAAGAGGCAAAATGTCAAGATGTAATAAAAATTCTGGCACATCGTTCCTCAAAGCATTCAGGTCCATTTTGACCCAGAAGAGATACAGGACTTTTGGCATGGGTTTTAAATACTGGAACCAAACTTGATCAAAATACACAACATTTCATTTTTTAAAGAGTTTTTTTTAAGGAATATAACAACCTTTTTTCTATACATTTATGAGTGTTTGTAAAATATTTAGCCCCTTTCCCATATCTCACACACTCTTTTGGGACTTAATTCTGTTAATAAACATGAATCTACATGAATAAACATGAGTCTTTTGACCATTGCAGCATACAAAAAAAAAATCTTTTCAATCTTTTTTTTGAAAGTGAAAGTTTATGCAAGTAAAATATATTCAGGTTGAAACCATTTCAGGATAATATTGACATTTTGTTAGTAAATGAATATGTAGGTTTTTATAAAGTTGCAGTTTTTGAGAAGAATTTATTTTAATCCATTGATGTAATACTGATTTAATTGATTTAATCCATTGAGTTAATACTGCTAATTCTCAGATTATGTTCATATAACTGTCACATGATATATTCAAAGAAAAATGTTCATAAATATTGGGGAAAACATTTCTTGCATCACAATTTCAAAGAATTTCTCGATGTTTTAATTGATAAAAGGGTAACAAAACACAGTAACATTCAAAACTTTGCCATTTTTTGTGCATTCACTCATTAACGACAAGTTATTGATCAGATACAATATGATTTTAGTTGAAAACATATGAAGTTATTACTGATATGTGAGCTTACGTTCGGGATCGTTTGCAGATTCTGAATACATTAAGAGGGTTAAGACGTTCGACAGCTCGAGTGCTGGAAGATTACCTGCTGCTTGTGCTGATTGAGTAGCGGCAGCTCCATCTCTTGGCTCGGTGAGGCGGACAGCTGTCGGCGAGCAGGGCTGTCAACAGACTCCTTCTGTTTGTTGCGGCACATGCAGATCAAGAAGAATAAGCAGGCAATAACAAGAGGGGTGGCTATACTGGGGATCAAGATGTACAGTATCTCCTTTTTCATTTGCTCCGGAGGATCTGGGAAAGATGGGAAACAAAATGTTTAAAATTGCTTGAATTCATTGAATTTTCCGTCATGAGGTTGAGGTGTTCAACTCACTGCAGGGCTGGATGTCACAGACGTCCGCTCTAACATTCGGGTCCAACGTGAAACACCAAGGGCTCTCCATTTGCCCCCCGGGGTTCCTGCAGAAGTTGTGTCCTCCTCTGAGCTCAGGGTACTCGACAGGCGTCAGGTGATGACTGTGTGGATACTGTGCACTCCAGGGCTGGCACTGGTAGCCTGATTTCGTGACACTCACCGTGCCTTTGTAGTTGGCGCCACTTCCATTGTAACAGCTGTGATTTGGGGGTGAATCTTTAACAAGGATTGAAAATTAGTAGGTATTTTCTCCAAGAACATTGAGTAAATGTACATCAGAGTCATTGAAATATTCATTTGTGAGTCAGAGTTATAGACTAATACAACCTTAAGAAATTTTGGTTACACTTTATTTTAAGGTGTCATTGTTACAGTGTAATTATATCTATTTAAGTACTGAGTAATCATAAGCAACTACATGTACTCACTATAGGGTTAGGGTAGGAGGGTTAGTTGCATGTAATTATGCATAATTTACTGTTTTTACTATGTACAAGTACATGTAACAAGGACGCTGTAAAATAAAGTGTTACCGAAATTTTAGACGCACCACAAGAGGGCTCTCTCGCTTTAATTGCTGCTCTTTGAGGCCTCTTATTGAGAACTCTTATTGTGTTTTCCCTGGCTCTGAATGACAACCCCTCCTTGTGTTGTGTAGTTGAGTGGTGATGACCTACATTGGGGCGGCAGGCCGATGCGGAGGCAGCTGGCCGCGTCAGGAGAGCCGGGGTGGGGGAGCAGGTTACACACGGGCAGCTCCAGCTGCATGAGGATCAGAGGGTTGGAGCGAGCGATGGTGTACTCCGCGTTACACAGGTCGTTCTCCAGAGCCTCGCACTCGTCCCGGCAGAGCTGGCGCCGGCGCGGACCTCGGCTGCCCTCCTCGCATAGCGGGAAGACGTAATAGCAGAACGATGGGATGGCAAACTCAGAGCACTGGTCTGAGAGCTGGGTCGAGGTGCCGATCATCGTGAAGGCCGCTGTAGAACAACAGGAATGATGAAGCATCATAGAAGCAGAATGCATGATATATCGGATTAAAATTGACATTGGGATGTGGTTTAGTGTGATTGTCAAATCACGCAGGCTGCTATTTAATAAAGTATATGTGTGTATGTATATGTGTTAGCGGTTTCAGAGTGAAGCATGTCATTTACACTCATGTAGTTCATGATTCAGTGCTTCAGAATCTCAGAACGGCCCGGTTCATCCACAGTGAATCCCGCTGGGAGCTGCATGTGTACATGAACATACAGCCTTCACTCTGAAACCAGCAGCACATGTACGGTTCTGCTCATAAGTTTACATTCCCCTTGTAGAATATGCAAGATGCTAATAATATATTTTTTTGGACTGTCCTGAATAAACTATTTTACATAACAGATGTTTACATAAAATCCACAAGACAAAATAATAACTGAATTTTCACAAATTAACCAGTTTCTGGAATGATTCATTCTTTCCAAGTCATCTAGTGAAACTTCCTGTATTTTTTTCACTTCACAATCTATATCACAGAAAACTAAATTTGGCAGTGTCAGTTTTTGATGATGATGTGTGCTAAACTGCTGCTCACCAGTGATGCGGTTTTCACTTTCTCCCTGCATCTGCAGAGACTCCACGTAGATGCTCCTGTTTCCAATGAAGCGAGCGCACGCAATGCCTCGGTACGGCTGGCAGAAGCCCTTCTCATGCGGTCTAAAGAAAATGACAGACAGTGACGATGACCAAGATGAAAGCTTGCCTGAATGGCACACAGATGATATCTAGTAAGGCAACTCAACTAATAAAGCGGTACGTTGTAGACCAGGGGTGCCCAATCCTGCTCCTGCCAATCGACTGTCCTACACAGTTCATCAGTTCAATCAAACACACCTGAAGCAACCAATTAAGGTCTTCAGGATCACTTGAAAATTAAAGGCAGGTGTGTTTGATTAGGGTTGGAGATGAACTGTGCAGGACAGTCGATCGGCAGGAGTAGGATTGGGCACCCCTGTTGTAGAATAAGACTCGGGACACCACATTACGCATCACAATACCATGTGATTATGACAATTTAAAGTCCCCCTGTGTTGAAAATCAAGCTTTTAATGTTGTTTATACGTCTGTGTGGTGTTTTTAATATGCTTTAAGACGAACCATGTGTAAATGCATCAGTCGACAGCATTGCTGAGTATTTTCTCCTTAAAACTGAACCAAACTGAATCAAAAAACGGTTTGAAATCGCTGGTGTTTGTGACGTCAGAAACTACCTTGTAACCAATCAGATCAACGTGTGATCGTCAACGAGTGGATCTCTGAGCTGAGGGAGTGAGCGGAGGCGGGGCTCATTTGCATATTCATAGAACCGAGTATACTAAATGAGGCAAGGGTGTCGAGTTACATTCAAGATATTTTAAGGCATAAAGAAATTATTTTCAAGGAAAAAACATTGAAATAAGTAATTTAGGTGATCAAAGATGAGTTTTAAGGGATAAAATGATTGACTATAGGGAGACTTTAACACTAATTACAAGGTCTGCTTTTCTGTAGCTCAAACAGTAGAGCGGCAACACCAAGGTCATGGGTTCGATTCACAGGGAAAGCAAGAACTGATCAGAATGTTAATGTATACCTTGAAATGCAATGCAAGTCGCTTTGGATAAAAGCGTCTGCCAAATGCATAAATGTAAATGTCTATATTTGGTGTATGCCATAATTTTAACTTATTAATCATTTTTCAGGGATGAGAATAATAATGATATTTCCATCCAGACTGACCGATCTGCAGCCCTGGCTTCTAATACTGACGTTAAACTAATATCCAGCTGACCTCGGCGAAGAGACCACAGAAATGAGCATTAAGGGACTCTCGAGTGAGCCTGTGCATCTCATGACCTCTTGTTCCTGGATCCTGAAATCTAGGTGCTCACGAAGAGCCAAAGCGATACAGAAGTCTGGTCACCGTGGACTGCGGTTCGAGTGTTATGATTGGAGCACTTCTGAAGAAGGTTCAATGGTTGTTTATTACGCTACTTTTGGGCTTTGCTGTTTCTCTCATCATAATCTGAATTTGAAGTGACCAAAAGATTTGCTGCTCAGGATATCCATCTCTGCTGTTTATGCAGTTACCAACGGGATAAAAGTGGTCTATTCTGGCAAAACAGAAATGGGTTTGTGGAACTGCTTGGAATTGGATTCTGAACTTTATGCCTAAAGGGATTTTTTTTGTCTCCACAACAGACGTTTGTTTAAGTCTCACAATGAACTGACAACACACAACAGCAATGATTTCCAGAGCTGAAATCCGATCCTGTGTAAGACTCTGGTCCAAAACCGTGTCTACCTTCTAAGGCAGCATCCAAGCTGAAACTGAACTGGAACATGCGCAACACAAGCAGAAACTGAGCCGTTAAAACTGTTGTAGTAAAATCTAAAGGTGCAAAACTCTCTTGCTTCATTCACCATCTTAGATTTTTTTCAAAGAGCTTGATGAAATGTGCGAAGGATTCATACAAGAATTTGGCCAATATATTAAAGCCGATAAATAATGGATTACTTCACTTCAGATGCGCAGTGTTCACCATGATGGTTTTAAATTGCTTGAAATATGATTAGAATCACTTCAAAAAGGAAAATACAGTCAAGTGCAACACGTGCAGCGCAAGTCTGACATATAGACTACATCAAATTATAATGAGAACATTATAATTGTGTGTTTGAGACATGGCTTCTAATGGTGAGACCTGTTTTTGTAATCAGGCTCTCAAAAATTATATAAAAATTTGGATTCAGATTTATCGGCCAATATATTGGTTATCGGCTTTCAAATATAAAGAATTATCCTTTATCAGTAGGCTAGCGACCAAAATTTTAATATCGGTGCATCCCTACTGTATAGAGTGCATAGTTTTGCTTGCTTGTGAGACTCGTGCACTGCAAACAGAACAGATCCGTTACCAATCCTGAACAACAGGAAAATACATTTTCTCCAATATCTCAGTGTTGTGAGTTTAGTGATATGGCCAACAATTTTCGGAAAATGTCCTCACCTGGCCCATATGCAACATGATCAGAAACAAGCACACTTATCAGCCTCCAGGGTTTGACATTTTAAGTAGATCCCTAGTCATTCAAAGTTTTCCGATGTTTTTAAAACTGTTATAAATCACACACTGCTGCTCTGAGAACTGTGAATGGATGTAGTGTGAAGCTTAGCTAAAATAACTGCTCTCTGAAGGAATTTCGCACTATTCACTTTTCATTTTGCTCCATCTGTGGCAGATTGCCAGCGTATCCATCAATGCCTCAAACTTCTGCTACGTCCAGCCTCAATATCACATATGGTTACAATTTCACCGCAGTTTGGATTGAGCAAGGAATTTTCTCTCAAGCTAATGTTTAGGGACTCGGGCCTAACAAGATTCAGATTTACTTCCTACTTTTTTGTGTTGTTGAAATATTGTAAGGAGAGAAAAAAAAAAAATGCAAAGCATTATTTCCCTAATCGCTGTTCTTTGTAACCTGTTCAAAGTTTACAACAACTGGATATTAGTTTTGCATAGAAGTTTGACATCAAGATTTTTTAACTTTCTGACCCACTTCACATATACTCAACATTTATCAGTGTGAAAAGACAATGAGGCTGTCAAGTTGTAAGCAACGCAACTGGGGATTTGTGCCTCTCGTGCTCATCTGTAACCACTTATGTAGAGAAAAACACTTCTCTGCCTCGATCAAATACATCTACATGTGGTCTTAATGCTCTTCTACTTGGATAATATTCTTCGTTAATGGCTCTTATTGTGGCTCTTATTATCCTTGCTGTCCCACAGAACAAATGCGGACTTTCGTTTGACCCCCAAAGGCCCCGATATACTTCAAGCGAAATCGAAGAATTGGTGTGACGTCATTTCAAAGAAAATTTTCGGGAAAGTTCGCTCTGGCTGGTAAACACCTTCAAACTACCATTGGTTCGTGGCGATGATGTAATAAGTAGGTGTGGCTCTGAGGCTCCGCCTTCGGATGTAAATCTTCTCCAGTTCATTTCTTCTCTGCTTTATAGTATAGAATATTTCTTCTCTGCTTTATAGTATAGTATATTTCTTCTCTGCTTTATAGTATAGTATATTTCTTCTCTGCTTTGTAAAAAGAGCCGCTTTATAGTAGAAATTTAAGTTGTAATTCTAACTGAAAGAGACACTGACACTGTTTTCATCTTTAATTCAGTAAAGCTGCTGATTTAAAGCGATCTGTTGTATAAAGTGCTATGTAAATAAACTTGACGTGACTGGAGCGCTGAATCACAGAGTGCAAACACACACATCACTGAGATCAGAGGCTTTCTGAACTGATGTTTTCTGATTATTTTGTTATTGAGAGGAAAGCATGCAGCTATATTGACATATTCATCTAAATGTGGACTGCGTTGGGATGTTCGCTAACAGTAAACTGATCAGGTTTTTGAAAACAACGTTTTCCCACTACAGTATAAGCGAAGAGCGGAAAATAACTTCTCTGTGAGTATATCAGGACCTTAAGAGGCGAGTTCAAAGAAACTGTGCATTGCAGGCAGGAATCATCTTTAGCTCAACAGTTGGACAAACGTATTCCTGATAAAAACATTTGTTTAGAAACGATCGGTACAGGAAGAGGAGTTAACACTGAAGATTAGGCTAATGCCAAGGCGTCTGCTGAAACTCACTTCACTAGTGTGTGAGAGAGACAGAGAGAGAGAGACAGAGAGAGAGAGAGAGATATTGAGTTATATATGCAGTAGGGCTGTTGGAACGAATTCCGAAATTCGAATATAATTCGAATATTAAAAAAAATCAATACTATTCGAATGCTGAAGTTACTATTCGAATATTGCTTTTTTATGTATATATATATATATATATATATATATATATATATATATATATATATATATATATATATATATATATTATTTATTTTTTTATTATTTTTATATATGCAATCTTGCCTTTCTCGCTGCCTTGGCGTACACGCATGTGAAAATTAAATGCTTTTGTTTTTGAATCGTAACAATTGTGCACGTTATCCACGCTGTATCATCATAACAATACTGTCAATGGCGGAGAGCAACGTCTCCACGGAAACGGAGATCACCACTCCTGACAATTTGAGAAGCGATGTGTGGAAGGTGTTTGGATTTCAAACCTTAAATGGAAAAGGTCCCACTTTATATTAAGTGGCGTTAAGTACCATGTACTTACATCAAAACATAAGTACAATGTACTTATTGTGTTCATGTTGTATTGTAAAACACTTTTTCTGATATTGAGGTGTGATACGGGTAAGGTTAGGGACAGGTGTGGTGGATTGGGTAGGTTTAAGGTGTAAGGGAAGGGTCAACTGTGTAATTACAAATGTAATTACATAAATTAATTACAGCTGTAATTACATGCAGGAATTTTTAAAATGTAAGTACAATGTAAAAACATGTAGTTACACAATAAGTACATTGTATCAAATTATTAATTTCAATGTAAGTATATAGTACTTAAAGCCACTTAATATAAAGTGGGACCATGGAAAAATTGCAAATAAAGAAGTGGCAATCTGCAGAATATGCAAAATCCGAATGAAATATCACTCCTCAACTAGCAACCTGAGGGAACACCGGACAACGTTACACCCTGACAAGCTAGGCGATCTGTCCGAGTAACCGCCGCTAAAACAGGCAAAAATTACTTCTTTTCTGCCTCTCTCCTCATCACGGGGCTTACCAGCTGTCCGCCAAAAGGCGATAACAGACAAACTGACACGGTTTATCTGTGAAGATATGAGACCGATCAACATCACGCAGGGGTCTGGATTTAAAGATTTTATTCACGAGCTTGAGCCAAGGTACACGATTCCTAGCCGCGCAACAATCACTGACAGAGTTGTGAAACTCTATGACACAACATCAGACAAAAGTTGACAAATTAAAGTCATTCATTTTGTTCCGCTGTTTTATTGTTAATAAGAAAGCGATCACCTGTTTCTAAATGTTTATTGTAATGTTAGATGTCCCTCTAGTGGACAGAACGTGTAACAACAACCACATGCTATAGTGGCATTGGCGATCCATAAGCCTGTGTAATGTCGTAAATATTAATAATAGGATGAATTTGAGCATTTAACATTCTAATATTATTTGAATATTAAATAAAATAAGGAATGGAATTCGAATAGTATTATTGAGGAAGATTGACAGCCCTAATATGCAGTGCTGGGAACTGAAGGAAGACAAACACTGCAAACTACCTCTACCTGCCGCACATCTTTCTGACGCTCTCTTCTCAACTTAGGACCCAGTGCAAACAGGGCCAGATCCCATTTCCACCTAACATCAACATTAACACATTAAAGGTGACATATTATGCCCCTTTTCAAGATGTAATATACATCTATGGTGTCCCCAGAATGTGTCTGTGAAATTTCAGCTCAAAATACCCCCCAGATCATTTATAGCTTGTCAAATTTGCCCATTTTTGGATGCGAGTAAAAACGCGCCGTTTTTGTGTGTGTCCCTTTAAATGCAAATGAGCTGCTGCTGCGCCCCCGTTCAGAAGAGAGCCGATCCTTTACACGAGCTTCGGATGCAATAACAAAACACGTGAATAATCTCACTCATCCAAAATCTCAGTAATAACCAGCAGTGGAGTGCAGCCTTACGGAGAGACTCAGGAAGAGGTTCAACTTTTAGACGCACCTGGACATTTCTGAATGGTTAGTGGATACATTTATATACTGATTGTGGAGTTACATTGATTCATCTCATTGACTTGCATGTACCGTCATCATGTTTAACTTTTACACAAGTGTACACAGTTCCCTGAGGTCTTTATAAGACAGCTGTGACATTTTTTGGTCAAATAGTGTTCTGTGCTCGTCTGTGCTCAACGACAGGTCAGTTTACATGCTTTGCTTGAACTTTTGCCATTGCGTTAGAACTGGTTACACTGTTGTCTCTTGCGAAAACCAAATGACGGCACCGTTGGTGGAAACGTGTAGATTAAGGGGCAGTAATATTATAATAAGATCCCCTTCTTACGTCAGGAGGAGAGCGAAATCTGAGCGGCTTATTATCATGCTTGCAGAGAAAGCCTCACCAAAACAAGGTTACTGGGTTGTCACTTTTCACATTTTCTGGGTTGGTCAATGCACCGGGGACCCGATTATAGCACTTAAACACGGAAAAAGTCAGATTTTCATGATATGTCCCCTTTAGCATGCGTTTTTTGTGAGCAGAACACAAGTGGTCAGTGCTAAATAACGATGAAAATGGGGTCTAAAATATTTTGTGATCAATCACTGAAACCACCTGGCACACATGACTACATCGAAACACTCCTGCATCCTGAATGCATGTGAATGTGAGAAAGCGCAACAAAACAAGCAATTCAAATTTGCTGTGTTGTACCATAACACAATGATTACGTTAGAGTAAGCCGTGTAACGTGTGTTCGGTCATTTAAAAATAATCGTGCACCACATTTGGCGCTTCCGTGAGAGTAACGTAGTCTAGATGAAGTTCAGACATAATTGACTATATATATATATGTTCAAATACATGTTAATACCAGATGGATAAGGTAATGTATGCCGGCTGAACACTTGTGATCACCCGGAAACGCATCTTAAACCAGGTGTAAACGTATTCACTCGGATGTTTAGCAGATTGTCCCAGGTGCTCATCTTCATACAATGCAAATAAATGTGGACAGAAACTATAGAGCTCAAAAAAATGACAGAAAAAGGTCCATTTGTACACTATACTCAATTATGGTCTGTTCCTCACACAAGTCTATAGTAGGGCTTCAGAAGACCACTTATTATTGTTTATCTTCCACCACTGTCTGACTCCATTCACTCTTTTTATAAAATATCTCCTCTTGTGTTTCACAGACAAAAGACAGACATTCAGGATTTTTTGTGGGCAACGTCTACAGTGTAGCGACGTATGAAGCACTGCTCACACGAAAGCCACTGTCAAACCAGCCATCTGTTGGTCAACAAACACCAGCACGGAGAAATCTTTTGCCCTCACACGAAATTCCAGATTGCGCTGATTCCTACTGAAAATCCACAAAAATCCGCAAACGGTAAATGTGGCTGCACCTTTACAGCACTGATCTGCAGTATGTCAGTTTGTGGGAATGAAGGCTGAATCCTATTAACACGAGCACTGCCCTGGAAATATCCCCACAGACATTGTACCATTTATTTAACCTGGAAAAGGAAACCTGAGGATCTGCCATAAAATCTCCCCAAGCAAAGGTGGCTGCCAGCGATCTCTCCGGCTCTCGGGAAGTTAAGTCAGATACTGGTTCATGCCAAGATACAATCCTGTGTTTTTGTTCTTTTTGGAAAGGCAGGTCCTGCTTTTATTTCCACTAATCAACCAAAGCTTTTTGTCATGTCAAGGTAAACAGAAAGAGAGAAAGAGAAAGAGACACTTACATTGATCCACCCTTTTGCCATATTTATGTTATAAGACTACAGCCAGCAAAGAGCTTTAAACTAAACACTAAACTGTTTTTCTATCTTCTCAGGCTTCAGTGCACACAACTGCGAAGATATCGGATCAATTTTAAGCAGAAATGTGTTGACTCAGCTTTTTAAACAATGTGATCCAACTCAAAGTCCTGCCAACATCTGACTCTTTTAGAGAAGAATTTTTAAAATTCATGAAATGTAGGGCCATTTGCAAGTGTGCATTTTTGAAAGAGATATAGCTAATGGGTTGGAAAATACAATTGACCATGTGGAAATCATGTACCTTTTATTTACAGAAACAAACGCAAAAAGTTGGTAAAAGTGAATGCACACAGAGACAAACGGACAGAAGCAGTACTTACAGATCTGGTCCAGTGGGTGGGGACTGTCCTGTAAAACACAGATAGGAGGAATTACGGACTAGCGTCTTAACATGATCTTCCCTTAGGGAGCAGCTGTTTTCACAAAGCCTAATTTGCCGTTTCAGCTCAAGAGAAGTTGGAGTGTTATTACGCCAAGATGACTTTTCAGAGAGGCAGGAGGCACGGTGCAAGCGAGCTCCTAAACCTGTCAGAAGCATAATGTGAAATATTGGACGTGCTCCTTGTGGAGAATTTACCGTACGCACATAAAAGGGATCTTTTCCCCCCCAGAAGGAAACAGTGGGAAGTAGTTTCTTAAGAAGAGTCCTAATGCAGGAACACTGAGATTTATGCTGCTGCTTTCCTATAAATATACAGGGATGCCAGGGTGAGATTTGGCGCATGTGGTTGTAAAACAGAGCTGCTTTAGTTTGCTCTGTAAATCAATGGACTCCCCAAATAAGCGAAAATGGGTGAACAGGAAAAGAAAACACTAGAGCTACAATACAGAGGAGAACGCACTGATTGTGGCCCCGACTGTGAGGAACTGAAGAGTTATAAAAGTCTGAGAGGAGCTTATATTGGGATACCACACAGGTATATTTAATTGAGCTGGGTTCATGTGACGCCATCATTCATGGCAATCATTTACAAAAATAACTACGCATTAAAACCAACAAATATCTGCAATGAATGGAAATGTGTGCCTTCTTCCTATAGAGAGCACCAGCAGGGTTCTGGAAGTAAAAACCCCATTCATTTTCTCTGTAGAGAAATTGATTTTTAATGACGGCGTATAAACCTTTCAAAAGAGACCTATAGCGTTTCCAGAATGAAATATGCCCCTATGGAAGGCAGTGTGATTTCAGTGTAATTTTTTATTATTTAACAGCCAGATTCCTGGTGGAAAAACTACACTACCCATAATCCCGACGAGAGCTCCACCAATCAGAAAAGCCCTGCATCCCCCATTCCCATGAAGCATTGCGAATGATGTCACTGAGTCTCAAAGTACAATATACACTAGCTTTCAAAAGTATGCGGTATGATTTTTTTGTTTTGAAAGTCTCTTTTGCTAAACAAAGAGATCAAAAATCAAACCAGTAATATTGTGTTTAAAATAAACGTTTTCTATGTGAATATATAGTAAACTGTAATTATTCCTGTGATCAAAGCGCATCATTACTCCAGTCTTCAGTGTCACATGATCCTTCAGAAATCATTCTATGATGAAACATGTCTGATTATCATCATGTTGAAAAGAGTCTAATATTTTTCAGGAATCCTTTTTTTTTTTTTCAGGATTCTCTGATGTACAGAAAAAACAGCATTTATATGAAATCTTTTGTAATGTTATAAATGTCTTTACATTTTTTTTAAATCATTTTAATGTGTCTTTGCTGAATTAACGGTTGTGTATACAATATATGTATACAAATATATTTGTACATAACTAAATATTTTGCAAAAAACATTTTACGTTCAACAAAGGCATTGGTTTGATTTGATCACTTCATTCGCAATGCTTCATGGAACCTGTAGTTCATTCCCCCTTAAAAAACAATGAATAAAAAAATCATAATGTTGGTATTCATTTCAAAACTGTTTTTGGATCACAGATTAAAGGTCTTCAATGAACCAGAATTGGAGTAAAAAAAAAGCAGTCATTTACCCAGTCGCACATATAGCACTCCAGTTGCGGAAATAACTTTGATGGAGTTTGAAGCCACACACTGGTAGTATCCGGTGTCGGTGGTGTCCAGGTCTTGGATGCGGAGCTTGGATCCGGCCTCAGTCTTGCGGATGGAGATCCGGCCCTGCTCCTGCACCACCGGGGCGTCGTTCTTCAGCCAGCGGATGTTGGGCCGCGGGTGGCCCGCTACTTTGCAGTGTAAAGTGGCCGTCTGGCCCTGCACTATAGTTATATTGTTTGGCGGCTCCACAAACTCCAGGAAATAACCTGAGGGAAAAGGGCAAGGAAGGCTGTTAGAGGGGTCAAAGGTGGAGACCCTGAGCATCAATGCAGGCTTAAGAAGAAATCAACCCCCAATCCTCCTCCAGACGCCCGTGACAGACACTACATTTACACCGTCAAACCATTTAACATGTAAAATGATGTGTTGGTTTCTGCCTCAGGAAAGAGCACAAGACTCAAGTCTCAGAGGAAAAAAAACATTGTGAATGGAAACCAATGAAGGGCCAGATTTTACTAACAGCGAACATCTTTTGCAGGTAAACTACTGTCAGTGAAAAATTAGCAATGAAAAGGCAATGAATAACGGATACAGTTATTTTTGTGCCGGGCCTTGTTGTATTTGCATTTGCTGGAGTCTCCCTTTCAGAGGCTAAATGTATGGGTTAACTAAGGATTGCAGTGGTCAATTTACTGGTGTTTGCACACAGAAGAGAAAAACATTTCAAATTTACAATCATTCCCTCAGCCGTTGTTTTAGAAACACCCTTGCAGCAGTTTTAACTCGTTTTTTTTGTTATTTGATGTCGAGGTAATACAAAGTATAGTGAAATGTACATTTTGAATAATTGAAAATATGTATAAAAAAAACTTTGCTAGACTGACAATATGGTCACACTTGAGAATAAGAGTCCAGTTCTCACTATTAACTAACTATTAACTACGACTTTTGCATATTATTTGCTTATTAATAGTAAGGTAGTTGTTAAGTTTAGGTATTGGGTGGATTAATGGATGTAGAATATGGTCATGCAGAATAAGGCATTAATATGTGCTTTTTAAATAAACAGCACAATATCCTAGTAATATGCATGCTTACATGCAACTAGTTAATAGTGAGAATTGGACACTAAAGTAAAATGTTACTGACAATGTTATTAACTGTGAAAACACATCATCACAGTCTGTGAAAAGAGTCTAATGTGTTTCTAATATTCCAGTCTAATATGTTTCTAATATTCCAGTTACTCAATATTAACATATTTATTGAAATGTTGTGCAAATGCGGCCTCTCCTTACGCCAGCAATTCCTCAGAAACCACAGTTGTAATGTGACATTCTCAAATTAATAACAGAAGCTTTTGTAATTAATAACACGACATCTTTTGAACTAGGTTGGCAGATCCCGAATCTGCGGCGTAAGAAAGTAGGTCCACAAACAAGAGCTTCTTTTCGACACTCCTCGTCTTTTTCTTATTGAAATACCTCTTTCATTCACATAAACTACTACTAAAACTCTGGCTCATGTGATATTGCTTTATTAACAGACTCAAAATTTTGTTTGCATGAGCCGCTCCAGGATTTTTGCTTTCCGACCAAGAATTTTCAATTTGCTACATCACATTTGTGTTTGTTTTAGTTGAAGTTTTTGTCTCATTTTCGAATGGAGAAGATAAACAGGAGCCGGCCGGTCAAGGTCTGACCCCTGCATTAGATGGCAGAATCTGAAATGAACTACTCAACTCAGGGAAAGCACATCTGGATTAAACAACGCCAGCTTCAGCTCAAAACAAACATCTTCTGTTGAGTGGTCCCATCCTGACAACTGCGGATGAAAGGAATGTCTCAGGAGGGGTTTTGTTTGTTTTGGCGAACCTATGATTTGTAGACCTAAGCAATGTAGCAAACAAACCCTGAAAAAGCCATTCATTTTGGGTAGAGCAGAGCTTCGCAAATGTGCAGGACAGGAGTTCATAAAACATCCCAACATCATTTCAAAGTAGGACTTTTACAATATATTTTGAATAGCGTGGCTACAAGAATTCACAGTTACAATATTAATTGAAATATTAAGTTTGGAGAAAAAAAAATATGTTATCAAATAAATTTTTCTTGTTTACTTTGTGTTTTCAGAACAAAAAATGTTATCGCTCAAAATATGTGTTTAGGGAAGTGGAACAAGAGTTTGTTTCCTGCAGACTGGGGAATATAACACACACACAGACACACACACACTGGCGAGACAACCTTTCTTCTCCGACATGGTTTTATGCGACAGCAACACACTGTCTTGTCAGTGTCTAGTGGCAACCAGCATTAAGGTGCAATAGCGCCGCCTACTATGTTGGAGTGTCAACCAATATTTACAATATTATCATGTCATTTTATAATATCAATATTTAATTTTTGGAATATCACGGTTATCGTCAATACCGTATATTGCAAATCCCCTATTTCAAAGACTCTGCAATCTTTCTCTATATCGCCATTCTTTAACCCTCTGCATTGTAAATCTCAATAAATTTCAAGCTAGATAAATGTCTGTCGAGGAAGATTTAGCTTGACAGTGATTAGGCTAAAAATTCTGTTAAATACTGAGGAAAAAAACTGTAAAACATGAAAGTATTCTGCAATCATTTAAGAAATATATAGAACACCTCTTTGGCATTAAGCATTATTTAACAATTGATTCGAGGACCCTAGGGTTCCCTATTGAACCCCACTGAACCTTTTTTTATAGTAATAAAACTTACTTAGTTCAGTTAGAGAACAAACACTACAATTAAAAACTGAACGCATCTGCTCAATTCAACCTGAAGCTGCTGCCGCGATTTACACTATTGGATGTTAATATCCAATATAGGATATGTATATAGTTCATTCCTGCTTCTTTTTTTACTTTCTGAATTATATATAAAAAAAAATATTTTATTTATAAATGAATTTCACTGTATAGGGGAGAGTGGGGTGATTTGTGCCGGGGGGGGGGGGGGGGGGGGGGGGGGGAGAGAAGTAGTTCCACCCTTGTTTCTGGAAAACCATAGAAGAAATTGGTCATGTGACTAGGGATGGGAATTGATAAGAATTTAACGATTCCGATTCCATTATCGATATTGCTTATCGATCCGATTCCTTATCGATTCTCTTATCGATTCTTATTGGGTGAGGGAATAAGTACAAATTTGTTTGTATTAACTCGCTTTAATATCTGATCAGAAGACACAGCACAGAGTATACACAAATTATGTGTAGCAACCTCAGAACAAACCTAAAAGTAGGTGAGCTACTTCTCAAAGTAAAGTCCAGGGACCTATAGCCTAGGGCAGTGTTTCTCAACCAGTATGCCATGGCACACTAGTGTGTGCCTTGAAAGATTATCAAGAAGAGTGCCTTAGGATTAGGAAATTGACAATTTTCACATTCATTGGTCCGGACAAAAAAATAAATAAAACTGCCATTTATGTGCCATAAAAACTAAAAACACAGACTGAAAACAGTTTAGGAAGAGCTTGTGTCTTTTGGAATATTAACAGTGCTCATTTGGATTAGGCTATTGAGTTACTAAAACAATCTTTGTCAAATAATACACAGGTTTTCTTCACATTTTGAACGTTTTTGTTTCCATTTGTTTAATTTCAAGATCTGATGTGACTTATCCATTGTTGTTTTTACAGCTACACAGCTGGGAGCACTAAATGATATTCAGTCACATTATACACGCTTTTAACATTAAATAAAGCACAAAAATAGTACCTGATATTATCATTGCCACACTTTGAGATTGTTGTTCCAGCGCGACGTCGCAGTAAAATAGGATTCGTTTCAAATAGAATCGTCGCGTGTCGCGGCTGGTTAAACTTTGATTAACATGGAAAATGATACTTTTTATCGCGTGTCGCGCCGTCGCGTCGCATGTAGTTAGGACGCGGTCAGAGCGCTTCTGCCTCGATGCCATGTTTGCTCATAGTGTTTGCTACGTTCTGAACCAAAACAACGCAGCACGTGTGTGACGTCGTGTCACATTTGAACGAGCGGAACCGATAAGCGGAATCGTTAAGCAGGCATACTAACGGTTCCAAGGAATCGATTCACTGGGCACCGGTTCTGAAGAAGAACCGGTTCTCGGTTCCCATGCCTACATGTGACCACATCATTTTGAAAAGCAATCACTTTTACTCATCCTCCAAAGAAGAGAGACACATGGCATGAGAGTTAAGCACATTTTAGTGCAAAAAACAGTTTTTTCCCTTTCAAGGTAAAATTTCTATGATTAAGGTTTTTTGATTGTAGTGTCTGAACAATTATAGACAAGTTTGAAAACATTTCACACATGTTTTAGTGCTTTAGTAGGCTACACAATGAGTCTATACAGTTAGCATGATGTTAGCTCTTAACTGCTGGATCATGCTAGTTTTTCAAACTTGTGGGTCTGGGGTGATTTGTGCCAAAGGGCCTGGGTTAAGTTGTGCCAGATCCAGACCACCTAGACCTACATACTCACAGGGGATAATCTTGAGAAGTAGAAGGAGATGGGCATGCCTCATCATTGTTTGACTTAGGCCTGCCTGCTATTTGTTTAATTTAGCTAACACTGATTTCAGTTTTGAGTTTGCACTATGTTATTAAAGAGAAGTTTTATTCCGTTTTTAAGTGGCCTATGTCACAATAGGATGTTTAGAAATTAGCCTAGTCACTTTATTCTTATATGTTACATAATTGACAGACAGCGCTATGTCAACAGGCATCTATTGCCAAAGCCTTTTTGCCTGAAAGGATTCACAAATATCATATATTGTGTTGCTATGGTGCTCTAAATGGTTGCTAGGGCGTAGCTTGATAGCTTCACAATGATCCTAAGAGACTGATTGGTCGTCTGAGTAAAATGAGCCCGCCCCCTTGTCTCTATGACACTGTGATCCAGAGTTATGTTCAATACAAAATCCCTATGCAATTGACCATAGTAGGAAAAACGCATGCTATGGTATTCCAGGGTGACAATATCTAAATCTTAAATTAGTAATTTTGTATTGAATTTATCTTGCTTTCATATAGCATTACGGTTCATAACATTAAAATGTTCTGTTTTACTTCAGAAATCACTGGCACAATTTACCCCCAATGTATTCCCCCAAAGGCACAACTTCCCCCGCACCAGGGGCAAGTTGTGCCATGAGACCACTTTTTTCCCAAGAGCTATATTTCTGAAACAATTTATTTCAGATCCAAAGTTATTGTTCTCAGGGATGCACCACATCCTGAAATGTACATCCTTAAGTTGAAGGCATTACTGCCATGGCCTCACTTTAAAGTCACTTTGAGTAAAAACTGGCACAACTTCCCACTTTCCCCTATAGTCTAAAATATGAAATAAATGTATGTACAGTTTTAGAATTGACACAACATCATTAAACACAACAATACTCCATCGCATTCACGACTCTCCTGTGATTAAAGGCGACACTTCCGGTTTTCTTCCCACCGGAGCCTCGCTTACGATTTCAAAATAACGGCTGCGTGAAATCAGCGTATAGAAGCTCAACTTTCATGGGAATTATTTGAAAACGCTCGTTCTGCTCCGCACCGTTATGAATGCACGTGCGGCCGTGCACATGTGACTTTCGCTTTTACTTTCGAATTAGCGATTTAAAAGCTAGGTGAAAAAGAGGTCTATATGTATGGTGATTGTATTGTCAATGTGTGCGTCAAGGAATGTAGTTAGTTTTAAAATAGCAGTGTCTGGCCCCGGTGAGTCAGAGGCCTCCTCCTCTTCACAAAGACATGAGAGATGACTCGATGGTGTGGAAGTGAGAAATGCAACAACACTGCATGATGGGAAAACAGAGAAGGTGACAGCGAAAGGGCAAAGAGAAGAGGCGATGGGCCTGGGTAACCTCAGCCTGAACAGTGTGAGCTCATAGCATGTACAGAGCCAGACGGAGCTCAAATAAACAGTCGTGTGCGCAAGAGCCAGACCTCAGCCTTATCAAGCAGACATGAAATGTGCTGCGCTCCTGAACCTGATCTGAGATCATATCTCCACAACCCACAGCCATCATAAGGGTGGTATGTAGCCTTAAATGGGTTGACACGCAGTTGCCAAGTTGTCCAACCCACGCATGAATGACTACAAGAGCAAGTATACAGTTTTTAGGCAACGCATCCAAACGTGTGGCCTTTCAAAGTTTATAGTGTGCTCGACACATGCACACTACAAAGATTCATCTTCATCTAGCGTATTTCTCTCCATAAGTCATGACGGATAAAAATGTCTTGGTACTCTTTTAAACTAGACTTGCGTGTATGTCTTCATCCCCTCACAGAAGCGCTCGTAAATGCAGGCATCTATTGTTGTTGCCTTCTCCAGTATTTTGTTTTCCCGATTTTGTCAGTGTCGCCACCTTCAGGATCAACTAATCAGAGCAAAAAATTCAGCGTGCATATGGAGGACAAGAGGTTAGAAAAATCACATGATGCACTGTATGGATATCCTAGCCAATGGGCTTTTCAAACTTTCAAACTATTATCAGTTATTAATCTATTAAATAGATTAAATTAGGTTAAACAAATTTTTTTTTGTATAAACCAAAGTATTCTCTAGAAACACCATTCAATTAGGAACAACGTGAAACCATAATGATCCTGAGGCAAATAATTCAACAGTCAACAAAAGACGACAGGTATAAGCCAAAACCGCACGCACAAAAAACACCAGCAAAACAAGGCAGCGTTGACAAGATCTGCATCACATCACAGAAGATTTGTAAAGCAGCCGAGGCATGAAAGGCCCGTTTGTGTTGCACACCCAAACGGAGAAAGTGAAGAGATGCTGTAAAACACGAGCAGCCTGAGAGAAAGAGCGAGTGGTAAAGGCAAGTTGTTACAGGCACTGCTATCTATAATGGGTGTGGAAACATGAGCGAGGGTGTTGTGATCATGCTCAGATGACGTTCTGAAGACGTGACATAATGAGAGAGTCTACTACTGTACATGAGTGTGTTCCACACCAGTGAAGCACAGCGCTCTCCAAACACCGTCTGTGGCGGCTAGACTTGCACTCGGCTCAGGTCAGCATGTTACAGCAAGCAGAATGTGAAAATAATATTACACAAGTCCATTATCTCTGTGTGCCAGTGCAATTGAATCACAGAAAGCACACTAAACAAAGTACAAGTCTGCACCTATTGTGAAGATGCTGTACTTGCAATCACGCAGGGTCACAGTGTGCTGTGAACAGTACAAAAGTAAAGCATTCGTTTGTGTCAGACCAGGAAAAGTTGGAGTAAAACAATAGGAGTTGTGTGCTGTGATTCAGATGCCAACATTATTGAATTAATAATAATAAAATCACAATAAAAAAATAATACGACTCAAGTATATATTTCAAATGTCATGCAGTCGTTTATTAAAAAACACTTTAAAACTCGTATGCCTCTCTCTGCATCTCAGGTTTGGAAAGTGCATCTCGCAGGCGAGGTTAAGTGGGTTTGACTATTTGTGGCCGGCCATGATTGGAACGATAAACAACGCAAGCAGTGCTGGCAGGCCACTATAACCCTCCGTATAACCAGCCTCTGGCCTTCAAACGACACACTAAATGCTACATTTACAGTTTCAATATTTTAAGATGAATAAAGGGGATTTTAAGGGCGAATGAAAGAAAACTTTTGCAATGCATCACTAAGACAATTTTAAAGATAAATCCTTTTTTGTCTATAGTTGTTTTCAGTGGATGCTTAAATATAACACTATTTGTAGCAGACGTCGCCAAGTTATTACTGATCAAACATCCCAAACATGTTATTAAAATGATGGAGGAATATGCAGGCCTGAAGCCAGACACCCTTGTGAAAAAGAAGTATGCTTTAGCATACTTTTAAAAATAGTATGGAAATAATATATTTTAATAAAAGAATACTTAAGTTTGAACTGAATGTTTTGGACACTTAATTGCAAAAGGTTAAAACAATTATTTAAAATCTACTTTAATTTGACATAATTACAAAGTGCACTTTTAAAAAGTGTGTTAACCCTTTAGAAGCTAAAATAGGTGTTTCTCACATAATCTGATTTTTTGACTGTAAAATTCTAAAACAATGTGCTATCTTCATGTGTCATCTTTTTCAGAAAAAAATTAGCTTTCAACAAATTACAGTTATTGACCATTACTGTGTGTGGTGAGTTTGTTAATATAATTTAAATAGACAAAAATAAAAATAAAACAAGAATAAATTTACTGATTTTTATTTAGAAAAAAAAAAACAGAAAAATCACGAACAGAAGAAACTAACACTTTAAAGTTGAAAAATTAACTATAATACATATATACAAGTCTTTTTTGTGACATTGGGTTGCACAGTTTTCATTAAGGACACTTTTTTTTCATACACACACACACACGCACACACACATACAAATGCATGCAAACATAGGCATGCACACATACACATGCACACACCACATGCTAAGATATGTGAAAGAGTAACGGCCAATCACCTCCCAAGTTCATTAAAAATCATCCCAATCCCCTCTTCTGCTGTCTAACACTTCTTTCGCCATGTATTTGTTAGTTTCTTTTATTATTTTATGCAATCCAAAACACTCTAACCTGTTCAAATCCTTCCTTCCTGCTCTGCCCGAAAGCTGCTGTCATTTGCTGACGGAAAGCATGAAATTACTGTAATAAACCGTATATTGCCGAAAACGCATGTTGTCTACTGTCAGGGGCAATTTGAATGGTTTTGATAGTGCAAACGGTTGAAGAGTTACGGTAAAATGAATAAAGCTTGCTGGTATGTGTCGGCGACGACACAGCCGGTTTAAAAGTGTGTTAAAGTGCCCCTATTATGGTTAGCGAACAACTTGACAAGCCCACAAACACGTCTACTTCTGTTAATCAACAATCGGTAAGCATTAGGAAGCCTCCGGATGGAGCTGAAGTTTCCGACATGTGCTGTACACTGTAGATCAAACTCACCTGCCTGTAGCTCTCTCGTAATCCTGAAGAGCTTAAGTAGCTGGTTCAGGTGTGTTTGATTAGGGTTGGAGCTAAACTCTGCAGGAAAAGTGGCCCTCGAGGACCAGGGTTGAGAACGCCTGCTGTAGACGATCACAGCAGACTGGGCCATCTGACCAATCAGAGCAGAGTAGACCAATCACAACAGACTGGGCCATCTGACCAATCAGAGAAGAGTAGACCAATCACAACAGACTGGACCATCTGACCAATCAGAGCATAGTAGACCAATCACAACAGACTGGGCCATCTGACCAATCAGAGAAGAGTAGACCAATCACAGTAGACTGGACCATCTGACCAATCAGAGAAGAGTAGACCAATCACAACAGACTGGACCATCTGACCAATCAGAGAAGAGTAGACCAATCACAACAGACTGGGTCATCTGACCAATCAGAGCAAATAATTAACAAAATGTCTTGTCGAGGAACACTGTTAACAGTCACAACTGTTATCGAATAGGGAGACATATTCTACTGAACGACGCTTTATTATGCGCCTGCTTAGATAAAAATTCATTTTTAAGTTTTGCTTACTAACATGCTTTGCAGCCGCTGTGAATGTTTATCTTGCTACGAGTTTATACTGGTAATGCATGGTTTAAAAACGCTGCCCTTCATACACTCATTCACTCTCTGAAAACTATTACTGCCTCCTCTCGACCCCAGACCCCACGGCCAACACACACACTCTCTGCAGCGCTGCGCCAGAGCAAAGCCCTGGGTTCTCCTGAAGCCCTCAGATTTATGCACTCGGAGAGCAGAAACACACACACACTCCTGCTCCACACACACACACACTCCTGCTCCACACAGCAGGCCGCATTTCAGGAGCCAAGCCTTATCATGAACACCCATCATGAGTCGGTTTCCATTGATTTTAATTATTAAAGTCACATTGGTTCTGATGTGAATCATAGCCGGATATGAGACCTCAGTCTGAATAAGACCAATGGAGAATAGAGCCAGAGCTTCAGCAGAGACGAAGAGGTTCAGTTCAGCATGCAGCACATCTAAAATAAAGGCTATGGTTTACTAACGATAAAGTTTTAATAAGCGTTCTGGAGTCCACACCACTGCTATAGCGATAACATCACAGAGGAAAGATATCATTAGCATTACTCTCACGCTGCGGCCCAGTTCACACACTTATACTACGCCCTGAAGTATGTGCTCTTTTTGTGAGGAAAACTGCATACTTTTGAGTGTGTAGCAGAAGAGCAGACGAGCTTCAAGACATATGATCAAGCCATAAAATGTAGTATTTAATGGACACTGTGTCACAGAGTTACGGTGCGGTACTGTAATCTCACACACTGTTTAGGATGGATAGTATGGACAGTTGGACGCAGGGTCAGTGTGTGTTCTCTCAGTGATCTCTGGTGCGATTGCTCTGTTAGTGTGGATCATTTAAATAAGTGTGAACGCTGCCATCTGAACCAAACAAGTGGACCGAGACGCTGAAAAGATGGGTCTCACTCCGCTTACAAATGAAGTCTGGTGCAGTTCAACAGAAGTATGAACTCAACACGGGTCAAAGACATCTAAACGAACCAAAAACAGGACATGATGTCACACGGTGAGACCCTAAAAAGGACAGAATGCTTAAGCACAGCTGTTTTTTATCATCAGAGTTGCGATGTTGCCCATCACAGTTCAGTACAGGCGTCAGAACCTCGACTCCTCGCAGCAGATCTTCGTTTGTGTGTGTGTGTGTGTGTGTGTGTGTGATTCCTGCCGCTGTTTTGACTCCTTTACACATTTTATAAGCTCTTCACGAGTTCTCAGATGGTCAAAATACCATCATATATAGGCTACGCACATCCAACGAGCGCATTTAGCCCAAACACAGCTTTGTTTTGGATGTTTGGTACGTTTAGTTGCAAAATATATATTTTTTCTATCTTTAAGTTCGGTGTTAAAAATGACAATGTGAATACTAATGTATCATTATCATTTGAATTTTATAGGACCGAAAGAAACAAGTGAACCGAACTACCAGTGTGAACACAACCTCAGAAATGTTTTTTTTTGGCCAGCCAATCAGAATCCACATGACTTTAAAGAGCCTGAGCTTAAAGCAGCAGCCACACTTATATAGTAATTAACAATGTTAGCGCTCATTAGTGTGGACGCTAACATAGTTATCGTTCTTGGTGTAAAAAGGTCTTAAATCCGCCAATCAGAACATATTAGATGTTTAATATACAGCTATGTGAGTGGGATATTAAAGATATTTCATAGATGGAGCTAACTATCATAACGCTTAAACAATACAGAAATTGTACATCAGTAAATAACCACAGAATTGGCATTTTGGGGCAAACTTTTGATTTGAATTTTCCAAATTGGGTGTTTGTGCGATTGTGATAATGTCAAACTGCACCATAATACTAGAACATGTTCATTAAAAGGCAATATAAATCCCCAGTGTTAGTGTGAGCCGTTAATCTCGGGATGAGGGTTTAATGAGGCCTTCAGTACCTTCAGCTGTGGGCAGTCCTCCGCTCTGGGCCTCAGCGAGAGCCTCCACCTCTCCAGACTCCGACAGGTTCACATCGGACGCTGGGAAGCAGAGAGCAGACTGTGAGCAGGAGAGTCCGGCACGCAAATAACCAAGGAATAACAAGATGCGCTCTCAAATTATTACATCAAATATTCCGCCCGTTTCTTCAGTATAATTCAATTATGAAACTTTAGCATCTGTTCTGATAAACACAGTAGAAGTAACTTGTAAAATTGATATTTAGAATTCGTAGTTCTAAAATATATACAATACAAATACACAACAACTAAATGGGTTATTAAAAAAATATACCACCTTTTCTACATAGTCAATAACTGAATTAAGTATTTTTGTGAGGCATATAAAATCAAAAGTCTAAGTAGTGTAATACAGATTAAACCAATATGAATACAAGACATGCATATTTCCAAGAAATTGGCATGTTCATTTTTTTATTTTTTCAAAGATTTCTTCTTTTCCTCTTGGATCATATTTTGCACTAACAAAAAGAAAATATGAGTAAGAAAACATCAGACTGAGAGTAAGGGTCTCTACACTGAAAAATTCCCATTATCCTAGATGTTATGCAAGCAAAAGCAACTTTAGGCGGCTTCAGGCCTGCATGTTTTATCTAAAACGATTTAGTTCATCCTTCATCTGTTCAAAAAAGAGCATCATATTTATCATAAACCCTCTGAGATCAGATTCCTGCTGACGCTGTGGTTTCTGAGATGCTACATAAAGACCCTACAGTAATCACACAGCCATCATGAGTGCAGTTCAGATGGTAACCGGGCCGGTGTTTAACAAGCTCACTGTATGTGGTTAAAGGCAAATTACATCCTTGTTTAACAGTGTGAAATGACTTCCTTCTGAGACTGAAAACAACATGAGAACCATTACATATGAGAAACATAGAGCATAATTTATGCTCCGTTAACATAATGTTGCAACGCACCCTCAATTACTTCTTTGTTTAATCTGTTCCAATAAATTAAATTGTGTTTTTTTTTTTTCATAATGGGCAAATTATCCTCAAATAAAAGAAAGCTGAGAATGTGCGCTGAAGACCACATTATGCATGCTATAAACAGCTGGTCTAGCACTGCTGTATTGGAGTTGTATTTCATAATGCACTGCCAGCTGAACCATTAGTGAGTGATTAGGACTCATCCACACAGTCCTAACAAACACACCACATGGAAGACATTAGATGGGTCATATTTCACCGCAAACGTCCTGCAATACAGTCGTGAAAATGATCCCATCCTGGGTTTGGGCGTGTGTAAAGGTGCCGAAAGACACGTCATCCAACTATTTATGCAAAATATACATTAACTTTTTAACATTTATCTGTGCTAAAACAAAGAACTGCAAATATTAGGAGGATCCTGATGAAGTTGATGACTCTCCTAAACAAACATTGATTCTTTAAGACTTTAAACTCTGCCTATTTTATGGCATCTTGAATAATTATCTGCCTTAACACACACAGATGGTGTCTTTCAGAGCCGGCAATGGCTAGGGCAGAGCCCACACCAGGGTTTAAAAAACACATTTTTCTTGTAGTTGAGAAGTTTAATTCACCTATAAATTATTTCAAACACTCCAATGCCTAAAACTTTTGCACAATCCAAAGGCATGAGTCACATAGCAGAAACGGATGCTTTCTGAATGTACTAATTTTTCAAGAATCCATTAGTGGATTATTAATGGAGAACCGCAGCAGAACCGGTCTGGAAAGGCATTATCATAAAGCATATTTCTTGCTCAACTGATGTGAAATTCAAAATACCCCTGCACTATCAAAAAATAAAAAAATTAAAAAAATAGTTTTAATTTGTCATAAAAATGTAGATGGCCACATCATGTCTCCCCATAAATGAGAAACTCTAGAGGACAATCACTATTGCGATAAAGTTTTAATAATCTTTCTAATTCTATGAGAACAGGGATGTCATCACCACAGCTATAACTGTAACGACACAGAGGAATGATAATCGTTGGACTCACTATTATAATGATATTTCATTGATTTTGATTTAAATGATTTGATGAATCTCAATGATTTTCCACCTGATGAACGATAAATGCATTTACATCCAATCAGAATCCACTCGACTTCAGAGAGCTCGCTTACAATAAACTGAACGTTACTGACGGTTGGTCTGGACGCTAATATAGTTATCGTTCTTAGTGTAAACTAGTCTTAAGTCAATATAAATAATTAGGCAGATCTGTAGTAAAACTCTGAGGAAAGCATATTATGCAGAAAGATGAGGCTTGCCTCCATTTCTGTAGATCCACAATTACAGTTGTGTTTAATAAAAAATTTTAAAACCATTCATTTAATTTGTAAAAAATGAAAAACACATGTAATTTAGCACCTCTGAGCACTGAACAGGTGTTTCCGCTCTCTAATACTGTGCAAAAGGATTTCTGGTCCTGGAACAGCCAGAGGCACAATAAAGTGAATAATTAGGCTGACTTTGGCCAGGAGTTGTGGGAGCAAATGGAGATGAATATATGAATAAGCATGTTATTTATCTGGAAAGCAAGGCGATTTACATGCACGCTGACTGACAAATAAAGACCAAGTTGATCATTCAGGTTTAACAAATTCATTAAATTCTTTATTAAATTCTAATAAATTCACAAATCCATCTATTACTGGTTTTGAGCTCGCTTAAATGTGCTCTCTGCTAGTCGCCTCATTCGACTCACCATTTGTTGTACACATACTACAACAACACTACAACAACAATCATGCTACTAAACAAAAAATATAGTGCTTTAAAAAGGTGAATAGGATTTTTTTTTACCTTAAAATACTTTTTTCAATCTCAGTTTAGACACCTAAGTCTGGATTCACGGAAAACTCATTAAGAAGTTATGAAATTTCTGGGTTTAATTTTAAGATGTTTTTAAGAATGCTCTTGAATTTTTTTTTAAAATTTCTTAAATTCCAACATTCTGATGAAAATGAATGGCTTTCATTCAACTCAATGACAAACACCTCAAAGGCCTGCAGATCACTGTAATAATCATAATAAGCATGCACAATATTGTCTTGATGGGAGTTCAGCACACCGAGTCAAGTTTTTAAATGCGTTTTCTTTAGTAACGTCTCTGGTCCCGGTGTCTTATCAGTTCCCGGACTGGACCTGCGGCCCAGATCAGGGGTCAGCACCACACTGGAGCGAGGCCAACAAAAGGCCCAGTGTCGAGACCTGGGAAAAGACGCTGATCTAATTATTTTGGCTCGGGGTGTCTGCGAGCACTCAACCCTCTGAATCACCACCTTTCACAGCAGATTCTCCTTTTTCAGCGAGTTGCTGGCCTGGCAACTGTCTGCGCGCAGGCACTCATAAAGAGGTGATGTCTGCGTACGCCGAGCCCCCGTGGGAGCGTCCGGCTCCAGGACGGGGGAAACACACCCTCGGCCAGACGGAGAATGTAGAAGCTTGTTAACACTCCATCTCGTCCTCTGGAGAACCGTTTAGGCAGGAACCGGTTGCCAGATTCATAAAATCAACGAGTGGGATAAAGAGGAGAAACTTTGGAGAAGCTGAACTCATTGGGAAAAACAACACCGTTAAGAACCCGTTTAGTTTAACTGTAACAAATCGAGAAGGACATTGCATTCTCTTCCACGAATTAGATGTTTAGTGCATGACCATATATGAGAAACTGTGCTTTTAAAAGAGGGATTCTGTTCTTTCTGGGTTTTCTGACTAGGCACATTCCTGGCCTTATAGAGTTCAATCGCTCAATCATCAGATCTGATCTGCAAAAAGACACCAAGACAGTTCACTCCCAGACCCGGTTCACCAGCACATCTGCTGATGCACTTAGCAAGAGGTGCCAGGCATGAAAAACAACTCCTGGTTCCTGACAAGCACATAAGCAATGACCTGGTGAAAGGATCGTTACGACATTCCTCAGACGCTTGTTTTCTTACCTTGCTCTTTTGAAGAATTAAAACCCCCAAAACAAGTTTCCTTAGATCCAGTTACACAACAGCTGGTTGATATGGTTAGTGAGGTCAGCAGTGGCTCATGACTTCGAGATTCACTTCTTCCAATAGTGTTAAAGGACATCTGAGACATGGATCAAAGCCTGCATTGTTGGCAACTAAAGGCAACAAATCACAAATGCCATCAATTCACCAAAGCTCAAAATGACGTCCAATCCCACAATATCATGTGACAACATCAAATCAAACCCTGCAATTGCTGACCATGTATACTTCATCTATTCATTCTCCGAAACACTGTAGGGGCGCAGAAACAGTTTTCTGGAACTACTGTAACTAACACCTTAAAACATCTCTTTTCAACAGACACTAGCCGTGCTTCCATTGCCCTTCAAATGGCACAAATTGAAATTGCGAATAGAAAATATGCCCATTGCAAAAAGTGTTTACGCTCACATGAGGTGATTTCTCAGGCAATTCGAAACAGGAATATTTCACAAAACTGCAATGGAAATAGTTTTTTCCCGCATTTTCAGGTCACCTGACGTACGTAAAAGCCGATCATTCTTCAAAGAAGGCGTGGTGTGTTTGGGCAGAGGACGAGACAGTTCTTCATTAAACTCATAAAAGACAAAAGGATTACGGGAATACTGGATTCTAAACAACAACGCCATGATCAAGGCCTCGAAGCAGACATGAGGGAGAAACACCCAGAAACACCTCATATGAGCCGCTCTCAAGTATAAAGGGCTTTCCTTGCCATTAACGCTTGGATAACACACATACGTCTCCTTCCATTAAAGATAATGGCTAGTGCGGTGGCTGTAAACCAACCAACATCTGTTGCCATGATTTTTTAAATGACGTTTTAGTCGCACAACTTCGGATAATGGAAACGCATCATTTTGCAATAGTTTTTTATTGACATTTAGAAAATATTGCAAACGTTTTGCGCAAATCTGTAATGGAAACGTGTCCACTGACACCTTTTTTTAAGAGAAACTTGATTCAATTCAGTATCACCATAATGCCATGACATAATCCACAACTTTGTACAAACAAAAACTGTTTAAATATCAGTTGTTTTTGTTTGTTTGTTTGCTTTATAAATCGACTGCTATAGAAACATGTTCTATAATGCTGTGGTTTTCACACTGACTTTACACATCTTCAGTGTGGCTTTCATATACCATGTGAGGCCGCTGGAAGTTGGTCAGCTTGTAACCAAAAAGTGAATTGCCAAAGACCCAAAAGCAGAACGTCCCGCTGTACTTTTTTTCACTCAAGTTTTATTTTCAAATTACACACAATATGTCCCACCATGTACATGCTGGTGTACAACCTGGGAGACTTTGGTGTAGTATGTATTTAACAAGAGTGGTCAGGATTGCAGGTTGCATATAAAACAAGTACAGACACTATATAAACATTTGAACAAACTGATCTGAGGTCTCAAAAAGCCTCACTTGTTCCCGGAGAGAGTGCCTAAAATAGATAATCCAACAATTGTTTCAAATTACCCATCCTTTAGTAGTCAACAAATCAAACAAGAAATTCCCAAAACAATTTCAGGTACTCAGTTTCACAAAAAAACACAAGTGCTCACAAGGGAATACTTTACATAATAAATCAATCGAATCTGTTTTTAATACAAGAACTTGAGGACCACCATCACACAGTAAACAATTGCTGGCGAGACCATTGGAAACAGGCTTTCAAAATAGATGGTAAGAGCAAACATTTGTTTGCAGTTTTCCCCCCCTCGAGGCCTGAGCAGAACTGGCCAGATCTACAGCATCCAGCTCCTCTAACAACGGCAACTTTAGATCTCTACATCAATTAATCGGGGGATAACGATTTGAAATCAATGAAGGAAGATGCTGGAATCAGAACCATAAAATATTTACATGGGAACATATGCATGCAATTGTAGGAGAGATATTTCCATTCGCCCAGCTTTCTAACGCAAAGAATAGACAGCAACACTTTGCTGACTCTAAAGCAGCGTTACACGTGTTCATCACGGAAAAACATCGCGGTGAGCTTGGAGAACATGCTTGCCAAAATGGCAGATAAGCTGAGAGAAAGGGCAACTACAAATATACCTCAAAGTATTTTCATGAGAACATACTGCAATAATCGTCTTTTCTACAACTTTTTACAATGCTATATCTATATCTTTACATTTATTCATATCCATCCATCCATATTTAAATTTATTTACATCTATCCATCCATCCATATATCCATCCATATTTGTGTGTGCTATTGTTTGCCCTTAGTACAGTACATACTTTAGGAATTAAATAAGCAAGTCTGCCAACTGCTAACTGAAATTAGCCATTGTAAGATAATCGATTGAGAAGATAACACTGACTGTTAAGCCAATTGTTGATCGTGGAGACCATTGCCACCAGTATTCTTGATTATAAACATCGCTCAGGACGCTTTTGGGAAACGCAGCCCATGTCAATGGATGTACAAGTTTTGTTCTTAAATTTAATTTTTTTTCGAAGTTTGTCAAAAATTTAAAAACAAATGTGACCACTGTTTAGGATTTAGCTTAAAATTCAGTTAGCCACATACAACGTAGACAATGAGGCAAATCTATTTAGAGCACCTTATTTTATGAATCAAAATATCGATATATGGCATCAGTGGATCGATTCTTCCGCACAGAGAGGGCCAACAATATATTTCCCTATCGATATTTTGTTATTGAGTTATAGAATGCATCAAAATGAGTGCATCAATAATAATAATAATAATAATTATAATAATTATATATTTTATTTATATAGTGCCTTTCAAGAACCCAAGGACACTTCACGTAATATTGACAGTTACAAATATACAATCAAGATATAATAACATGACCATGCAGACAGACAGTGGTCATATTACATACAAAAGAAAACCAATGTAAGGCATGCATGGATCTGAAATTTCAAGTATACAATCAATTAACAGAGCGATGTGTAAATAAATGAGTTCTGAGATCAGTTTTAAAGGTCTGGAGGGAGGAGACAGCGCAGAGGTGTTGTGGGAGTTTGCCCCACCGCCAACAGTAGAGAGTTTAATCTAAGGTACTTTAAGAAAGTTTTCAGAGCTTGATCTCAGCATACGGCCAGAGACAAATATGGGTTTATTAATTCTGAAAGGTGACAAGGTGTTAAATCATGCCAAGCCTTGAAAACTAGGACAAAACTCGGACACAAGTGAATGCGATAGATAACAGGGAGCCAGTGAAATTGCTGTAGGATGGGAGTGATGTGAGCTGATCTTCTGTTCAATGTAAGGGCACCAGCAGCTGCGTTTTGAACTAGTTGAAGTTAAATTAATGGTTTTAGTGGGTTGGCTGTAGAACAAAGCGTTACAATAGTCCAGATGTGAGGTTATAAAAACATGGACAACAGTTTCAGCATCTTTGAGATTTAACGAAGGTCGTATATATGGGCGATATTATGGAAAAAAACAGGCCTTAACAAGCTGATTGATGTGGGGTTCAAGACATCATTTGGAATCAAACGGTACCCCAAGATTGCGTATAGTAGGTGAAGGATAAACTATGACTCCATCAATATGAATGGGGAATTCATGTTGGGAGAGACGAGGGATTTAGGGCCAACTAACAAGATTTCAGTTTTTTTAGTGTTCAGTTTTAAGAAGTGGGTGTGTGTGATTGACTGGACTAGTGTCGAGGCGGGAAACAGAACATTTGTCACTGAACAAGGGAAGTGCAGAACATGAAACAGTCTTTCACACAAGTCAGGAGAGATGGGATTCCATACGAGTAGAGTATTTTTTTTTTAGGGCAAAAGTGTAATTACATGGCAGCGTACGAGCTTTGCTCAGATCTTCCATACAAATGATGGGATAATAACAGCTCTCTCCACAGACATAAACCCCCTCTGGGCACTGTGTTTATCTGCAGGAATGCTGGTAGTCATAACAAGACTAAATATATAAAGTGTAATAGGTCATCAAATAAAATGAGGAGCATAGTGCAAATGTGATCATGTAATCAAGTCAAGTCACCTTTATTTATACAGCGCTTTTTACAATACAGATCGTTTCAAAGCAGCTTTACAGAGATAACAGGAAAATACTGCAAGAAAGTTTGTTTCCAGAAGAAAATAGCGTCACAGTCCAGCTTAATGAACCAGTGATGGTTCATTTTTGTTGTAAAAAAGTTGTTGTCATCATCCAATGTCATCATCCAGCTCAGTTCAGTTCTTATATAATGGTGGCTGCAAAATATATCGAAATTATCAAAATATCGCAAATGTATATATCGCGATATGCATATCGCAACGGCTTGCCATAACTGTGGTCATGAACAAAAGACAGAGAAAATCACTCACTGCTCTTGGCTGAATAACTTTTGTAGCTTTAATAAGAATCAGTATATATTTAATTCATAAAGTGAAAACTAAGCAGTGTTTTATTTTTACATTTGATTCAGTTTCTGTTGTTAAATAACCCTAATGTAGGATAACCTGAACCCCACTGGTGTTAAAATGTCACAAAAAGAATGTGAAACACGCATGTAGGTTATATAATTTTAAATATATTTTAAAGATAATTTAAGTTTATTTTACACACTTTAAGCATTATCATATATATTATACGGTAATGTATCACGTATCGCATATCGCCCTAGTGTCAATGCAGGCAGATCAATAATATTGTTGAATATTAAATGTTATGTAGCATAAATGTAATGTGGAAATCACAGCACTGCCCAATGCACTGAACTCTATGATGTAAAGCGGCGGTCACAGCTTGCCAACGTTACAGAAAACTTCAAATTAAAATAATCATGTACCCAAAATCTTACTTTGCAATGACAGGTCAAAGTTCACAGCAAACAAGTTAAAGTTTGTGATTAAAATACTACTAATAAGACACTATAGTTAAAATACTTTCTTCTAACACTTATTTTACACTATATTTACACAGTTCACAAAATAAAGAAAAAGTACACCAATTGTCAAGGTCATCGTAACAACAACACAACAAAAACAACAAATGTTGTAATTCACGTGTAACTGGGTTTCAGGTCTGAAAGGTCAGGTTTGGTGTTACAGGAACATAACGTAAAAATGCCTCAGTGTCAAACTAACCATACCAGCGGCTCTAACATTCAGCGATGACCTTCTGAAAGCCTTCAATGCTCCGGCTGGAAAGCTGACAAAACTCACACTAACAAAACGTGAGGCAGTTCCAGCCCTCCTCGCTGGCTCGTGTCAGACGACATGCTGCAGTTTACATCCGCTGACACGAGGAGAACTTCAGCTCTCCACCACGGAGCCAACTCCTCCGTCTCTGCAATGCTCATGTGATTATGATGTTGGCATAAATAGCCAAAAGTGGGGCAGTGGGCAATATTCAGCAGAGAGAAAGGAGAGGAAACTTTCAGAGTGCTTCATCTGACATGTTTCAGACCAGATCTGCGGACCGTCTGCCAACATAATCGTTTATTCTAGAAGCCATCCTGTTATTAGAGCAAAGCAATAAATTCCATTTACATGAGGACTCATGTACACACTGATCCGCACTATTCTCTAAGCCATCCTCAAAGAAAAACACTCTTAACAATCATGAAAGGGGTTTTCACAGCAATGCCATAGAAGAACCATTCTGGGTTTCACACTGAATAGTTATTTTTTTAGAGTTGAGATTTCTTAGTATGCACAAAAACCTTTTGTGCAATGGAAAGATGCCAATTTTAATAATTGGAAGAACCCTTTTCCGCTATAAAGAACTTTTGTGCAATGGAAAGATCACACTGAGGCTGAAGGGTCTTTATGGAACCATAAATGCCAATAAAGAGCCTTTACTTTTATGAGCAGTTCTTACTGTTGGTCAAGAGCAGATGTAACCTGTCAGAAATAGGGTTATCAAAACTTCGACCTTAACTTAAAACGTTGTACTATTCTATCAAAAAATGTAATAGCACCATCCTTTTAGCAATTCAGGAATTCTGCAAGTTAATATCTCCCCGTTTTTATCATTTTATGTTACATTTTTATGTTTGTGTGTGTCCATGCAACCATTTGTAAAGAATCAAAAAGTACATAAAGACATTGGGTTACACTTTATTTTAAGGTGTTCTTGTTACAGTGTAACTAAGGAATTGTAATTAACTACATGCACTTACTATATAATCAGGGTTAGAGTTAATGTTTGGTTTAGGGTTAGTTGTATGTAACTATGCAAACCTGATTGTTATTACTATAGTAACAACATGTAAAAAGTGTAACAGGGAAACAATCAATGTAATGTGTAACAATCAATGTAATCCTCATGTAATCCATTGCTCTATGCATGTGTGTTTCTCAATGTTTAAACATGAATACACATGACTTTTGTAAATTGTAAAATTGTAAATAAAACAAAGATTATTGGAGAACAGTTTCAGTCTTTACACTTCAAAATGTTACATTTAATTCAATGTGTTACTTGCCATGCTTTGTGATTATTTGTAAAATTTACAAGCAGTTTCTGAGTGAAAATTGCCTCAAAGTGCATCATACACAAACACTGGGTAAAAGTCTAAATTAAAATATCTTTTTAGAAGACTTGGATGAAACTGCTCAATCCATATGGATAATTTTTTTTGTCTTTTTCAACTTTTTAAAGCTAGAAAATTTTGGACTTTCAATGGATGGACAATTTTTTTTAATTTGTGTTCTGAAAATGAATGAAAGCCTTATGGGTTCGGAACAATATGAAGGCGAGTAAATTCTGAAAGAATTTTCCTTTTGGGTGAACTATCCCTTTAAGATTTGTCCCAAAAGAAATGGTTAGAATAGCAAACACTACTTAATTAGAACTGCTGGTCATATAGTCTATCAGAGGAGGCGCTGTAGGACAAATCCTAAACATACAGTTGCCTTATTGTAGAAGAAACACTCATTTAGAGTCCAACGGTTCATTAAAAGCAGTGAAAGATAAACGTGAGGATGTTATGTTTGGTCGTTGCTGGACGTGCTGGAGCATGTCTGAGAACCACTGAGGCTTTATTGAGAGATCTTCTGGTTTTCATCTCCTCCAGCCTGTCAATAGCCTGAACTACACGCCTCTGGGGACAGACCTTCACAACTCCCACAGAACCGCTCGAACAGATGCGGAAACCAGTTTCAGGACGAGTCTTCGCCCATAAACCTTTTGTTGGCAATCTCTAATGGTATTCCATTATGAAGAATGCTTTGACAAAAGGGAAGACTTGTGTGCAGGTTTTGCATGATCACAGAAACATTGGAGACAGAATTTCAAAGAGTTTCCAGCAATGTCCAAATAGGCAACGCAGAACATTGAAGTTCTAACAAGTTCTTTAGAAAACTGAAGCAGCAATCTAGAGAGTCTGTGATGGCTGGGATAGGGAATTGAGAATCACTTTTTAACCCTCTTTAAAGTGTTTGATGGCATGTTTATCATGCACATTAGAAAGTTTCATCCATTCCCAGTGTTTGTACTATTTCTCTCCAGAAGTTATGAGTGCTAAAAATATCTTTGTATTCGTTGCATGCATCTTTCCGTTTATTGTTTGGTTCAGTTATCAGGGCTGGAATGTCCACAGGTGTGGAAAGAATCCCACATTTGTTCTGTACGCAATAAGTGTGTCCAGTTTTGCAATTATGGGAAACAATGGTGTAAACACCGCTTTCCATGGGATTTCTGCTGCTTCTGATGCAGTTCCTTTGCCACTTCTGCAGAGTCAAGAAGCACTGAGTCTAGGAGCCCTGAGTCTAGGAGCCCTGAGTCTAGGAGCCCTGAGTCTAGGAGCCCTGAGTCTAGGAGCCCTGAGTCTAGGAGCCCTAGGTCTAGGAGCCCTAGGTCTAGGAGCCCTGAGTCTAGGAGCCCTGAGTCTAGGAGCCCTGAGTCTAGGAGCCCTGAGTCTAGGAGCCCTGAGTCTAGGAGCCCTGAGTCTAGGAGCCCTGAGTCTAGGAGCCCTGAGTCTAGGAGCCCTAGGTCTAGGAGACATGAGTCTAGAAGCCCTGAGTCTAGGAGACATGAGTCTAGGAGCCATGAGTCTAGGAGCCATGAGTCTAGGACACAGGAGTCTAGGACACAGGAGTCTAGGACACAGGAGTCTAGGAGCCCTGAGTCTAGGAGCCCTGAGTCTAGGAGCCCTGAGTCTAGGACACATGAGTCTAGGACACATGAGTCTAGGAAACATGAGTCTAGGAGACATGAGTCTAGGAGACATGAGTCTAGGAGACATGAGTCTAGGAGACATGAGTCTAGGAGACTTGAGTCTAGGAGACATGAGTCTAGGAGACATGAGTCTAGGAGACATGAGTCTAGGAGCCCTGAGACTAGGAGACATGAGACTAGGAGACATGAGACTAGGAGCCCTGAAACTAGGAGCAAATATGGGAAACAATGGTGTAAAGTCTAGGCTCATGACTCATGTCTCCTAGACTCATGGCTCCTAGACCCAGTCTAGGACACATGAGTCTGGGAGCCATGAGTCTAGGAGCCATGAGTCTAGGAGCCATGAGTCTAGGACACATGAGTCTAGGAGCCCTAGGTCTAGGAGCCCTAGGTCTAGGAGACATGAGTCTAGGAGACATGAGTCTAGGAGACATGAGTCTAGGAGACATGAGTCTAGAAGACATGAGTCTAGAAGACATGAGTCTAGGAGACATGAGTCTAGGAGCCATGAGTCTAGGAGCCATGAGTCTAGGACACAGGAGTCTAGGACACAGGAGTCTAGGAGCCCTGAGTCTAGGAGCCCTGAGTCTAGGAGCCCTGAGTCTAGGAGCCCTGAGTCTAGGACACATGAGTCTAGGACACATGAGTCTAGGAGACATGAGTCTAGGAGACATGAGTCTAGGAGACATGAGTCTAGGAGACATGAGTCTAGGAGACTTGAGTCTAGGAGACTTGAGTCTAGGAGACATGAGTCTAGGAGACATGAGTCTAGGAGCCCTGAGACTAGGAGACATGAGACTAGGAGACATGAGACTAGGAGCCCTGAAACTAGGAGCAAATATGGGAAACAATGGTGTAAAGTCTAGGCTCATGACTCATGTCTCCTAGACTCATGGCTCCTAGACCCAGTCTAGGACACATGAGTCTGGGAGCCATGAGTCTAGGAGCCATGAGTCTAGGAGCCATGAGTCTAGGAGCCATGAGTCTAGGACACATGAGTCTAGGACACATGAGTCTAGGACACATGAGTCTAGGACACATGAGTCTAGGACACATGAGTCTAGGAGCCCTGAGTCTAGGACACATGAGACTAGGAGACATGAGTCTAGGAGCCCTGAGTCTGGGAGCCCTGAGTCTGGGAGCCCTGAGTCTGGGAGACATGAGTCTAGGACACATGAGTCTAGGAGACATGAGTCTAGGGCACATGAGACTAGGAGACATGAGTCTAGGAGCCCTGAGACTAGGAGACATGAGACTAGGAGACATGAGACTAGGAGACATGAGACTAGGAGCCCTGAGTCTAGGAGCCCTGAGACTAGGAGCCCTGAGACTAGGAGACATGAGACTAGGAGACATGAGACTAGGAGCCCTGAGTCTAGGAGCCCTGAGTCTAGGAGCCCTGAGTCTAGGAGACATGAGACTGCAGAGCTGCTAGATGCAGTGCATGCGTATTTAATATCCTAGCTGCATTTTATGCATCCTAAATACACACAATTAAAGTCTGCGTGAACCGGAAGTTGCAAACGACTTTTCTCCAGTGTTGTGACGTATTTCCAAGTGAAAGGGAATATTGAACAGAGGGCAGGGTTTTACTTCAGCGCTCCTCCTCTCCATCTCTGCTCATGCAGACTAGCGGTTTGAGGCGAGTGGTTAAGCGTTTTCAACCCAAGCCGTCTAACTGACATCATCAGAGAAGGAACGCCATTCCAGACCGGAAGTAACTTTTCAGATTTTAATTAAAGATTACCACGACAAACCATTTTTTTTCTGTGTATTAACTTGCACATATTAATCATTCACCACAAGACTAATAATATGCGCTAACAAAGTAAATAGGGTCAATTTTGATTTCATGTCGACTTTAAATAATATTTTTTTTCTCCATTTTTTGCATAATTTGACAAAAGGCTTGGTTGGAAATGACAAAAATATTCTGTGAGATATTTTATTTATTTTTATTACTTTCATACATTTTACTACTGGAGCAAAAATGGTTAATATAGTGGAAATTTTGAGCAGCATTAATGTTAGTTTTTCAGACATTCATAGTTTTATGAAGGATTTTCCCAGTTGAAGTGAGATCCTGGATTCATGGTCAGCTGCACACTGTTCAGCTTCTGCACTAGTTTTGTTGATGTTTACAGTAAAAGTCTCTCTAACATAAATTACTGATTTGCGTCAGTACCAATAGACTGATAAACTGATTTACAAAACCCACTTTTCTTATTTAAACTGCTAACTCAAACTGAACGGCCAAACAGAGGTTTAGATTTACACAAGACTAAGGCTTAAGTCTATGATGGTAAACCTTGAGTGTTTCCTTCTGGGGAAAATAAACCTTTAGAAACTTGAAGACTTTACAGCTTGTTGACATTTACACACATGATCAGAATCTGACTGTCAACAGAGTTTTCAGACAAAACAACACTGGTAATTTGGTAAATAATACAAACTGTTGTTTTTGCCTGAAAACACTTTTTATTTTGTGTACACAAAAGTTTCTTTGTGGACAAAAAAAAAACTGTTTTCCAGATAAAAATGGTTCATTTGTCAGATAAAACAAACAACTGATGTAAACAAAATAAAAAAAGTTCTTTCAGTTACTTTTTAATTGATTACGTATCTACACAATGTTAGTAACTTCTTCTTAATTTATTGATTCTCCCAAATTCTTTTTTATCTTTTAAATTTCCCTTTCTAAAAATATGGATAACCAAAGAAAAAAAACAGGAATATATTTATCTTTTTTTTATTATTATTTTTTTTTATACCAATATGGCACAATATTCTCCAATTCAAATCAATATTATGTGAGTTAAGTCAAAAGTAATCGAAAAGTAAATCACAAAGTAGTCAGAATACATTACCTAAAATGTGTAATGTAACAGATTATGTTATAAATTAAAAATAGATTTATTATGTAATTTGCAATCTGTAACAGACAATTCTTTTTGTATTTTTAGTAATTCTCTCTCTCTCTCTCTCTCTCTCTCTCTCTCTCTCATGTATGTGTGTCTTTTTTGGGTTACTATAAAACCCATATTTAATTATATACTGGAGTTTGCCCTTGCAAATATTACACGGACATCACTTTTGACCACTATTTTATATATATATATATATATGCATGCACTTATAGAGCTGCTCTCTGAATGTATGGTTTGTTTTCTGTGGTTCAGTGTAAACCGCTGTAGATTTCTAGGCCTGTAATTAGATAATCAACTTAACTTCAAGTGAGAAGCAATCAGGCCAAATAAGTTCATTCCCAACCACTGCACTGAAACGGTCCTTCACTTGTCAACTCCGAAATACACACAAATACTTTAACACAAACACAAATATTCAGTGGCACAAAGATTATCTCTAAGGAGTGAACATGTGGCCACCAACATCATTTTATACTCTTTGTTCAGTGATAAACTGTGCCGGCCAATACGTTTTGAGCTTTGTGTTGCGTCTAGAGCCACTGCAAAGTCACTGAAGAGACTCGTCTAACTCACACACACACAATGACACTCAAAAACAAAACAAAATGCGCAAGTAAATACAAACACTAAACTCTATAGAAACCTGTAAAAAGTGAGTAATATGTCAGAGCCGCTGAAAGGTGCATTGCACCATCTATTGCACCAGTGTGAAACTGCTTTTGTTCCACGTCATATATTTGTGTCGCTCTTCATCAGTGGACCATTTACCTGAGATTTGTTTCATTTAATTTAATATTCATAATTATAATTAAATATTATTTCAATACTTTTGCATTTAGGAGCATTACATGTTTAAATGCTAACAAACTATTGCTTGTAATTACCATAATAGTTTTATATTTGACCAACATTGCTGAACGGTTTACACTTGGCCAATGCCTCATGCGATGAGTAGTTCATTTCCTTTAGTCCCAATGTCTCTAATTCCCCATTTTTAAACATGTTGCCGTGTGATTCAGCAGATAATTCCAGAACTCAATGAATTTCCATACTTCACGTACGTCATGAAGTTTATTCCACGACCGAGCTTCAGCATTCGTATATTTTAGGCTCACTCCATTGTTACGCGCCAACACTTCACTGGTTACAAGCCATTTCTAAACAACCATTAATATTCTGGCTTGTGAAATGGCCAAATCAGCCCTCAAAGTGCCATTATTCCTCTAGAAAACAAATGTAGCACACATTACACAATAATGTACAAATATTTTAATGTGATCCAGGGACGAGGACTAATAATGCTCCATTTATACTGCAGAACATTAATGATCTGCTATTTGGAGTCATAAATAACAGAAGGTACAAGACTAAATCAACAAGGATAAACCATTCACCCATGCACTTACACGCACGAAAAATCCTTTTCTTCTCTGCGTTTCTTCCCAATCTAGTTATCAAAATAATCCTGGCATTCGTATGAATATTGTTGGCTCCTTGACTCTTGTCTCTCTCGTGTAAGTCACCTTGGACAAAACCATCTGATAAATACAAACATGTAAATGTAAATGTTAAAATGAATAGATATTTTATGTTTTTGAAATGGAAAGACTTGTTTAGTTAAGCTGGTATGCTAACATGCGCTATTGCTAGCAAGAACTTGAATTTACTAATGCTAACTTTATTTGTTTAAATGGACATGTTTTAGTCTTGTTCGTCTAGAGGTACAAAGCTAAATCAACTGTGTGTAAATGTTACTCAATTTAATTATGTTCAGTGACTTATTATTTGAGTTTAATCTAGACTCTACAAATCATGCTATTAACAGCAACTAAAGACAGCTCAAACACTGCACAATGCAAACTGAAATGCCCTTTAATCTGAGTGTCTACCCTCAAGGGTATCTTATCAAATCAACAGACCGAGCCAAGTTAAATTCACATGATGTCATTCTTAGGAAAGTCCAAAGAAAATAAGCTTGGCTTGACAAAAGATCCCCTGATGCCTCTCAGAAGCCCGTCCATTAAAACTCTCTGAAATGTGTCAACAAGTGTACAGTATTTTTAAATAATGCGATGAATGATAAAATGATAATGGCAAACCAGTCAAGTGAACAGCAATTTGATGCGATCATGTGACCACTTTCTTTGGCCTGAACGGTCATGAGAAATGAACCGAATAGACTCTTGGACAGGTGGAAACGGTCAGAGGTATAACTTTACAGTTAAAAGAGCCAGTCGTCTTGATCAATATGGCGTTTGTTCATCAAGTCAGAAAAACCAATACAAACCTACAACAACAAATGCAATGCACTGTTCTGTAAAGCCTCACTATGGCCGTGCGCTGTGGTGTTAACACACCGACAGATACATCAAAGAACACGAGCGTTGGTGTGTGCGTCTCGACTGGGCCGGTGCCATGTGCTCCGCAGATGTGGGAAAACAAGTGCTTTTCTTGTGTACCTCAGAATATCCGGCTTACAACCTCAGCGCTCATTAATAAATCTCTGACCCTACTTCACAAAGCCAGGAAAATCTTCTCCGGAGTCCAGAAGTGTGTATTCCTAAACGTCAGTTAGATTGAAATCCATTACCTTGATCTGTATAACAGTGCTAGTCTGCAACAGAGTTCATTTATTTCACAGTATTACGTACACTAACCAAAATGTACCTCTTTAAATTCAACCCAGGCTCGCTGGTAAAAACTGTGGTGACATTGTCAAAGTCTGTTCCTTTGCTTCATGCACTATTCGCAATTCAGTTTTATCTGAAACAGACGAACATGAATCTGGCAATGTTGTATTGTGTTGGGTGTACGTATCGCAGCGGTTCAGATATGAAATATCAGTTGAGTGGCATTAAAAGGTTAATGCTCGATCACAATTGAAAATAACATACAACCTACTGTATGCTAAACCCTACACTAATCATAACCGATAACCGGGAAAAAGCAAACTCGACATGATAATGCATTTGCTGAAGCAAGCATCGAGCTCTTTAACTGCCTTTGTGTTTCGCTCCACAAGTTACAAGATTAGCATGTCAGAAAAGCCATACATATGGAGCTGGTTATGTGATGCAAATGTCAAAATGTATTAGTTTGCAAAACATGCACTATGATAAAAGTGTTTTGAGGTCATAACATGGTATTTTGTGCAAAGAACCACGTGAAAACAAGCCTTCAATCTTCTTGTCTAATCACAATTTGTGTGAAAAAAGGAATACAAACTGGGGTTTTACTGCCACTAGTCTTCATTTCAGCAGAAAACTGCAGTGAACTGTATTTATAGGCATGTTTTTCTAATGAGCCCATGTCGTTTAAATGACTTTAATCCACGTCATATTCAAGGTTGACAAGTTTTCACCAAACATCTTACTGAGCTTTTAGGCCCAATACCACCTTCAATCACATTAGAATATATTCTGTTTGCCCTGAAAGTGTAATCTGGATTTCTGGTCGATGTCTTCAGCTCTTGGCAGAGGATATACATGTGAGTGTTTGTAGACACACCACCAGGGCCATTTCACACACACCACAGCGGGGTTCAGAGGAGCCCAAAACACACAGCCTCTTATGAACAGACGCAATGCTAACGGACAGAGCCGCTCTTTATCCTGACCTTTCACACACCGTGTCTGAGAGAGAGAGTGAGAGAGAGAGAGAGAGAGAGAGAGAGAGAGAGAGAGAGAGAGAGAGAGAGAGAGAGAGAGAAAAAAGAGAGAAAAAAGAGTGAAAAAAGAGTGTCTTCCCTTTAATGCTACAGATTAGCACCATTTACACAGTCAACATGAAATCAAAATTGGCCCTATTTGCATTACACTACGAGAAAAAAAACAGCCACATTTCCGAGAGGAAGATCCATCCGGCTGTGTGAGTGTGTCCAGAGGTCCCCAACCCCCCGCTGGTTCTGCAGATCTCTTCATGTCCCTCAGTCTTCGCCCCCATAGCCTTTTAACGGCCCCCAGACGAAGATCAGATAAGTCCAATTTTCTCTGATTTTATCCTGACTCAATTGGAAGTCCACAGACCACATTACTGACCGTAAGTTACTGAATTACGAATAAAAAAAACACAAATCAGGGCCAGTTCAGGGGAAGCATTTATGGTTTAGAAGCCACTAGAGGAAGTCTTTACTGTCTTTGAACAGCCGCAATTAAACTTAAAAGAGCCCGAACCAGCAAACGACAGGTCTACAACATTCATCCATTCACACTCATTCAAACTGAGTACAGCAACAGCCTCTTAAATATGACTTAATTAAACATTTCGCATTAAACTTTGTTCAAAAACGATGATATAAATCATTATGTTACCTTCCCACTAACAAAAATGTTCATGTTTTTTGGACACATATGCATGTGACCCTGGACCATAAAACCAGTCACAAGGGGCAATTTTTTGAAATTGAGATTTATACATCACCTGAAAGCTGAATAAATAAGCTTTCCATTGATGTATGGTGTGTTAGGATAGGACAATATTTGGAAATCTGGAATCTGAGGGTGCAAAAAAATCAAAACATTGAAAAAATCGCCTTTAAAGTTGATAATTTATGTTCGCACTTTTGCTGCATCCACTCACACAAATACATTTTTTATATATTTACGGTAGGAAATTTACAAAATATCTTCATGAAACCTACAGATTTTTGGCATAAAATGTATTGTAGGCTATTGCCACAAATAAACCCGTGCGACTGGTTTTGTGGTCCAGGATCACATATAGGCTCAATGCAATGACAGTGTACGAGCGCTATATAGTTTACACAAGTCATGTCAAGTCAATCCTTAAATTATTAAAATGTAACAATATCAGACTGCTTTTCAAATTCTCATGTTCCCATTTATGTATAGTGCGTTCAGAGAATGAATTATATAATTTCACTTTTTTCCTTTCATAATTAATCTTTTGGTTTTTGCCCAAGTTCGAAATAAACACAGAATACTCAAATACTCGTTCCAGTGATACGAATTTGCTAAATAAAACTTTTTCTATTTAAAAAAAAGAAAAAAAAAAGAAATTACATTAGGGTATATACTGTCATTTTCTGCCCAAAAAATTGAGTAATAACAGTACAATTATTATCTAAAATAACGCGTAAAGGGAGCTTCGCAAATTGTCTGATAGTGCTACAGTTTCCAGTGGATTTAATGCTCAAATTACACAGTTAATTCAGATGTCAAATAAATGCATGCAAATTGCATGCCTTCTTTTGTGTTTAGACGTTTCTGGGTTACCAAGTGTTGTATATATGCAAATTCAAATTCACCATTGTTTTGGTCACACTGCTCACCCCTATTCAACAACATCCAGCATTTTAATCACTGTACCATGGTACCATCCCAGTCAAAACCTGCAGAAATACTGATCTAGCTGATGAATAAGAAATGTTAACTCTGAGATCTAGAGCTTTGAATGGAAAGGAAGGCGTGAGTTTGAAAACCTCTCTGACTGTGGTCATGAAAGGCCCTTCTCATCCTCATCCTCGCTGGATCTCCCCTGCTTTCCCTCTCTGTGTGTGTCTTTGTTGTTTGTCAGCCCTCACCTTTCTTCATGTCGAAGTACTGTTAACGACCCCTAACAAAGCAGCATTTACTCTCCGTCACAATGAGAGCCTTTTGGCCTGAACAACACCCCTGCTTAGGCAAATAATGTTGGTGAAGGGTATAAAACACTGCTTCTCAGAAACATGATTACACTGAACATCAAATGGTGATGCAACACCGTGCCAACATTGTTTATTGTACAAAAGTAAACACAAATGTCAATATAGCGATTAACTAAATAGTAGGGCAGCAAGATTTGGGGAAAATGGCAATAAAAATTGCAATTGCGATTTAAAATGTGATTAAAAAAATAAAAAAATAAATAAAATCAGGCTTGTAGGGCTGCACAATTTGGCCAAAAACGTTGTGCTTATAAATCCCTGACTGCGAAATGATAATAATTTAATAATAAGATCGATAAAATAACTATTATTATTATTATTACTAATTAAATGAATTAAACAATTAATATTACTAGGAAAAAGATGCATTTAGTACATAGTAAAAATACTATGGGTGCTTCAGAAAGGGTGCAAAATGCTAATAATTGTAAGTGGATCTTTCCTCATGAAAGAGACAAAATCCCACATCCAGGCATTGGTTTTAGCATTTAAAAAGCCTTTGTTTGCAAGGCTACATATTAAATGACACCAATGTGTATTGGCCCAAGCAAGCCTTCATCAGGGTGCCAAACAACAGAGCAAGAGGTGATGGAAGTAGAAACACTGTAAAATAAAAGTATTTCAGAAAAATAATCATTTCATTTTATAGTGCACCTGTAAAATCACAATATTTCTGGCTGTCTCGTCTCATTATCAAATGGTAAACCGTCAAGATTTTATTCTGGTTGAACACATGCTCAGATGAGAGTTTGTGGATCAGCATTTACTGTGACCGAGGCGCTCTGAGCCGCTGGAAACACCAGGTCACGAGCTGCACGCGTGCAAACGAACACAGTGCCGCGCTTCACTCTCAAACACGCAGATTAACTGTGATTTAATAAAATCACAAATTTGGGTTTACTTCGCTTAATTGTGCAGCCCTACTGTAGAAGTACAACAATATGCACAATTATTAATCTAAATAATAAAAGAATAATTTGACTTTCTAAAAGTTGAGTTATATCGTCTCCTGAATTTGAATAGATTAAGGCCTCATGCTCAATTATAAATTTCAACCAAAATAACACAGAGCACTAGGGGTGTAACGATAAACCGAACCAGAAAACACGACACAGCCACGGTACGCATCGCGACACTCACGGCGTGCCGAACTCAGGCCAGGCCCATCGGTGAGGTTGACCTCGCTTTACCTTATGACACAAAATTGTTCTTCCTTGACATTTGATTATATAGTAATTACGGTTGTAACGGTACACGTATTCGGCCCACGAAATTTCATGTGTCTTATGTGTACAAGACGAATACAGCGCTGTAGCCTAACCACCATTAACCACCAATAATCGCAATAAGCTCCGCGTTTTGTTAAATTTCGATAAAAAACTAAGTATCATTTTTCAAATGATGTCCATTTTATCACGAAATTCAAACAATAAATGCCGTTTTGAGGCTCTTTAATGTGGCGTGACAGGCCACTACACAGTTCAAGCAGCGAGTGAACGAGATCATCTGTTCCTGATAAACATCAGAAGGTATGCTGAAAGATACAGTACGACTTACTGAAACAGTATATCTCCTGTATCTCTGAATTCATTGTATGTTGTATGTACAGTTTTCAATTGTATAGTTTTCTCCCCGCCTGCTGTACCGAACCGTGACGTCAAAGCCGAGGTCCGCAGCGAGATCAGTGTGTCGCTACACGCTTACAGAGCCAGACTTCAGTGTCAGAGACTCCAGCAGAACATCACTGGGCTGAAACACACCAGAGGCTTTAAAATGCGCTTTCCAAATATGGACAGAAGACGCGACTTAGTACTTCTAGTTCAGACCACACACACACACACACACACACACTAACGTGATAAATCCCTCAGTGCTGATGTGTGTCATACATTGCCCCGTGGGACTTTGATGATAACAGCCAGAGCTGGGATAAACAGTGACTCTGCACGCATAATATCTTCATCATAACTTCAGTTTCCATATACACAGAGTCCTGTGGTCGGCCAGGGCTCGGCTTTTCTCCTGTGCCCTGTTGTTTTCATAAAGCGTGCCTCTCCCAGCTTAGAGGGCTTCAATAGTGCATATTTCAGCACCTCACGCGAAGTTTACAGTTTCTCTGCATAAACACAGCTCAAGCGGGGCAGTGTGATTGGGATTAAGAGTCGATCTCAACCGCTTTGACGTGCCACACACTCCTGCTGGGTCTCCTTACAATCCTCCGGATGAGAAGTGCAGCGAGCGGAGACATGCCTTCAGATGAGCTTCACACATACTGGACAATAACCTTTTCAAAACCATATTTACTGAAAGAATTGTCAACAAGCATCAGATGATTTTAAAGTGAGACCATGTGAAAGTATGAAAGACTAAAAATTTGTCTCTTCTACACTGTAAAAAGTAATTAGTGGACCTAACTTAAAAAGAAGTGAGGAAACCTGTTTATTGGAAATTATTAAGTAAATAAACCATGCATAATTGAAAAAATTAAGTTATGTGGAATAACTTGGCTAAGTTATACTAAGTTATGTTGTCAAGCATTGTTATTTTTTGTGGTTTATTTTCTTAAGGCAACGGGTTTCCTCACTTTTTTTAAGTAAAGTAAACTGACTTTTTACAGTGTTATTATACTTTAGATGGCAACTTCTTGATTCTGTATTCCTACTATTGTATTTTTCACAAATACAGAAATTGTTTAAAAAAAAAGAAAAAAAGAAAAAAATAGTATGAGTAGAAATCTAACCTGGAAATCTGGTCATTTAAAATGCAATAGAAAAACTCCAGGTTTCAAGGGCAGCACAAAAATGTTGTGCTTATATTTCAATTACTATAAAATAAAATAAATATTACTACTGTAAAAATTTATTATTTGTTTAATTTATTTTACAATATCTGTAAAATTACAATCCTACTGTTTATGGCTGGTAAATAAAGAAATTGTTTTAAAAAATATGAATAGAAATCTTACCTAGAAATCTGGTAAGTCCGTGTGCAACGGGAATCATAAAAAGTAAAATTCTTCTTAATTATAAAAATAATTCTTTGCTAACTGTACATCTAGTACACAGCTAAAGAGCCGGACATGGACCACTGCTCTCCTGCACGCGGGTGTCTGCAGTTTCTTCAGCACTGAGCTGAGTAGTCCTGTCCTTTGAGAATTCCCATTGGTCCAGAATCCTGGGAAACTGTCTACATTATTTATATAACAAATGATTGTCTCAAATTTAGCAAAAACTCCACATTCAGTGTGTACAGACAAACTGCTTGTCACTAGAAACGTATTGCACCAGTGTTTGTTAGCACATCTGCGCATGTTTGCTGTAAAGTGGGATCTGGGAAACAGGGGAGTTGCTGGAGTGTGTGTTTTCTGGCGTTCTTCAGACAGGACGGTTTGAGGAGAGACAGGACACGACTGGAGAACACCGAGGGGAAGAGGATTGGGAAAGACCCTTAAGTGCTCTGCTATTGCTCCATATCTCAGAGCGGTTCAGACGAACATGTCTTGAGGTGAAAGCACAAACCTATAGGCCTTCACATTCAAGCTCAGCCTTCCTAACTGAACCAACGCTGTGAATTTGATGCGATGACGACTTCTAATGTAATTTGTTTGAATGGATGGAGAATAATCACTAGTTTCCTTTCATCAAACATCTAAATGTGGAGACTTGCCAGAAGATGCAGAGACGGAAACAGGGCTCCTGTTGAAATGTGTGGACTGGGTGGACTCCTATTGTTTTGCATTAATAATGTTTATTTATATAAAGCACTGAACTTGAGTTGCAGATAAAACTAACTTTTTAACAACAACCTAATTATTATAGTTATTAAATGTACTGTTGTTCTTCTATAGTATCACACTGAACTGACCGGCAGTGATCATAAAAGGAGCGCTTCTAGTACACAAGAACATATTCTTCACCATTTGAAGAAGTTTTTGTTTTTCATGAGACTTTTCCTACTTCATACTTCAGTACAAAAAGTGTTACACTTTGACAAAAATGTATTTCTTGATTTGATATTTTATAATAGGGATTTCATAATATCTAAACAAGATATTCGGTCTCCGAAACGTTGCTAATAAAGATTTTTTGATACTTTTTTGCAAGTATGGATAGTGTGCGGGAGTTCCTTGTTTTTTGTTTATTACTTGACCTAACTACATAATTTCATAACTTTTTTTATTTTTTAAATAAATGTGTTAGTTTTCCTACATCTTGAAAATGTAATGTGGACAATATTTGACAGATAAACAAATAATATTTTTGCTCATCATATTAAAAATAACATTTAAACTGGATAATATTTAGAGCTTCGAAGTGCTGGAAAAGTGTGAAGCAAGGTTATTTTCGTAAACGAAAACTGAAACTAAGACTAAAACTATTGGTCAAAAAACATTTTCGTAAACTGAAATAAAATAGAAATTTCAACATTAATGAAGAACTAAAACTAAACGAAACTAACAACATTTACTGAAAAACTAACTGAAACAAAATAATAATTAGGAGAAATAAATAATCGTTTTCGTAATTAATAAGCTCTCCTAAATAAGCCTACCGGAAAATCACTTTTTTCCATTCCACTGTGCTACTTTATTTCTCAATGTATGACCATTGCGCTGGAGTCTCGCGTCTTCTGCAGCATCACGTGCAAGACACGACGCTCTAAAAACTTTTAAAAGACGCGTATCAAGACCTTGCGCTTTTTCCCCACTGTGCCCACGTCTCTTTTTCCGTTTTTCAAAGCAAAACCGCTTTCTGTGGGAACCAGCCCTAAGAAGCAGAAAGGCCCAAATAAGTATTTCCACTTCATGCAAATACATCTGTACCTTAATTCCAGGTATAAGATCACCATCTAAACAAGATAGGCCTATACCACACATATTAGACAAGATACCACACTGAGCAGAAAACGAAAAGAAAACGAAAAAAAACAGAAAAAACAAATAGCATGTCTATAGCCCAGAAATAGACGTATATTTGTCAGAGTAGAAGTATACTAAATGTCTGGTCTGAAGAGAACATTTGAATATGTGTATAGGCTAACTATGATTATATGATTTTAAACGATGCAATAGACAGAAAGCATAAATGGATCAATACAAGAATAATGTTTGAAAGGATTAATAATTGAAATAACCTTAAAGAATAATCATAATAACCATACGCATAAATTTTTCTTTTTCTTATACACCACGTTTAACAAGATTTCATTTATAATATTATTATATAATTTTTACTTTTTGGTTGCATTTGTTTGGTTCTTTGTTCATCCTCAAACAATTATTTAATTGTTATTATTAAGAGGTTTTCACAAGAGTTAAATGTAAACTGCAAACATTAAACTTTGCTGAAATGAAATGTCTTTAACTGGAAGTGTTCAGTTAACTATAATTACTAAAACTGAAACCGAAACTAAATATATAAAAACTAAATAGAAATGTGTTCACAATATAAAAACTAAACTAAAACTAACAAAACCATTAATGAAACTAACTAAAACTAAACTGAAATTTATATGAAATTTGAAAATGATATTAAAATAAAAACTAATGTAAAAATGCAAAACTATAATAACCTTGGTGTGAAGCACTTGAAGGTCCATGAAAAGTGCTTGAATTTCACGCTCAAAAGGTTGTACTTATTGGTTATTGGCTTATTACTGTATTTATTCAATAATGTAAAAACATTTGACTATTTCTGCCACAATACCATGGTTACAGTTAGCATGTACAAGTGTTGGTGATTTGTGGACTGAAAAGTAGTGTTGTTTTTGGCGGCCTGTTTTAATTTTAGTTTTAGTCTAGTCTTTGTGTCAGGCTGTCATTTTAGTTTTTATTAGTTTTAGTCACATTCATACTCTTTTTAGTCTAGTCAAGTTTTAGTCGACGAAAACTGATGACATTTTAGTCTAGTTTTAGTCAATGAAAATTGTATTTTAGTCTCTTTTTAGTAATGCGATTCTATTTAACCCAGTCAATATGTAAGGAATAATTGACGACAGGCCGTTGAATTATTAGAAAAATAATGCACACCCGAGGTGGTAATGCGGTCACGACGCGAAGCGGAGTGGCCGTTCACCTCGGGTGTGCATTATTTTTCTAATAATTCAACGGCCTGAAGTCAATTATTCCGCTTATACTACAGTTACCACACCTCGAAACATTGTTCAGATTATGTATTTCAAGACGTTTGTAAAGTTTTTGTCATTAAAACGCTCTTGTATGTAGGACTAATTTCTTACGCATCTAGTCCAATGCCTCCGTTGCTAATTCCAAAACGTCATTTTAGAGTTAGTAACGGAGGTTTGAGCCACTGATAGCAGACTAAAGCTGGGGACACACGACTAGCTGACACATTCTCTGACTGTTTTCATCGACTGCAGCAGATTTTAAACACCGACTTTGAACACAGACTGAACGCGCTGAACGCGCGTTTGGGCATTATCAGTCATAAGTATCAAATTGCATTCATAACCGGCCTTAAAGTGTGTCCCCGGCTTTATGCAGTTATTAATGCAGTTATTAGAGAGAGATGTTGCAATAATGAGACAGAAAAGCATGTGCGTCAGTATTATTAGCCTATTTATTTATTAATTTAATTCGTTTTAATTAATTCGTTCATTCTTTTTTCTTTTTTTTTTTTTTTTCATTGACAGATGACAGTAGACTATAGCCAAATAAAAGAAACACAAAGCCCTTTTAACAAGTGGGCCTATAAATAATTATTTATTTATTATTATCTGCAATAAAAATCCGTACTGCAGGACTATCCATTTATTTAGCCTATATTCAGTTTAATTTTCTATTGATTATAATATAGACAGGACTATATACTTTATTTATTAAAATTAAACTGCATGTTTCCATTGATTGTGAAGCTAGACATTGAAAATTGCAGATCAAGCGCATGGGGCTAAATGCTTTTTCTTGTTATGAATTGTATCCTATTTTCCGTTATTACCGTTAACTACGCGAAGTGATTTGGAACTGTAATGCGGTCAAGACCTGCCTGGAACTACTTTAGCCGTGCGTTTCCCTGAAAATAATGCACACCTTAGAACGTTCGTCAACCAATCAGATTCAAGCATTCAACGGCCCTGTAGTATAAATAATTTCAAACAAGGCTATCTTATTATAGGCTATTTAGTAGGCCTATATTTAGGGCTGTGACGGTGGCAGGTTTTTTTTTACCACCGCGGTATTATTATTAAAAAATAAAATAAAATTTTAATATTCGGGGGGTTAAAAAAAAAAAAAAAACTCGTTTTATATTTCCACACAAAGACGCGATGCACTCTGCGCTTTGAGCGGGATGTGGGACACGAGCAGGAAAACACGAAGATATCGATCTCTTTATGATATCTTCGTGTTTTCTACTTGATGTAAATTGGTTTGAAGAGCGAATTTTATCCTCCACAAGGGCAAGATATTTAGGCTGTGTTTGAGATTGCGCTGCCAGAGAAAGTGAAACTAAAAATCACCCACACGTGTCAAACGCGCTTTACAACTAAACTCGCGCCCAATGTCTAATATAACAAGCACAAACTGTGTTAAAAAGAATTTGACATGCAAGTACAAATGTAGGCTATCTGTCCTACAGCGTTTTTCTACTTTACCACAGTAAAGAATACGAATATAATAGGCTTAATTAAAAGTGAACCAAGAAACGTTTATAATAGGCTACCTTTAGAAAATGGGTGAGACGTGACACGTGAGTGAAGATTTGGGAAAAGAAACAAGAGATTCCATGCAGGGATGAGTCACGATTTTTGGATATTCGATTAGTTTATTTAATTATAAAATATCGAATAGGTTGTGCGATTATACTCTAAAATAAAATCTCCATGTTCTGGCGCTAATGCGGTGACGTGTTCATGTAACAAGAGACGCTGCCAATAACGCACATAACAGCTGTCACAAAGAACCAGCAAAAGTAATGATTATGAATGTGTCAAATATATCAATGAGACATTTTAATAGAATAACTAATGGAGTAATATATGGTTAAATTCGCTGATAATCGGGTGACCAGATCGCAATCCAGAATTTAAAGCCGACAAAGCTATGGGTTCACGCACAACTCTCTCATTCGTCGTGACGTTACATTTCGTCTCGTCTCGTTTTGGTCAACGAAAATGAAGAGACATTTTAGCATAGTTTTTATTTTTTAAACCACATTTAGTCTCGTTTTTATTCGTCAACGATATTGCATTATACATGTATTTTAGTCATCGTCACATGACCATGCATTTACGTCTAGTCTCGTCTCGTTTTCGTCAGGTGATAACGGTTCGTTGACGACAATATTTCGTCATAATTTTCGTTGACGAAAGCAACACTACTGAAAAGCCTTCTTTAACTTGTTCACTCATGGAACAATGTTTCTCCAGCGCTGTTTGATCTGATATCTGTGGTTTATAACAGAGAATTCTGCGCTGAATTGAAATGCTTCCCACTAGATCTCGCAGGAAAACTCTGAGGAAATGATTTGTCTTTTTTGGAAGCTAAGTTGATTAATTGTTCGGATACTGAAAAGAAAGAAAAGAAAGATAAACATGGCAGTTGGGTTGTTTCAAAGGTAGAGAAGATTATTACATTTTAATTATATTCTGAAAACAGGCATATGTATTTATCTGGAATAACAGGCACCAGCAATGTGCATTAATCAGGTAAAAACAGAGCCAGTGTTCAATGCTGACTTGCAGATAAACGAGCCGTAACTTCCTGTGGACTGAATCTCCTTCCACTGATCATGTGCACACATTCAAATACAACTCAAGCCTTCACCGTAGGACATCTAGATGCCATTTCACTTGTTATTTTGTACTGCATTAAATCACAGTAGCAATCATTAATGTCCAACATGCCATTCTAACGGCCATGTGATTGACAAGGTGTTTGTAGGACTAACACTTATCTGCAATCAAGCTTTCAGAAAGGATCAAACCGAACTAATGTGGCCTAATGTCTCAAATATATCTCAAAATAAGGCTAATAACGAACGATTATCTTGATTATTCATTAATCTGTTGATTACTTATTTGGTTAAACCAAGAAGAAAGGAGAAAAATAATTTAAAATAAATAGATTTTAATCAAATATTCACTAGATTGTTATTCCACATCTTTCCCAGTGTTGTCCTCCAAACAACGTGCAATCTGAAGGCAGTAAAAACAAAGATAGAGTGCATCTATAAAGGCTCTGTGTAATTAGACATTATGTGCAAAAAAGTGGTTCAAATTAAACCTGGTTGCTTATGATTTGAAAGCATTAGTTAAAATCACCAAATTCAGAACAATAATTAGAAAAACAACTGAAGGAGGAGGAACACACACGCATGCTGTCAGGGCAAGCCTTTATGCAAAATGGAAATACTCTCGAGACATTTCCATAAAATGTAAGTTTCCCCAAGGTAGCCTTCAGTCTACGACACCGATGTCTTGACCTTATCATCTCTGTGACTGCCACTGGTGTGTCTGTGTAACTTCACATCTCGTAGGAAACAAGGACAGATGAGCACGGAGACGTACGAGACGGTGTGGTGAGGCACAGCTGATAGTGTGGCCTTTTCAACCGGTCAAACCCACAGCCGCTGGACTCCACCCGCTAGACCAGGGTTCACCGATCTCGGTCCTGGAGGGGCCTGCAGAGTTTAGCTCCAACCAGCTCCAACACACCTGTTTGAAAGTTTCTAGTATGCCTAGTGAGACCTTGATTAGCTGGTTCAGGTGTGTTTAATTGGGGTTGGAGCTAAACTCTGCAGGACAGCGGCCCTCCAGGACCGAGATTGGTGAACCCTGCGCTAGACACACTCCACATACCTGCAGAATAAACAGATCTGGCCCACACAACCGAGGCCTTTTGAGCTAATCTATTACACAGAGAGTAACAGTGATGCAGGGAGCACCATACACACACACACCTCTGTGCAACAAGATAACAAACTTCAATGCAAAATACACCCAGCATTTTTTCCCATTCACTGGCTGAAAAGTGCTAGACGGCACTAGAAACTAGGGCTGCATGAAAGACGGATAAACTGATCATCACGATTATTTTGCTAAAAAAATAATGATTGTGATTATTAATCATGATTATTCTCATTTGAAATAATATACAGTATATATATATAGGGTGAAAATTCTGGCCCGAAACCGAAACTTTAGGATGCACTTGGCCGAAAACCGAAACCGAAAATAAATAAGTTTGATAAATTGATTTTTAATTTATTTAATAATTAACAGTCAAATACTTCAAATTTTGTAAAAACATTTAACAGTTCCAGCTGAAAAGTTTCGGTAGCTGAAATTTCGGTGCATCCCTAATATAAAAGAGGAAATGTAATAAAGACAATTTCACACATCGCATCTTCTTTACTAACAGCCTACACTTCACCTTACAGGCCTGAGTCGCACATTACAGTACGGACTTCATTTAACCAACTATGATAGCTTCATCACACAGGGAATCAATACAAAGAAAGTTGCAATACAAAGAAAATTCCTAATATTCATAGCAAATTATGTTACGTTTATTTTCTATTGTATAAACCGCATTTATTCACCAACCATGATCGCAAACAATATGGTCACATATATAACAATATACATTTGTGTCTGTGTTTGCAGAGCAGAGAACAGCGCATGGTTGCCAGATTGAGAAGATTAAGTAAAACACTGGACAGTGAATGTATCCTTTCAAGAGAAAATCTAATTTTGGGGATTTTATTCTTTTAACAGCAATTCTTTAAATCGACTTTTAAATCTTCAGAGGGCAAATATTGCAATGCTTATTTTTAATGAATCGAGGGAAGCAGAAATCGTTACCATGATTAAATTACGATTTAACCTGCTAGAAACCACGCCCACCACAAGGAAAAGGCCAATGTCGTCAGAGACCCTCCTCCAGGGAACCAGTGATGTCATCACCAGTACCAGTACCTTTCTCGCATCACCATCGCCACCTTGTGAGACGGCAAACCGATCGCTTTTAAAAGTAATTGCATACAATATTGCATTACTCCTTGAAAAGTAACTAATTAAATTACTTTTTAGGGAGTAATGCATTACGGTACTTCTGCTTTTTCTCACCTGGCTGAGGCAAGCGAGGCTCGGTCTCACTTTTTGAAAAGTTTTAATCATGAACTATACAGTAGGAATACAACCACTATACATGAAAAAAATCAAATAAATCCATGAGTATAAGAGTTTGTAACTCCATGTGTCTGCAACCACAGCGCCGTATGCATGAGGGAAACAGGATACTCAACATTCACTCATGTTCTCCTGTGGGTTTCAGAGTCACTGGGTTTGCCGAGCTCAACTTCCACACGCTCTGACCGAAGACTCCCGGCGGTCATACACATCAAATTGTTTGCAGGCTGGCAAGTTGGACAAAGACCACAGCTAGCTTGTGTTAGCTCACAGAAGAGGCAGCCAATCACTGGACTCGATATAACACTGGCTTATGCCTCACACCTGCATCACATTAAACTAATCGCCACAGATGTGGACGGGATTGGAATGGGCGAGATTTTCACAAATTCAGATGTATGATATGAATCACTTAAATTATGGTTTCCAAGGTGTTGCTATGCAGTTTTAATGTAATGCTAGGCAGTTGCAAGAGTAGTTTACTGGCTCAAATCAAAAGCCAAATTGAATAAGTAATTAATAACGACAGCAGTTTTTCTTAATAAACCGCCTGTCTTAAACATCATAATGCCAAAAGTAAAACTGATTTCATGGTTCAGTAACAGAACTAAAAGGTCTTTCATGAGGAGGATACACATTTAGTCAAACTGTCAGAGAGCATGTGTACAGAGCAGAGCCCTCAGGACAAGAGTTCAACATCTGATCTGGCTCTCGTTACACGCACAGCTCCTCTGGATGTTCAGTGTGTAATGGGAACAAGGCAGCACTTGTGTTGGGAGGAATACACTAGATTCTACAGTGTCTTCTGCAAAACTCCCAGCATGCTTTAGGACCGGTTAAACGTTGGCGTGCGAATATAGCATTGAACACTGAATGCGGAGCCTGGCGAAACACACAGAATCCAGCATGAGTGCCTCCAAGAATTTGATGGATTCATCTAAACAACTGAATTTTTGATATGCGATACACATTTAATGCCATTATTTCTTTCCAAAATGAAAATCTCAGAACATCAATGTTCTTGTATTGTTGACGTCAGGATTTAAATCAGAAAAGGAAAGCATTTTAACTTCATAAATTATACTCACTAGTAAGGTCTTTTCTGCATTATTCCCAATAAGCACACTTGAAATAGAAAGAATTACATTCCCCTGAAAAATTATTTCAGTTTATTTCCAATAACTGATCAAAAAGCGAATTATCCAGTTATCCTTTCTATTACAAAACAAATCAGATTTATATGCACGTATATATAATATTAGGGATGCTAACGATTAATCGACGATTGATTAATTGTCGATAACAATTTAATGGATACAAATACTTGGTATAGTTTGGTCTCTAACTGAAACAAATGTGTTTGTTGTATTCTGTTAGTTGAGACCTTTTCAACGATATATGACAGATGGTTTTAAAGATATTTTTACAGTCATTTTCATGTAAAGCAGCCATTTCTTTCACGCAATGAAAATGGAGCACTTCTAATATGGCAGCAAAAATGTAAAAGCACTTGTTAAGTGATGGTTATAGAGAACAAATGCCTCTTGAGAAGCACAATAGAGGAGTATTGGGCATCTACAAGGCTAAGAACAGAAAGTGAGGAGGATTGTATTTGGACATAAGCTCTTCAGTCATTCATTTAGTCCCACTTTCAGACCAATTTCTTTGAGTAACTTAATCCACGACAGCTGACCACACTGTTCAATGAGTTTGCCCACAGCCACAATAACAGACTGCACTACAATGACACTCAGATAATGGCACAGAAGCCTCTGTGAACAGAAAACACTGAGGACATTGGTGGAAAAGCTTACTCTTTGTGGTAGAAATGAATAAATACTGACTACTGCACAAACAGTAAGATTTTCTTGAAACATTTTTTGAAAGGAAGTCTCTTCTGCTCACCAAGGCTGCATTTATTTAATCAAAAATACAGTAAAAGCAGTATTATTGTGAAATATTATTACAATTTAAGATTGAAATGTATAGTAAAGTGTAATTTATTCATGTGATCAAAGCTGAATTTTCAGGATCATTACTCCAGTCTTTAGTGTCACATGATCCTTCAGAAATCACTCTGATATGATGATTTGATAATCAAGAAACATTTCTGATTAATATCAGTGTTGAAAACAGTTTTGAAAACATATTGACAACATTTAACATAAACATTATTACGCATTTAAAGCCTAAAAATGTAAAATATTTACGAATATTTTAGATAATTTTATAATTGCTTTTTAACCTTTTTATAGATAAGTTGTAGATCCTTTAACCCTATACACCAAACATAACCATTACAGGGCAGAGGTGGGACCAAGTCACTGTTTTGCAAGTCACAAGTAAGTCTCGAGTCTTTGCATTCAAGTCCCAAGTCAAGACAGGCAAGTCCAAGTCAAGTTGCAAGTCCTCGAGTTTAAGATTCTTAAGCAAGTCATTAGTGCTTTTTGCACAAATTAGTGTCTCAGTGTTAATTACTATATGAAATGTATAAAATGTATACTAAATGTATACTAATTTATATCAGGAAGGCTTTTAAAATATGTTCATGACTTAGCAGTTCAATTTCATATTTATTGCGATAAAATTTTCACTAAGGGCACCCATCTATCTCAGTTCAATTTAGGGATTGTTCTTACGTGTGACAAAATAAGGAAAAGGCAGTGAAAATTTTTTTTTCAAACTTAGTGGACGTTGATTGGTTGGTTGTCTGACTGGTTGAATGTGAAGAGTGGCAATGCAGATTTAAAAATAAAAGTAACTGTTCATTGGGAAAATTAATCGTGATTTGCTACACATTAAGTTTACAATATTGAGTCCCTGGTTAAATTATTTGAAAAAAATATTTTAAAATATATTATTATTTTTAAATTATTTTGTTAACGCGACAGTAGTAGAACATTCCTATTTCCATGGCGACGAATCAAGCGTCACGTGACACTTTTTGGGGCTACGTGCCTGTCATTTACAAAATGTAAATCCATCCATTTCTCCCGAAAGACATGAAAGTGAGTGGCTGGTGAACAGGGAGAAGACTTTATAGTTAGCTATAGGCTAAATGTGCGTTTGTTATGGGAAAAAAAAAACATGTCTCAAAATTATATTTGAAAGGTTTATTATTTCCGCTTACTTAGACATCAGTGTGGTTTTTTTCCTCAAATTATAAATGCTTCTCTAGTACTTGTGTATTTAAATGCCTAAAAAACAAAAAAAACATTATTTGGTTGAAAACTGTCTGAACGTGTGATAAATGACAACTGACACGCGCTGCTGAACGCACTCCATCAAGCGCTCTCTGGCTCAGTGCCAAACGTGAGAAAGCAGCGCTAATCAGCGCTGTGATCATGTGTCAATGATACAGTGCTATACTACAGTGATTATTACAACTCTGATCTGTGGTTTTAGAAGGTAGGTCAAGTCTTTCCAAGTCACAGGGCTCAAGTCCGAGTCGAGTCGCAAGTCATCTTTGATTATGTCAAGTCGAGTCGCAAGTCATCTTTGATTATGCAAGTCATCAAATTTGGGACTCGAGTCCAAGTCAAGTCCAAGTCATGCGACTCGAGTCCACAACCCTGTTACAGGGTATAAAAAGAATATATAAAGCCAAATGGACAGAAATTTTACTAAAAAAATATAGTATTAAAAAGATATTTTGAGCAGCTAGCCCTTCGTATATGTAAATACATTTAATTTTTTGGCTGTCAATAAATCAATATTGTTTCAGGGTGTATGAAAATGTAAGAAAATGTGGTAGAACCTCAAATTACGTAAAAATACACACAAATATGTGATGAGATCATGTTGGATAAAAACTAGCAATTGTGTAAAACCAGACTAGATGGACTTTTTCAAAGGCAAAAATGAACTTTTCTGCGATTGGTAGGCGACCCGTCTGAGGCCGAAACCATATTTTATGAAAATCCACGTCACCCTCTCTTTAGTAGCAAGGAGCTCATAGATCTGCACAGTCAACTACTCCAAAATCCCACCATAATAAAGGGTTTTATTTAAGGAAATGTAAAAAGTGCATGAGCAGACAAAATAACTGGTAGTGGAAAAATGATGTAGGAATAAAAACATTGTGTGAGGTGTAGCGAGAAACTTGAAATGTGTTATTTTAGGAAGAAGGGGCACAGAGAGTGCAGAAAGTCAGGATGGTTGTGGGCTGCTGTATGAAAACGCACTCGGAAATGGAGAGCAGCGAGAGCCAGGGACTCCCTTTGGGCCTGTGCTCTCTGAAAGACAAGCCCAATTTATCATGTGTGAAGTGCAGCTCTCCGTTAACACCCCGAACGATTAAACGAGCAGACATGCGATGTCCTGGGGAGCAGAAAAATAACAGAGTCTGGAAAAATCATTGAAGGATCCGCGAACCTCTCGTGCCTGTTCACCGGCAGAGAAAAACACACCTCAGACGTTACAGTTCCTCTAAGTGTCTTGGCCAGAACGATGCCGGTTAAGAGGGCCAAGACAAAAAACATCAGTTTGCTCTGAACGTTGAGTTCTGTTGTAAGACTAAACAGGGTTTAGCGCTGACAGTCTCATCTGCCGTTGATAAACACTCACAATCCATAAGAAATGTTAAATAATCAAATCAAAGGGGCCACAGCTGTTTAGCACTGCAAGAGAATGATGGGATCTCAAACACTGCCTGACGTTCGGTACAAGATTGCATGTATTGCACAAAATGTTTCTCTACAACCTTATTTCAAATGTTAAAATCCCCCTGTTGTGCTTTTAATGTTGTTTATATGTGTATGTGGTGTATTTAATATGCTTTAAGACAAACCATGTGTAAATTCATAAGTCGACAGCATTGCTGAGTATTTTCTCCTTAAAACTGCAGTGAACCAAAGACAGTCTCAAAAACACGCTTTGAAAATCGCTGGTGTTTCTGACGTCACAAACTACCTTGTAACCAATCAGATCAACGTGTGATCGTCAACCAGTGGATCTCTGAGCTGAGTGAGTAAGTGGAGGCGGGGCTCATTTGCATATTCATAGAACCGCGCATACTAAATGAGGCAAGGGTGTCGAGTTACATTCAAGATATTTTAAGGCATGCCAAAAAAAAAAAAAAATCAAGGAAAAAACATTTAAATGTGTCGTTTTGGTGATCAAAGGTGAGTTTTAAGGGATAAAATGATTGACTACAGGGAGACATTGAGACATTTGTGACCAATTTGTCCCCATCAAACAGGTCATGGGTTTGATTCCCAGGGAATGCATGAACTGATAAAACATGTATCTTGAATGCAATATAAGTTGCATTGGATAAAATTGTTCATAAATGTATGTAATGCACGTACACTACAGAACCGAACTACAAGTGTGAATCCCCCAGATTTCATTTATCTGTGGCGTTCTGGACACAGGTGTGTACGGCACGCATTGAGTGCTAAAAGAGCTCAACCAGGTGAAACATGGGCACAGGAAATGAGGAGGGAGGAATAATGAGGCACTTTGGTTTCTGAGTCAGCCTGACTGTACACTAATGCTTTTACAGAGCGTCTCAGATGTATATCTGCACACAGACAGGCCTGTAATTAGCGAGTCTGACGCAAACAGACTCAGACTCCACTTTTATTGCTGCCGTCCTATTCTCATGACTGATAACTACAAATGGGTTACTCGAGCGGGCAGACACATGAAGAGCTCGAAGCCTCTTACCTTACTTGGAGAGGAGCTCTCTCAGTTTGATGTGGTTTGTCATCCCCGCTAGTGCATCCACCCGTATCACAGTCCTGATCAAATGAGGGCTTTCCACTTAAAGCAATCTTTCATTTTACCAGCTGGTCCACTTTATCAAATCCTTGATAAGATCAAGGCATCAGGACATTCACAGAACCAGAAATATTATGGTGGTGTATCCATGAGAACCAATGGCATTTGGTGTCAAAGACATGAAATCTGGCGTGATGCATCTGAAGGGGCTTTCATTTCTTTTCTTCAGAAGAGCCACAAAACAAAAGTCAGATGGACTTTCTATGTTTTTTCTTCTTTGTGGAGCTTGACTGTATAAATTAAAATCCACTTTTGATGAGTGGAAACAACAGCTCAGACATTAAGGTTTTATTGAAGAATTATAATAATGTGTGATTAAAGGATGCCATTTTTCATTTTGAGTGAAATATCCCTTTAAACTTCTACCATGAGTCACTTCAGTTGGAGTGGGATAGAGCCTTGGCCAAACTCAAATACAGGCCCTTTCGCGAACCTGCATCATCTGGTCTTTATTAATATAGTAAACCCTCCAACTGAGCTCAAAGAGCGCGGTGTGAGGCGGCTCATGTGTGCAGAGTCAGACCAGGCAAAAACGATCCATTTCCAACTGCTGACCACCGATCTTTAGGTTTAAACTCTTCAGGAAATGATGGGAAGTTGTGTGCATTTGTGTGTTTGTCCTGATTTCAATCAGAGAGAAGGGAACTGTAAACATCATGACATCGAACACACAAGAGAGAAAGTGAGAGAGAGCTCATAACATAAGCCATGAATGATTGCACAGGCTGAGAAATGAAACGCAGATGTCATTGTGTACATGTTCAATAAATAGAGGCACATCTAGTTTCTCTGCCTGTGTTTCATTAAGGCACAAACTTTTGAGGCCATTTCAATGATAAAGTGACCAGCATTCCTTAAGTCTCTAGACGGTTCTCATTAGGGTTTCTTGTACTTCTAATGCTCATCCATAGGAAAGGGATTTGAACTTTGACTTCTAACAGTTTCTAACTACTTCTAATTTTGTTTATACCTCGTCCTGCACCATTTGTGCTACAGACAGGAATGATGCCTCAAATTGTACAACTGGTTTTCTTACATTTCTTATGCTCACCAAGATTGCATTTATTTGTTGAAAAAAACAAACAGTAAAACATTAATATTTTGAAATATTATTCCAATTTTCCAATCAGAGCAGAGTAGACCAATCACAACAGACTGGGTCATCTGACCAGTCAGAGCAGAGTAGACCAATCACAACAGACTGAGTAATCTGACCAATCAGAGCAGAGTAGACCAATCACAACAGACTGGGTCATCTGACCAATCAGAGCAGAGTAGACCAATCACAACAGACTGGGTCATCTGACCAATCAGAGCAGAGTAGACCAATCACAACAGACTGGGTCATCTGACCAATCAGAGCGAATTCCTTATCAAACCGTTTCAGACACTGTGAGAAAAGAGCTGATGCTGCAATGTATATTATGAGAAAAATAAAGAGTTTTTTGACGTTGGATGCATGTAAACCTGTTGTAAGAGAACCTTTAAAATAGCATAATAGGGGATCTTTAAAATGGTGGGTGTAAAAATGTGAAAAATGTCCTCAGTGTAATGGTTTCCTCTTAAAAGCCACAACGTATTGCATGTTCAGGGTGTGTGTGATTAATTTTTGAACATTATTTCAAATGAAAACATTTTTTTGTCGTAATCTTTCATCAAAATGTAATAACTCAATAACCTCTGAAATTACATGTAAATGTTGTATCTTACAACTGCCACAGTCCTTTTATTATTGACAAAACCTTTTATTATTTCCAAAGTTCCTTCTTTTCAGAATATTGAAAACAAATATATCCCACAGCCCAAACATTAGGAAATTATGGCTTTTGTGAAAAAAAATCTTTTCATATGAAACGCTGTTTTGGCATGTAGTTATCTGACATTATTAACAACAATTCTATTGAGACTTTGAACAAAAACGGCTAAAAAGAAAATGACAGTTAAAGGCTTTTTTTGCCAGTTTTAGACCGATCACATCAAAACAATGTGAGACTAAACTACACAGGTTTGGACCGAAGCCCATGTGTTTAACTTGTGATAAAAAAAAAGCTAAAATGAGCCTAGAGTGCAAGAAGAAAATTTACATCCCAATCCAAGAGAGCGAGCCGATGCTAGACCGTTACATACTTGTGGAAGTATGCTGTATTAAACATGAGGCAATGTCCTGTGACTGTTTATGAGGCAAATTAAAAACAGATTTCAGAGCGTTTGCTAGAGTATCATTAGAGGACCAGCATCTCAGCAGCTCAACATGAAACAGCAATCTGCTGAAAATACACTTCCATCTTTATCAGAGCAGGAATTCATCAAAATCAAAGGCACAATATTACATCCAGACAACTACAGAGAAAAAACAACAGAGTAAAGACTGAAACAATCACCGCACGTAAAACCACACACCCCTCCACGACTTACACATTAAACTGATTAAATCACTTGCATGAATCTGCAAAAACACATCTGACGTCTTGTATTAAGTGCCGGTAATGACAGTGGGAATGGTTACTTTGATTTAAATTATTTATAGCTAAATAGTTACTGACTTCACAATGTCTACCAAATTTCACAGTATTGAAATGTTTCAAAGCTCTAAAACTAGGAACAAACTTTTTATCATTTTCAATTGTTTCATGTGACCATCTATACATTTTTTTCTATACATTACTCACAACATCAATACACACCTGTATGAATATGAAACAATGTTGGTAATCAAACCACTTGGTTACCACTGACTTCCATTGTTTGTATGGAAAAATGAATTATTGTATGTCCCTCAGAACAAACACAGTCACAGGTTTGGAACGACACGAGGGTGAGTGAATGATGACACAGTTTCCTTCTTTTTTTTGGTGGGGGTTGAAATATCCCTTTAAGAACATGGAATTTTCCATGCATTTCTTTTTCTAGCTTCTAAAACCGGATAAGTCCTCTGCACAGACCCCATGGCCAGCTACAACTCGCTCCCACCAAACACCAGCACTTTTACATTTGCCGATCTTCACGCAGGAGGAACTGGATGACATTTTCTGAATGATACCAATCAACACTTCTGACTTGTGACAGCCTGAATCATAAGCACACCATGTTGATTAGTTTGGCCAGAGATGAACAGGTCCTGGTTTCTCCCAAGGTTTTTCCTCCATTTCTGTCACTGATGGAGTTTGGGTTCGTCACTGTCGCTTGTTTAGTTGAGGACACTTAATATTCAACAGTATTATTGATCTGACTGTTATGAGAACTGAACTGAACTGTTTTCTGCAGAGCTGCTTCATAGATGAACTGAACCCATTTCATAATTGATGATCTTTACAATGTCCCGAATCAACACTGAACTGAACAATGACTCTTTTGTCTTTTTAGAGCTGTTTTACAGCTGAATTGAACTCCTTATGAATCATTAAATCATTATTTTTCTGTTATCACTGTAAAGCTGCTTTGAAACAATCTGTATTGCATAAAGCGCTATGTATGCATGTATGTATGTATGCATGTATGTATGTATGTATGTATGCATGTATGTATGTATGTATGCTTGTATGCATGTATGTATGCATGTATGTATGTATGCTTGTATGCATGTATGTATGTATGTATGTATGTATGTATGTATGTATGCATGTATGTATGTATGCATGTATGTATGTATGCATGTATGCATGTATGTATGTATGCTTGTATGCATGTATGTATGTATGTATGCATGTATGTATGTATGCATGTATGTATGTATGCATGTATGTATGTATGTATGCATGTATGCATGTATGTATGTATGTATGTATGCATGTATGTATGTATGCTTGTATGCATGTATGTATGCATGTATGTATGTATGCATGTATGTATGTATGTATGCATGTATGCATGTATGTATGTATGCATGTATGTATGTATGCATGTATGCATGTATGTATGTATGCTTGTATGCATGTATGTATGCATGTATGTATGTATGTATGCATGTATGTATGCATGTATGTATGTATGTATGTATGCATGTATGTATGTATGCATGTATGTATGTATGCATGTATGTATGTATGCATGTATGTATGTATGCTTGTATGTATGCATGTATGTATGTATGTATGTATGCATGTATGCATGTATGCATGTATGTATGTATGCATGTATGTATGTATGCATGTATGTATGTATGTATACATACATACGTATATATACACATACATATATATATATATATATATATATATATATATATATATATATATATATATATATATATATATATATATATATATATATATATATATATACATACATATACATATACACACATACATACATACATACATACACATATATACAAATTATGTTATCAGCATAATAAGTAGAAAAGTTTAATAGTATAATATATAGACACAAAATATTTGCCCATCTCCTGTCAGTGCTGAATATGAACGAACGTATTTTTGAATAAATTCCTTCCTGTGAGTGTGAAGCCGACAGAACATGCCTGCGGGTTATTAGTTTTTGCTTATCTCGTATGAAAGGCTCTGAGGATCAGTCACCTGGAGGAATGCAGTGAGCCGCGCTGAACACCTGCCGAAGCAGACGTGAACGAGTGTGTGTGTGTGTGTGTGATGGACACGCTGAGATCTACCGCTGGCTGACGGCCACCACACTCCTCAGCTCTCCAGCAGATCCATGATTCATGAAGGTGTACGGATTACAAACTTAAACCTTATCTGGACCTTTTTCTGTGGGAGAGCTAGAGGGAAGGACAGTTTATACATTTCTGACTGGATGCAAGATCTACAGGATTTACAAATGTCTTATTTAAATGCCATTCATAAAATATAATGTTTCTGCACTATGAAACTGTCACACTGTGCGCTGAACACATTGCAGTTAGAAATATTCCATGTATGTTTGTTTATGCATTTACATAGTCCTTGTTCTGTCCTTACACAACAATCAAAACATATTTGCTGTTTATTAACCAGCATATATTAATATTATACATTATATGTGCAGCAAGATTATGGTTAAAACGAGATGAGAGAGCAAAGTTATTCAGACCTCAAACTTTAAACTATGTATTTTGAACAAAATCTGGCCGAAACTAAAGAGTTTGGAGTTTGTTTTGGGGTTTGCAAGCACAAGCTTCCCAGAAAACTCTCCACCGGCTGTTAAATATATTCAAATCTTTTTAGGTTCATTACTTCATTCAGTCCAAAGTTAGACATGAGCAAAAAAACATGAATACACGAGTGCAGAAAAAGTACAAACAAAAAACAAAAAAGTAGGGCTAGGTATTGACACAAATTTCATGATCCAATTGGATTTCGATTCAGATTTCGATCAGATTTGATTTGATATGGATTATTTTGTATATATATCAGATACAGTACATGGCAAATTCTCAAAGAAAAAAATCTCTCTGAACTAATGCTGTAAACTATACATGGGAGTCAGTTTACATTACTAAAATATTGAAGGTTAAAGTTAACCGATCTGTATACAAACAATTAAATTACACTCAAGGTAGTTTTTATAATAATAAAGTTATAATAGGCCTACTAACTTTAAAATTACATTATTTCTACTCCAACTTGTTTTTTGAAAAATAAACATTTAAATGGTGGCTGTCAACTTGACGGATTTATTCAAACATGCATTATATATTGAAGAACATTAAAATCATAATAAATATGTAATATGGTGCTTATATTTAGCTAAATGCTCCTCTCTAGAGTTTTTTGGTCATTGAATATGTTTTTTCTGAGGTAAATGTGACGTTACGTGACATTGTTTACAAGCTGATGTCTTTCCATGGTACTGATTTCGGTAAGTTGTCCTGTCTCTGTTAACATACCTTCTGATGTTCATTGAGATGATGGGTTCACGTGCGCTCCGTGGTAAAGAGTGCCAAAACGGTATTTACTGTTTGAATTGTGTAATAAAATGGACAGAATTTGAAATCTGAGACTTTGTTTCATATCAAACTGAAAACAGGATAGACTAATGGATTCTTGGGATTTAAGAATCGATATCGATATCGTAAAAATGAAAATCTATTAAAATCGAGAAATCAATTTACCCAGCCATACAAAAAATGACTTTAAATTATTAAAGGCTATTAAAGGTTTGCTACTGGTTGGGACTCAAAAACTTACTACTTATACTTACTACTAACCTACTTACACTTCATGATTGTAACTAATAAAGAGTCAAACTAGCTAACAATAACATGTTCTAAGAATGTTTTGCTAATGTTCCCATTGAGTTATGATAAATTATGCTCTCTGAATGTTACAATGTTTTCTTTTAAATGTTTCAAACACATTTGTCTTGGTTATGCGAACATTACACGGGAACATTCAATTTTATCAGTGCAAACATTATGAAAGCATTACAGCTGAATGTCCCATGAACACTCTGAAACAAGTAGAAACATTTCAAAAATGTTAGACGAACGTCCAACTAAAATGTTTCAGAAAAAGCACCATGAACGATGTACAGATAATGTTTTAGTGAGACATCTTTTGAGAACAGTATTAAAGACCAGATGACAGTGAAAGAACGTTCTATTAACATTATTTTTGTTCATAACTTTGAGAGAACATTAGGGAAGTACTGAGAAGGTTCCCTGTTAGCTGGGATATAGGGCTGGTTTTATATATGCTTTCCATAAATGTATATATATATATATATATATATTACTGTGCAAAAGTCTCCAAGATGCTTGAAGAAATCTACCTGCAAAGCTCCCTGAAAAACTATGCGCAAGTGTACCTGGACAAAAGCCATTTTAAACGCAAAGGGTCGTTACACCATGTATTGATTTGAATTAGTTAATAGAAGTTAAATCATAAATAAATTCAATTTGTGATTTTATTTTTGAAAGCATTCTCACTTTACAGCATTTTAGCACAAGTGCAAGTGCCAAACTCCTTGTGCATACACACATCTCACTGGATTATTACAATTAATGGCAAAAAGAATGTTTGGAAATGTAAACTGATATTTCCTACTGACACACTAGGGGGGGGGGATTAACATGCCTAAGATATATATATTGTAGCCCCACTACAGAGATCTGAGGTAGCAGTAACAACAGCTTTTTTATTCAAGCCAAACTAGTCTTGATTTCAACATCTAGTTCACTGGATGTTTGTTCAATGTCATATCTTGAAAGTAATTTTTATTCTACAGTCCTCCTTTTATCCACCCACAACCCTCCCTATGAGCACACAGCTTTCTGACCCTCTTTGGGAAAAATTGCCACACACACACACACACAAACAAACACACACACACAAGTACTGTTGATTAACATCTTACAAGGCACTAGATTAAAGGCATTTTGGTCCACATCAGCTAGAGGATCGGCCATTTCCTCGAGAGGTATTTATGAAGCGCACAGCTGGTTTTCACTCGGCTTCCCCCAGCAGGATTCACACCTAATGAAATATGTTTGTTCCCTTCAAATTTGGACTAAATAAAACACGCTGATGTTTTACAGGTACAGTTTAACTCCTCAGACTAAAATGTCCGAAACACCAATAGTTGTTCCGGCCAAGACTCGCACAGTTACGGAGGAAAGTGGCTTAGAAATGTCTTTAATAACAATAATGATAATCAGCTGCCCTCGTTGAGGCCTTGATATACTCTCTGAGAAGTTCTTTAAACATTATGATTTCCGTGTCAAAAGAGGTGGAGCTCCAGAGCCGGTCATCATGGAGCAACAGCAGTCCGAAGGAGTTTAAGAGTTTTCCGAAAGGTTTGTGCTGGCGAGCCACTTCAAACCACTGAAACAATCTCCAAAACACCCGGGTTTTGGCCAGCTTTTGTTTAAAATGACATCACACCCGTCGGTTCTTCAGTGGTATGATAGTGGTATCAGGATTTTCCTGCATGGGATTCAATTCTCCAGTAGATGTGGATAAATCTGAGCAAGTATACAGGCCTTTTCTCAAAAGCTTATATCATCTTTTATGGCAGAAAAGCAGCCATTTCTCTAATGAAAAACACAGCTCAAGGCAGCCATTTGAATATGTATTTAAACATGAATAAGCACTTTGCTTTTTGTCAGATATTCTATTTATATCTGTCATGCAAAGTGGAAAAAGCGAACTCTGGAATCACCACAGCCGGAGACGCCGGCCAGTTTTCCACCAGAAGACAGCCACATTAATGCCCTTCTCCGAGGAGAGATCAGTGCTGAAGTACTCAAGTTTATTCCGGATCTAGCGCTGGGTGGCCTTCGGAAAAATGTCACCTTGTTGGTTTAATGTGGCGTTTGGACGAATCGGGGTCTTTAAGCTGCCAATGGAAATCATAGGTTTGGGAGTCGGGACAAATTCCACTGAGTCAAGACATCCAGCAACTGGCACTGGGAGAGAGTAACTCCAGAACACGTTTGGCACGCGGCACTGAAGCCGTTCATCACAGGACTGAACGTAGGCCTGATGTAAAATCTGAGCAGATATATAGTCCACTGACGGCCACAAACGTTAAAGGAATGGAGCGTTTGAATAACTTAAACCTAGCTTTAAAAAAATTCCCATTACGAGGTACATGTTGTTACGAGTGCCTATCCACTTTACTCTGGACACAGAAGATGTCCTGGGAATGTGTGCGAAACGTCCCATTCGTTATAGGGAAATAACTATAAGAATGACAAAGTGCAGTACAACTATGTGCTCTACAAACCAGTGCGTTTATGATTTTGATAATAAATTAAAATATGATAACAAATACTAGTTTGCAACAGACCAGCAACAAAACTGACTGTTTTGGTACGGCTAAAATAACTGACTCCAGAAGCCTCGCACATTCAAGGTCCACCCGATCTTGCGTTAAAAATACGGTGGATTTGTTGGCAGAGTTATATCCAAGAAAGAGGTCAAGGATTTCACATTGATAATTGTTTTTATAACCTAAGATACTGCTATATACTGCAGTAATCTATTATCATTAGAGCACTGACACATTTCTTCCTATAAATAAAAGACGTCAGTTATTCCCCCTTGTGATTTTCTAAAGCTTTCTAAAAGTGTCTAAATGCGACTACAGAGGTTGTCGGACATTAACTCTTAAAGTTTTTGGTCATTTTCATAAAAATTTTGTCCCGAGTCGACATTTCATTCGGAGACGTTACGCAGTTTTGATTTATATGCTGTTTATTGTTGATGATCGCGTTATTTTACACCTGCTTACATATGAGATCGCTCGTTTCTGCTTCTTCTTAGCATGTGTTTTGATCTGGAGATACTGCACTTGTTCAGGAGACGTGTGATAGCGCCCCCTACCGTATAAAAGCAAAAACGCAGAAAGCCGGAAAATCTCGTCAATGGCAGCAATGGTAACTTTCACAGCCTCGCTCTTGCAAACTATTCTAACTCAGAGTTTGAGGGAAATGTTTTTAATAAAGCCTGAGAGAGTCGGAAGCTTAATGCTGATGTTGAAGTCATATGATCATTGGTCACAGAGCTCATTTTCTGCAATAATCCAAAAGGGATCCAGAAATCGTGTTGGTTTTGTTGTTGAGGGAACCAGGGTGATGCTGACGTACGGACTGGCCTACAGAAACACATCACTGCAGCGCTCAATAGTGAATACTCTGAATCAGCAAGATCAACAACAACAAACTGCTGATAGGCACACATTAAATAAGAACATGAGAAAGTAGCACTGAAAAAAAAAAAAGTCTACATGATTTAATGTGGTTAAATAAGTAAGAATCAAGTGCGATTCTTTTAAAATTTCTTTCAGGCTTATTCTTACAAACACACGCATTAAGTAGAGCAGGCAGTGAGTTTAATACAACAGAGGAAGGAGGAAGAATGGTGTAATAAGTTAAAGATTACACAGGAAAAGCCATAAACTTGTTTGAATGTCACTGACCTGAATGAACATTTAGAAACATGTTGTTTTCATGCTTCTAAGAGGACCAATGACTCAGTCGACACACTCTTAATTTACCAATGTATAAAACAACAATACAAGAGAGATCGGTCACAGTGTTTATCATATCACTGAGTAGTTGGCCTAATACCCACAATACTTCAGCACAACAACAACAAAAATTATTGTTATCTCATCATGTTTCAATACTCAATACAAAACAACTTTGCAATGCATGTCTACACATTCAATATCCTTCTATGCACTGAACAAACACTTACGCAGAGCGACTTCACACAACCAGCGACAGAGCCACACGATCCTGTTTAAATGCCCTACTCTTACCAAGCTGCATTTATTTGATCAACAGTAAAAACAGTAATACCTTGAAATGTTACACATAGCTGTTTTCTATGTGATTATATAGTAAAGTGTAATTTATTTATTCCATTACTCCAGTCTTCAGTGTCACATGATCCTTCAGAAATCACTCTAATATGATGATTCGATGATCAAGAAACATTTCTGGTGTTGAAAACAGTTGTGCTGCTTCATATTTCTTACTGATGAATATAATGTTAAAAAACAACCTTTATTTGAAAGGGAAATCTTCTGAAACATTATCTCTTTCCTGCAACTTTGATTAATTCAATGCGTCCGACTCCTTGACGAACAGAAGTGTTAAACCAAAACGCCTGAACAACACAACAGCTCTTTTACGACAGCATTGCCGTCACTCCGTCAGTCAGCGCTGCTGTTTTCACTCCGTCCGCACGGATCGGCTCCCTGACGACGCGCCGCTGAGATCTCTTCTTCCTGTGGTCTTCAGCAGTGCTGTTTTCCTCTAAACACCTCTCCTTCTTCTGCAAGGACACTGCGGCCCACTGGGTTCAACTTCTGCTGCTGTGTTTTGATTAGAGATGCTTGGATTAGAGATGCGAGGGTTCAATAATGTTACAAAAACATATTTCCATTCCTCAAGCACGACCACCGACCGCAGAGCTCTTAACTGCTGTGAGGACTACGGCTTGGCAGGCGACGACATATTTCCTCTTTCTGATGTCTCTTTCTATGGACAGCAGCAGAAGCTGGGGCTGATACTGAATCTACACCACTGAGTTTAGTGCTGGGAAAGCAGCACTGTTGAAGACCACAAGAAGAAGACATCTCAGCGGCGCGTCATCAGGGAGCCGATCCGTGCGGACTGAGTTTAGTGCTGGAGTGATGCTGGGAAAACAGCAGCGCTGACTGACGGAGTGACGGCAATGCTGTCGTGACCCCGAAGAGCTGTTGTGTTGTTCAGACGTCTGGGCTTAGTGAGGTTTAACACTTCTGTTCGTCAAGGAGTCGGACGCATTGAATTAATCAAAGTTACAGGAAAGAGATAATGTCATAAAGTTTGAAATAAAGTTTATTTTTTAACATTATATTCATGAATGTACACCACTGTAGGATTCAGCACAGCAAACTCATTCAGTGCAGTTCAACACATGTGTTATCATATTGCAATTGCCATAAAATGGATACAACTCATGTTTAATACCAGTCTTGCTCTGTCTGTCTGTGCTAGTCAGCATAGAGGTCACTTATTGAAATATGTTAACCAACAAAGTGCAGGGTATAAATCTTAACCAAAGTACATCAGCCATTTCTCCCATGCATTTTATTTAGAAATGATTTATTTTGTAATATTCCATTTGTTTTTTCTTCATCTGTTCCTTTCTTTAATCAAATGAAGCAGCACAACTGTTTTCAACATTGATAATAATAATAATAATAATAATAATAATAATGAGAAATGTTTCTTGAGCATCAAATATCATCATATCAGAGTGATTTCTGAAGGATCATGTGACACAGACTGGAGTAATGATGCTGAAAATTCAGCTTTGATCACAGGAATAAATTACAGTTAACAATATAATCACATAGAAAACAGCCAATTTAAATTGTAATAATATTTCACAATATTCCTGGGTTTTTTGGGTTTTTTTGTTTTGTTTTTTTTGCATTTTTAATCAAATAAACACAGCCTTGGTGAGCAGAAGAGACTTAACAATCTTACCAACCCCAAACTGTCCTCAATATCACTTTGTTAGGCTTTAGGTATAATACATTTCTAATAACATATTATATTTCTGAAAGTCTAGTAAACAGCGCAGAACCAAAACTACTTCCTAAATATTACAGACAGGCATGTGGCTTTAATAAAGGCTACAGCGGCTCTGCAGAATGATCGAGATGTCCAACATGAGCATTTCTTCACATGCTAATTGACGAGGCCTTTCCCATGGTTAAATCAGCTGTTTCCAAAAGAATTAAAGGATCAGCTGCCTTACTGCGTTTTTTTTATGACGGGCGCTTTGAAGATTTCCCTCTTGCCCTGGTCAACTCTGGATTAACAGACTGAACTCTGGGTAACTCTACAACCACGTCCAGCTCATTTCACAGCTCAACAGCAGCGCCGCTGACGGGGGTTTGACCGAGAGCCATAAAACACCACAATCAAACGTCTTTCTCTTTGTTTCAGAAATCAAGGCAAGCCTGCTTTCTCTGAGTCGGGCCGTTTTGATGGACTTAATGCTGATATTCTTCAGATGTCATGAACTTTTGTATAAGCAGGACGGTTCGGGTCATATTTCATCCTATAATCAAACAAAATAAAATATGTAGGGTCATTCCTGGTCAACTCAGGGGCCGTTTAAACTTTTTATGAGTTTTGGCCGTTCATTTACACGACAACGGCGTTTTGGGGCCTGAAAATGCAAACTTTTAAAAACGAGTTTCAAAGTGCAACCTTTTAAAAGCGATCCGTGTAAACCAAAAACGTGAAATTGTGCAAAAGTCATGCGCATGTGTCAGACGTGTTCAGTCTGCAGGCGCGCAGTGTGTGCCAGCTCCACCTACTGGCCTGGCATGAGTAATACAGCGCTTTTAGTGTTTTCATGGATCCGTGACAACACTGTCGTCTGTACACGATAAAACACAAAAGAAAAACGATTTAGTACATTTGCCGTGTAAACGTACCCTCAAAACAAAATACCTGTGAAAAGGTTAAAAAATGCAGGTTTTCTCTCTTTTTTCTAGTCCAAACTGTTAGAAAACAGCACAAAAGTTTTTCAGTCTGTAAATTAATTAAACATTAAGTTAATTAAACATTTTCAATGAGATCAGGGTGATGGTGTTGCATGACTTTACTTTCACCAGGCAGTTCTAGTATATCGCGTCCTCTTTGAAGATTTTGTCCCGTCAATGTTATAAAAGCCGAAGTGCGTCCAGACTTTGGAGTTAAACGTGGCAGGGGCATTTATTATTTTACTCACTCTGCTGTCCGCCATCCCGTTAAAAAACTCTTCTTATTAGGCTAGTGAACTCATGTTCACGTTTCCCTCATTCATGAGTTGAGCGCCACCTCGAGGAGCCATGAAGAAGTGATGCTGGGAGCAGGGACATATATTTACAGTGCCTTATTTTACTCATTAAAATATAGATTACGCCAGCGTATGGATTCTCGTATCGCACGAAAAAGGAGAACAATATATCGCCCTATCGATATTTTTTCCCACCCCTAGTGTGCGATATCATGATTCTTGACCGCGGATGATTAAAATGTCTCCACGATCTGCTTTTGAAGAAATATGGTAGTATCGTGCAACAGCGCACATGCTGTTGAAGTCCTGGCCCCTCCGTCTCAACATACTGTACATTCACATCACATAACGCAGAGGCAAATATACACAATATTTACATAAACACAGTCGGTTATGCTTTATGGTCCTAAAGTGACAGCAGCCTAATAAACCTAATAAACCTACCGCCGCTTATCATTAATGCTGATCAAACAACAAAAGACAGAGAGAAAATCACTTAGCCTACTTCATTGATTAACTTTAGTAGCTTTAATAAGAATCAGATGTTTATTTTTACGTTTATTCAATCTCTTGTATGCTACGGTTACACCTACTGCGAAAAATAAATCACTGTTTATTCCATTTGTATATTCTATTGTATTTGTCATGTGCATCTTTGTTCTTATTTTTAATAACAAATATAAAATAATATATTTTAGCCCATCCCTTGGTCTAAATGGTCCGTCACTCTTTTGTCTTTAATATTTTGTTTAAAATAGGGAAGTTAGTTTGGCTGTACTGCTCAGACACTTGCAAAATAGTAAAAACCAACATGAAAAAATCATAAATCATGATTTTCCTGAGGAAAAAAAAAACGTGATATGATATTTTTGCCGTATCACCTCTAGAGGTGATATTTGGAGCCAAATTACAGAGGGGTAAAAATACATTTAGAAAAATCATGGCAGCATCATTATTTTACTAAACAGAGATCGGTAGGTCTATTAGTACAAACAAAATGAACACAAAATTTAAAAATAGTAACAAAATAAATCAAATATGTTCTTCATCCCAATGCAATACTTTGAATAATAAAGTATTCTCTCTTTATATTTTAGCAGGGATCCTGATGTTAGGAGGAGGCCTGAGGCATCAAACAGTGTGAAACCCCTGATGCGGAGTTCAGCCTTACGCCGGCCCCTTCCGTTTTTAATGATTAACAGATTCATTCTGCATTAACATCCAAAGACTCAAAAGTGTAAACATGCAAATGGCTCAAAGGAGCAGGCATTAAGAGCTGAAAGCAACTTGACTATTTAAAATCACAAGCCCACTTCTTCTCAGTCTTTCAGAGTCTGTGGGTTCAGGGACTCTTATTAGCAAGTGAATCGATTACCATGTCAATGGGCTTGTTGAACATCTCCAACACCTTTTTGATGGTTGAAAGTGTGAGCCGGAAGAGGTGAACCTCCTGTGGACAGGCAGAGATGCAGCTGAGAGCGAGCAGCGTGAAGCCGCAGGCCGGCGACGGCCCGACACTACAAACACTCACGCATCTGAACACGCACGGGGCGCTTTGATCGTTTATATCGTCACCTAATGTAAAGTGTATTGTTGCACAGCTCTATAAAGTTTGATATATTTTTTTTATTTGCTTTTATTATAACTGCATACATACAGTACACTCACGTAAAGTACTTTATAGCAAATCTCAACACAGAATAAGTTTTTGCATTCCATAAGTTTACTATATTTAGCTAAAATTACCAAATATATTTTGAGACAAAAGTCTTGTTTATGATTTTCATTTTGAAGTTTTCAAGGCAATTAAAACCAACAATGCATTAAAATTATGGTATTATGGTATGAATTTGGTAGCTTGTCAGAAAAACATGGTTTGGTTCAAATGGTCAATACTAGGCCTATAAATTAAGCTGAGATCACGGATGCTACCATCGTTTCCATCCCGAAACACATTTTTTGAGATATAAACTCACACTTGTAAAAAAAAAAAAAAGAAAAAAAAAAAGGTATGTATTGTTTAGATATGTCGCAAGCACTTTTTAATTTTTTTATTCTGTAGCAAATGTGAGAAAAAACTGTTTTGTTAGATATAAAGTCGCAAGTGCACTGTAAACCCGAATAAGTTGGCAAAACTCAAAAGTTTAGGTAATCAGGTACATCAATTTTTTAATTTAAAGTTAAAGTAAGCAGAACTTTGTGCTCACATATTTTAATTGCTCTTAACTTGAAATATTTGAGTAAGCTAATTCATACACATAAATTAAAATGATCATGTAATCTCAACTTATTTTTAGTAGTGAAAACTTGGCTAGCTTTAACTAGCTAATTCAATAAATGCTACCTTGCTAATTGGTAACACAATGCTTTAGCATAACAAAGCATAGCACTTGCTGAATGAGTACAGCAATATAAAATATTTAACATTTCTGTTCTCAAACTAAGCTCATGCTCCACTCGTCACCATGATTACTTAAAATGTGTCAGTTTTGTGAACAAAAAAAAAAAAAAAAGTTATAAATACTCATAAAAGTTAATTTGACCTAATTTGTTTAATTTGAGTTGGCTCTACTCAAACCAAATAATTATTTTAAGTGTTAGGGTTTACACTTTTTTATTTAGTTTTTTTATTCCGTGCCAGAAACAATCTTCCAGAATATCGTCCTCAATCTCGTCTAAAGAAAAACTGGTCTTTTCTGCCTTCCACACGCTCAAGTATCAAGACCATCTTTAGACCTGGTGCTTCCCCCCCATTCAACTTCCCTGCGTCTCGTGTTTTTAAACACAAAACTGTGTTCTGTGTGAACGAGTGTGTTCAAGTGTAAGGTGAAAACTGTGGTCGTTCACTTGCAGTCTTCAACAAATAGTTTGTGGCAATAGTTGCCAGGCTGATGAAGAAGAATCAGTCACGTGTTGTTGACACACACACACCTAATCAATGAGCCCAACACTTCCACTCGCCCGGCCCACAGGCTCAAGTGCTGGGACAAAGCCTCGGCGCGGGGTGATAAAGGGGTCCCATCCCCCCTAAACCTCCAGACAAATGGCCAAAAGAGCGCAAATTCAAAACAGGAAATTTCAACATCTGTCACACTCCTCCCTGCAGGGAGGGAAATGAATTAACACGTAATCACTCTCTAAATATGCATCTGATTATCTACAGCCAATTTCAGCACACAAACCCATGTAAATGCATTACATCTGATTTAAAAAGGGGAATAATAAAGTTCTTACACAGGCACAGTAAATTACAGATCAAAGTGAAGCAAAGGTGCATTCAGTTACAAATGCTTAGATTAAATGCACTTAAAGGGATAGTTCAAACTAAATTTTTAATTCTGTCATCATTCAGTCACCAGAAACCTTCCCAAATGTCTTTATCTGTTGAACACAAAAGAAGATATTTTGAAGAATATGGGTAAGCAAACAGATGTTGGCCCATTGACTTCCATAGTAGGCTAAGGAAAAAAATACTCAGAAGTCAATGAGGACCAGAAACTGCTTGGTTACCCATATTTTTTCAAAATATATATCAAAATATCTGTGTTCAACAGAGCAAAGAAATTTAAAAAAAAAAAATTTAGGGGGGGGTGAGTTGATGACATGATGACGGAATTAAAAAATGTTGGGTGAACTATCCCTTTAATCTGCTTCCCTTACAGTATATTCAATAATTTTGCAGCAATATAAACACAATATTTAGGTGACAATATAATAAATCCTCATACATTTTCAGTAACAGGAACGCGTATTAAACTACACGACCAGCAAAAACATTTTCCACACTTCTATTATTAATTAACTTATGCACAGACTCTTCAAATGATAAAATTCAGCAGACATTGCTTGCAATAGAAATTAATTAATGCGAGCATACAAATAGAAATCACGTTTATGAAAACTCAGATGGGGGGGGGGAGTGATAATAAAAAGTACTAATTCTAACCTGCATGTGTAAAAGTTGCGAGGAAGATGTATATCGCCAGCAGACGAGCTTGAGTTGTAATCCTCAGTGTGTACATCCTTACAGGGAGCATTCCTCTGGAGCAGCGGGATTCCGGGATAAAGCCTCTCTCTCTCCACAAGTGAGGATGAAAGTTGAGTTTGCGCGTGCGAACAAAGCGCGTTTTCCCGAGCGCTCAAGTGTGCAGTGAATGAAACTGTTTATGACGGTTCGTTTGCAAAACAATAACGCGTTTCATCCCGCTCAGTCGAAAGGTGTTCGTCGAGCGCCGCGGATCCTGTTCAAGTGTCCCAAAAGTCTCCCAACACCACAGTGAGCGAGTAACTCCAACTCCTCGTGACGTAGGATGGATCCGTCCCAAGGGAAAGAAGCGAATTTACGAATCCCACTACGGCAACGGCTCGGCTCATGAATATTCATTAGCAAACGATACCCTCGATTGATTTTGCTGAATAACGAACTTTGATTGGCTCTTGAATATTAACGAGGTCACGTGTCCCGACGCTCCAAGAAGGTTTCCAGGGAACGTCAGCAGGAGTTTCTAGCCATAGTAGGATTAGTGATTTGGGAATGAGATTGGATGGAAGTTAGATCACCTTGGAAAAATACGACACCTGCCGGTGAAACCTTGGGATCAGTCAGTGTTTTCATTCAGAAAGGAGTTGGAAAAAGTAGTAGGCTTTCAGATTGTTACAAAAGCTTTCCATTTCAAATAAATGTTCATCAAAGAATCTTGGAAAAAAAAAATATCACAGTTCGAACAAGAGTTCGTAAAATCTAAAGGAATGAAAAATCAGCGTAATGTTATTCAGAGGCCCAAACTGAGCAAAACTGGCCAAAAGTAAGATGAAATTCTGATGCTTGTAATGTAGCAGATCACTGACATAAAACCATATAAACATCAGTCATCACTCGATATCTCCCAATAATGTCTGAATAAGATATTTAAATGTTTAGTTTAATAAATCACAATTGTTATTTGTGATTTATTAACATTGTTATCAGATGTTAAGGTCTGAACCCATACCCATGAGCATTAATAGAGGCAGGAAGAAGTACTTTAGAAACCAGCCTTTATTATTTTTTAAGAGATTGGGTTTGGGGCTGGGGCTGTGGGACTGTCTGGGGGACGAGTCTGAGAGAAGAACAGGAGACAATGGGAAGGAGAATGCAGAAGACAAAAGGTAGGCAAAATAAAAAGTGAATCCCCAGAAACAGTCCCACAGACCCAGCCCAAACCCAATCTCTGCAATAATAATGAATAAAGGCTGGTTTCCTGCTTCAATGAATTAATGCTCATGGGTAGCCTAAATGGGTCCCATTCAGACCTTAACATTAAGTATTTTACTGTTATGTGTCAACAAGATTCAACAAGACATTTTCACCTGGCTAGACCCAATGTTTCGATCTGTTGTGGTATTTAGCACATCTGTAATTAGATTATGCACCGTTTGTCCATGTTAGCAAACAATTTCAAAAAACTTGTAATACATTTTTTGTTTGTCTTGATGTAATCAACTCAGTAATTTTCATGGTGATATCTAAAGTTTAAAAATTTTACCCTATTCACGTAAGAAGAAGAATGAATAGGCGTATGAATAGGCTATATTTGGGTCTTTTTCTAAACTTTCCCCTAATGGGATTCTTCAGGACTTTTTTTTTTCCTTACTCAGGACATATTGAGGATACAAAATCAGTTGAGTTTGCAACCTTTTTTCATAAAATGACTGGACTAAAATAAACCTTCCTCAAAAGCCTGATGATCATATTTGACACTCATGATTTTTATATAAAATGATGTATGAATAATCAAGTAAACCTGAGTCGCTTCAGTCCAGTAAGTGTTCATCTTGAAATATTACTTACAATATAAAAGTTATTCCTATGTTCAATTTATAAAAATCAGCAGAAAGACACGTGAAGCACGAGCTGAAGGAGGACGTTTGTACAGTTACACTGAAAGGACTTTTATTTGCTGAAAAATTATGAACTATCAGTAAGACGACAGAAGGACTGGAGCAGATCGAGTAAAACAGGCTTTCATCATGTTGATCATTGACACATCTGCAAATCAAATATGACTGAGAGGCTTTATACACTCTAAAAAATGCTGGGTTATGAAATTTTTTACCCATTATGGGTTATTTATATGGAATTTGGGTTATTTTGTGCAACTCATGTGTTGAGTCAAAATCCATCAACCCAACATTGTATCGTTTGACCCAGCACGTGGGTTGTTTGTGCTTCGAACGTCATCATATCGTCACCAGAGTCCACACACCGAGCGCTCGTCACAGCAGAGAACCTGACTGATAATAATAACTGATAGGCAAACAAATAATAAAAGGTATGTGTACACTACATGTCTAATTCACATTGTCTGTGTTGCGTTACCTATTAAAGTACTATCTGTATATTGTCGATGTAGAGGCTAGTTGGTAAAACAGGCTTTCATCATGTCGATCATTGACAAATCTGCAAATCAAATATGACTGAGAGGCTTTATAGGCTTCAGACTGACTGAAAGATGAAGACTGCGCTTTACCATCACATCCAATGTCGGGAACCGCATTAGTAACGCGAGTGACGTACCGGTAATCAGATTACTTTTTCAAGTATTGAGTAAAGTAAAACATTACTTTAATATTTACTTCAAAATACCAGTTACTTTTTCAAAAAGTAACGCAAGTTACTGCAAACCTGCAATAATTAAATGTGAAATTACACAAATATATACTGTATGCATTTCATCTCACTTTATTAAACAATGTCTTTGCTTCCGATTATCAATGATCCAATTCAACCTTACAACAAAAATGACGTCAGATAAACATCACATTTGTGTTTCATTTGTTTATTGCTGAAATAAGAGTGTTGAACTTTCTTCTCTTGTGTCATTTCACTTTTGGTGTGAAAGAGCCTTTACATTTGACAAAAGTAGAAATTTTGGTGTTTGTTATTAAAAAACAAGCACGCAAGTCCAGCCCAGGTGAGAAAAAGTAACTTATCACATTCACATTACTTTCCATAAAAAGTAACCAAGTAATGCAATTAGTTACTTTTTTAGGGAGTAACGTAATATTATAATGCATTACTTTTAAAAGTAACTTTCCCCAATACTCATCACAGGATTAAATTATATTCTAAAATATATTAAAATAGAAAACAGTTATTTGAAATGGTAATGATTTTTCACAGTATTAATGTTTCTACTGTATTCTTGATCAAATAAACGCAGCCTTGGTGAGCAGAAGAGACTTCTTTTAGACATTTTTGAACGGTCGCATATTTATTATTTCTATATATATTTATTTTTGGACATGAAAAAGATTATAAAAACCAATGCAACATGACTAATTTGTATAAAGGCTCAAACGTTTTATTCCTGAATTTTGCTTGAAAACAAAGTCATATTTTGACATAACGACAGTCACTGAATCAAAACTATAATTTGATCATATTTGATATGCGTGTGCTCTTTTGACCCATTACACTCACTCTGAACTGTTACCAGAAAATCCACAAAAAAGTTTTTTCTCGAAGTTAGAGAAGAAACACAATTCGTAATGCAGTGCATGAACATTTTTAAATGGTAAAGAAGCAACTCTTTGGTCAAAGGTAACAAACAAAATGTAAATACTAGTGTATATAAAAAAAATTACATACATACATTTTATTTATATATATATATATATATACAGTGAGGAAAATAAGTATTTGAACACCCTGCTATTTTGCAAGTTCTCCCACTTAGAAATCATGGAGGGGTCTGAAATTGTCATCGTAGGTGCATGTCCACTGTGAGAGACATAATCTAAAAAAAAAAATCCAGAAATCACAATGTATGATTTTTTAACTATTTATTTGTATGATACAGCTGCAAATAAGTATTTGAACACCTGAGAAAATCAATGTTAATATTTGGTACAGTAGCCTTTGTTTGCAATTACAGAGGTCAAACGTTTCCTGTAGTTTTTCACCAGGTTTGCACACACTGCAGGAGGGATTTTGGCCCACTCCTCCACACAGATCTTCTCTAGATCAGTCAGGTTTCTGGGCTGTCGCTGAGAAACACGGAGTTTGAGCTCCCTCCAAAGATTCTCTATTGGGTTTAGGTCTGGAGACTGGCTAGGCCACGCCAGAACCTTGATATGCTTCTTACAGAGCCACTCCTTGGTTATCCTGGCTGTGTGCTTCGGGTCATTGTCATGTTGGAAGACCCAGCCTCGACCCATCTTCAATGCTCTAACTGAGGGAAGGAGGTTGTTCCCCAAAATCTCGCAATACATGGCCCCGGTCATCCTCTCCTTAATACAGTGCAGTCGCCCTGTCCCATGTGCAGAAAAACACCCCCAAAGCATGATGCTACCACCCCCATGCTTCACAGTAGGGATGGTGTTCTTGGGATGGTACTCATCATTCTTCTTCCTCCAAAAGTTCTATTTTTGTCTCATCTGACCACATGACTTTCTCCCATGACTCCTCTGGATCATCCAAATGGTCATTGGCAAACTTAAGACGGGCCTTGACATGTGCTGGTTTAAGCAGGGGAACCTTCCGTGCCATGCATGATTTCAAACCATGACGTCTTAGTGTATTACCAACAGTAACCTTGGAAACGGTGGTCCCAGCTCTTTTCAGGTCATTGACCAGCTCCTCCTGTGTAGTTCTGGGCTGATTTCTCACCTTTCTTAGGATCATTGAGACCCCACGAGGTGAGATCTTGCATGGAGCCCCAGTCCGAGGGAGATTGACAGTCATGTTTAGCTTCTTCCATTTTCTAATGATTGCTCCAACAGTGGACCTTTTTTCACCAAGCTGCTTGGCAATTTCCCCGTAGCCCTTTCCAGCCTTGTGGAGGTGTACAATTTTGTCTCTAGTGTCTTTGGACAGCTCTTTGGTCTTGGCCATGTTAGTAGTTGGATTCTTACTGATTGTATGGGGTGGACAGGTGTCTTTATGCAGCTAACGACCTCAAACAGGTGCATCTAATTTAGGATAATAAATGGAGTGGAGGTGGACATTTTAAAGGCAGACTAACAGGTCTTTGAGGGTCAAAATTCTAGCTGATAGACAGGTGTTCAAATACTTATTTGCAGCTGTATCATACAAATAAATAGTTAAAAAATCATATATTGTGATTTCTGGATTTTTTTTTTTAGATTATGTCTCTCACAGTGGACATGCACCTACGATGACAGTTTCAGACCCCTCCATGATTTCCAAGTGGGAGAACTTGCAAAATAGCAGGGTGTTCAAATACTTATTTTCATCACTGTATACACACACACACACACACACACACACACACACACACATATAAAATAAGTTTTTTTTAATTAAAAAAAAAAATTGTAGTATATTTATTGTTGATCAGTTTAGATCTCCCATCATTCCTCAAGGCATTGAATGGATCACGGACAGGTTTGATGGATAAACAGCGACTGCAAACAGCGTGAAGAACCAGCTCTGCATTTATTTCAACGTGAAATGAAGACTAAAATAATCCACATTATCTGTACACCGAGCACTGAAAAACATAAATATAATACAAACAGGTTTGCTCAGTGTGTTGCTGAGGTCTTCAAGGTCAAAGGTCATCGAGCCACGACTCTCACTTCCATGTCTCTGCGGTGTGTGTGATGCGCCTGTCATTTCAGCAGGTTCACAGCCGCTTCTCGAATGCATTTGGCTGCGTTCTGGATGTCCTCCTGCGTCTGCTCGACGGTGACGACTACTCTAATGCTGAGGACACAGCAGATGTTCAGGTCAAGACGTCAGTTTCACATCAAAACATCGTTTCTAAGAGGTTTAAGATCATTCACAGCTGACCTTGGCGGTGGCAGGAATCGCTCTTCTTTGTCCAGGTATCGAGCCAAAGTGAGCGCGATCCGTCTGTCCAAACTCTACAGAAATCACCAGAACAGATCGTTTCATCACACCGCATCAAACATACTTTCTGAAAGCCAACATGAACTCAAAATGCCCTTTTTCTAAACTTAGTTTAATACATGTCTGTGACCTAATTGTGCACATTATATATAAATATAATGAGAAACTTGTTACATTTTGATCCATCACTGTATCTCTGCCTCTGAAATAATGTTCCTGCTTTGGTTATATAGGCACAGGTTGGTTAATATTATAAAAATGGACAATTCTAATTTTAAATTGCGATTGGTTGAGCCACGTTCAAACGCCCATATTTCATTACACACAAGTACTATATGACTTGATGGAAGAATACATTTAATTATTTATTGAACCTTAAAGATGCCTTTTATGATCTCTAATACTGCTTTTATTGGATCAAAAATACAGTAAAAACAGTAATATTATGAAATAACTATCATTTCAAAATAATAATAATATTACCATTTAAAATAACTGTAATAAGTGTAATTTATTCCTGTGATCAAAGATGAATTTTCAGCATCATTACTCCAGTCTTCAGTCACGTGATCCTTCAGAAATCACTCTAATATGATGAAACATTTATGATTATCATCAGTGTTGAAAACAGCTGTGCTGCTGCTATGTGGAAACTATAATACATTATTTCAGAATTATTTGATGAACAGAAAGTTCAAACAAACAGCATTTATTTGAAATCGAAATCTTTTGAAACATTATTAGTCACTTTTGATCAATTTAATGCATCTTTGCTGAATAAAAGTATTAATTACTTTGTTTCATCTGTGATCTTACGGACCACAAACTTTTCAATGTTCATTTTGGCATCTAAAGCTACGAAATGCTTCACATTACAAAAGCAGAATGGGTTGCGAAACGCATTTATACGAGCTGTTGTGAGGTTACAGAGATATTGTTTTCTGGATTGAATAGTTTCAGCGATATGCTGATGTTTGAGACTCATTTGTCTGTGATTGGCTGGTTGCACGTACGTAATCGATGATTGTTCGGAGCAGCTTCAGGTCGTTTGCTCTGGATCCTGTGCTGTTCTCCAGCTGTAGATGTAGAGCCGGAGCAATAGACTCTCCCACCACCTTCAGTCCTGGAGTCCTGCAACACATTTGGCATGTCGGATTATCATTACCGCTCACAATAACGCCAATAACACTGATTTTATTTTCATAGGTGATGTTTGGTTTTTTAAAACATATAATGTAATGCAATACAATGATGATGATGATTGAGAAATAAACCTTCCTCAAAAGCCTGATGATCATATTTGACACTCATGATTTCCCTATAAAGTGATGTTCCAGTTCTACACTCAGGTTACTGAACATCTGTGGCTCATTTAGGTTCATTTTCATGGAAAGACAGAAGTAGGATTGACTTGCCCTTGCAGAGCGTCGTGGACGTGTTTGCACTTCTCCCGCAGAACCCTGAAAATGCCTGAGAGAGAACATGAAAAACACTGCACTCAGTGTGAGGGTTTGATAAACACGCTTAAATGCACTGTAACTAGACTAAATGTCATTTGTTTGCACTGGTAAATGTGTCAGAAAAGAGAGCAAGCACAAGGTGCCACAGCATTAGTGTTGTTAAGACCTGAATAATACATTCAGTTTAATGGCACAGGCATTTGAAGAACACTAGATCACCCCCTTGAGTGCTGAGGTCTGGTACAAAAACAAATATGAGATGTAAGAAAAGTGTTCTGCGTTCACCCGAGAATCGCACAACTCTTAGCGAGCAGACACAAAGTTTCTCGGGGAAACGCAAAACATTTGTGAGAGTGTGCAAAAGCATTGACAAATAATTTTTAACATAACTTTGTAGTTATGATTGTTATTTACTCTCTTTAAATTAAATAGTGTGACATATTGTTGTCTTTATATCCATCAGCCACTCTGCTCTTTAAAATATCGGTATCAGCCATTAAAAATCAGTCGATCACAACTAACGATCACAGTGATGCAGGAACACACATTAAGTGTATAAAACTTGCGCTTGACAATATTTGCATAGACTAGAGTATGTTTCCGGCTAAAAATATGTTACAGAGAGCAAAAGATCGAGGCTCAACTGGCAGTTAGTTTCTCCTGGCATGAGTGCGGCTGGAGCTCAATCCACACACACACACACACACACTCTAAAGTGAGGTGCTGGACTCACTCAACTCCCACTGAGAGAGCCGTCTGAAGCTCGTGTCCCCCGGGGAGAAGCCGAAGCTTGTGTTGAACACGGTCTCTCAACATTCATTCAAGTCAAACACCGCTGATCAGAGACACACAACTGCCCGAACCCGATATACTGACGATGAACTTGTTTTTTGTTCTTCGCTTTGGGGTAAAAAGAAGTTGACCAGTGATAAACTCCTAGCGAACATCCAGACGAGCAGCGTTTAAATGACTGTGTCAATATAGCGGCATGCTTTCCTGTCAATAACAAAATAAACACACAGCTAAAATGACAGCGGTGATAAAACATCAGTTCAGAAAGCCTCTGATCTCAGTGATGTGTGTGTTTGCACCAGCTCTGTGATTCAGCGCTCCAGTCACGTCACGTTTATTTATATAGCACTTTATACAGTAGATTGCTTTAAAGGGGTGGTATAATGCCCTTTTCACAAGATGTAAAATAAGTCTCTGATCTCCCCAGAGTGTGTATGTGAAGTTTTAGCTCAAAATACCCCACAGATATTTTTATATAGCATGTTAAAATTGTACATTTTTGAGGGTGAGCAAAAACACGCCGTTTTGTGTCTGTTCCTTTAAATGCAAATGAGCTGCTGCTCCCAGCACAGGGGGCGGAGCTTCAACAGCTTGCACTCACACAGACATGCACTGAAAATGTTTAAAACTTTTAGCCTTTAATGTTCAAACTGGAGTCAGACAATGATGGAGAGACTCAAGAAGAAGTGACAACATGTAGAAGCAACAGGACATTTCTGAATGGTTAGTTGATGAATTTCTGTAGCTTATAGTTATCTTCTAGTCATTGATTAGCATATTCTGTCTTGATAATCTATAAATTATGTTCAGGGGGCGGGGATTATGTCAATTTTAGGGTTGGTGATGTTACTAATCCGGGAGGAATGTCCTGTAGTCTCTATCAGCCGTTTGTTGTAGTCCTTAAAAAAGCGATTTCTTTAAAAGCAAATATATCCCTTTGCTTTGAACTTTGAGCGTTGTAACTTTGCAGATGTTGTTTATGATCAAACAGCAACATTACACACTAACTAAAGTTAGAAAAGTGAAATCATAATCAACCACCCCTTTAAATCAGCAGCTTTACAGTATCAAAGATGAAAAAACAGTGTCAGTGTCTCTTTTAGTTGGAGGTCCGACCTCGACGGACTGAACAGATGTAGAACACGTCAAAGAAGGAGGAGCCTCAGAGCCACACCCACCTATTACATCATCGCCACGGTCCGACCAATGGCAGTGTTCGCCTGCCGGAGCGAACTTTCCTGGAAAGTTCACTTTTGAAAACGGTTTCAAACTCCAAACGAACTTCATTTTTTCCTGATCTTCTTCAAAACGACGTCACACCAGTTCATTCCTCGATTTCGCTTGAAGAATACTTTGGCCTTGAGAGTGTTTCTATACGGTTCCTTCAAAAGGATCCCCAATGCAAGTCTAAAAGAGCTGGGGATAATCTGGTGTTTCGATATGGCATGGTTCCCTCGTCAATGTAAGTCTATGGGATTTTCAGCCCTTTTAAAGTCCGCCAAGCAAAAGTCTGATCATACTTAAGAGTTTTATTCAAGTGCCTTAACTAAATGTGAGTAATTGTGTTGGCCTAGCAAATACATCTAAAAATGATGTCTGTTTTTATGTCTGAGCGTCGCTGCATATGGTTTACATCAGCTGATTATCAGAGGGTCTCTTTAAAGTCCAGCCAAATCAGTCAACTAAAACACAGTTAAAAGTTAAAAAAAGAAAGAAAGAAAGAAATGCTTAGTCATGTTATATAAAGGACGATGAAAAAACGTAATTCAGGTGTGTGTGTATATATATATAGAATAGAATAATAAGAAGTCTCTTCTGCTCACCAAGGCTTCATTTATTTGATCCAAAATTCAGCAAAAACTGAAATATTGTGAAATATTTTTACAATTTATTTTCTATGTGAATATATAGTAAAGTCTAATTTATTCCTGTGATCAAAGCATCATTACTCCAGTCTTCAGTGTCACATGATCCTTCAGAAATCATTCTGATATGATGATTTGATGCTCAAGGAACATTTATTATTATTATCAATGTTGAAAACAGTCGTGTACAATTTCTTTTCAGGATTCTTCGATGAATAAAGTTCAAAAGAACATTTACCTGAAATAGAAAGCTTTTGCAACATAATAAATGTCTATAATGTCACTTTTGATCAATTTAATGCCTCCTTGCTGAATAAAATTATTCATTATTCAAAAAAAAAAAAAAACCTTTTACTGACACCCAAACTCTTGAACGGTAGTGATAATGTTTCAAAAGCTTTCTATTTCAGGTCAATTATGTTCTTTTGAGCTTTCTATTCATCAAATAATCCTGAAAAAAATTCTACACAACCGTTTTCAACATTGATAATGCTCATAAATGTTTCTTGAGCATCAAATCATAATATCAGAATGCTTTCTGAAGGATCATGTGACACTGAAGACTGGAGTAATGATGCTGAAAATACAGCTTTACCAACACAAAAATAAATAGCATTTTAAAATATATTAAAATAGAAAACAGTTATTTTAAATTGTAAGAATATTTCACAATATTAGTGTTTTTGCAGAAGAGACTTTTAAAAAATCTTACCGTTCTAATACTTTTGCCCACCACTGTATATAGTGTATCTAAAGGTGTATCTAAAAGTATGCGCTCATCTAGCAAAACAATGATATACTACATGGCTAGAGAAGATAAAACGCCTGCTTTAGGCTCAGTAAATGTTACCTGGATCTTCCTCCATGATGTTCAGGCCTTCGATGGCGGCGGCGGCCAGCATGGGCGGAAGAGACGCTGAGAAACAGTAACCCTGACCTGACAGACGCTGACGACACAAACATTCAGAATCAATCCACAACAGAAAATATTCATATTGCATTTAGAGTATAATAATGGTGGGAAAATCTCTATTAGAAGCCAAGCGATGAAGGATCCATCTGGATTTGTGATTTTCGCAACCAAAAATGAAGCTATACAACATTTCATGGCATTTAAACAAAACTTTGATTTGGACATTTGGTTAATTATTAATCATTAACATGCTTATAACTTTACAATTATAAATATGCTTTTAACCATCCCTGCAGAGTCCAACAATACCACATTTATCAAGGTCACCAATATTATTGGTCCACTTGAATAAGACTGAAACTGCTGGATCTTTGCAACACTCTGAAACTTAAGCATCTTTGGAACCAAAACTTGATAAATATGCTTTTAATGATTCAGTTTTTTCAACTCTTTCCTATCCATTTAGGGAATAAAATCAATGCTGCCACATCTGTTTACTCGTCTGCCATTTTTAACATTATAAATGTTGCAAATCTTCACCAAAGTGGACTATACATTGAATGCTTGCTCTTCACATCGAGCCACAGGTTATCACTCTGAGTTATTGAGTCTCGAGGGGCATTTCGCAAAGTAACTGGGCAGTAAAAGAGTACGAAAACCTGCAAACAGCCCAGATTGCTGATGCTCCATATGCACTTCAGCAGAGCGTGTGTATTCACTTCCTTCACATCATTAAAGGGAAGAACGAATCTGATATGATCCATGTGATTCGTAAAACATGTTATATGACCGTCAAATAGGCAGAGAAAAGAATAAATGACTGTATGACAGTAACATCAAACCTCATAAATACAGAGGATGGCAAAACGCATCATATGGTAACTCAAGTGGAATGATGTCATAGCAAAAGATTGATTTCTGTCAATTATCCACCATAGATACTTTAAAGAAGCGTAGTTAGAAACTCGCATCTCATAAGGATCTGGATCACATATCAAAGAGATTCGGTCACATGAGGGTAATTCCACACGTACGTTCAGATTTAAAAAAGCATATGTATATAATTACAGTTTTATCTTCAGAATATAAGAACCATATGTACAGAAATATACATCAAAAGAAGCCTCTTTTGATCATTCAAGAGTCAGAAGCAGAACCAGCCAAATCTATTAGATTTGCAGCTAAGAGTGTGTACAACATACCGTTGCCTAATAAAACCCTTTGCTTACCTGAACACAAAGACAAAACCAACGTCAAATATTGAAAATACAGATTAAAAGAATATTCAGGATTATTTCCGGCTGCCAGTATTTGCTGTAAACATTTCCCATGTGCTAATATACACACACACACACAAGAGTCAAAATGATTGTGTGTGGGAAAATGGTCAGCAAGCCAGAGATGATGTAAACAGACATTAGACTGAAACCAGGCATTATGCCTTCAGCCTTTCATTCAAAGTCGGATGTGGAATATTCCTACGTAACATGGAGGATCTTGAGGTGCGTCCCAACTGGCGTACGTATGCACTACTCCATGTCGTTTTGCAGTATAAATGTCCTGATTAGTGTGTTCACAAATATAACGTGTGCACTTTAAACACACGGATGATCATTAACTGAAAAATGAAGTGTGGAATGTTGGACACTTCCTGTTCTGACACGGAGGGGGAGGGGCTAACAGGCTATGATTGACAGATGACAAAATAACCTTATAAGATTAACACAGTACACGGTTAAGTACATATAGTGCGTCATTTGGGACGCAGCCTTGAAGATTAGGACTTTCTGAGTTGAATGGAACAATAGACATTATGCTGAATATGCCTGTAATAAAGCCACTTTAGAAAGTAAGTTTGATAGTGCAGATCAGTTATTGGTTTGTAGTCATACCTGATGATCAATAACGAATGATCGTCCACAGCAGAAACCTCCGATGGATGCCAACGCATTCTCCATGTTGGCACTTATGAGGTCAATATCATCAATCTGAATTAAAACACACATCATTATTCCTCAACTGAGCACCTGGACCTGTAGAAGTGCACGGTTTATTCAAGCCATTACATACATTGACCCCATAATGCTCCGTGACTCCTCTTCCATGTTCTCCAAGCACCCCAAAAGACATGCTCTCCTCCAGAAAGATCCGGACTTTATATTTATACTTCAGTTTTATCTGGAAAAGAAGATGCATCCATTAAAAACACCAGCTCGTGTGGAAAAACACAACCAGTGCAATGAAGCAGTAGCAGTGATCTGCAGAAGTTTATGGTCAGGTGTTTGTTCAAATCCCATAAAAGTTATAATCAGTATTAGAAGAGGTTTACAGAACACTCAAAAAGCAATCAGATCCTTTTCTTTTTCTTTTAATACTTCTTATGTTGCAGCCTTATGATGAAATGCTTTATTTTAACGCCTTTTAATAATCTGCACACCCTATTTCAGTTTTATTTTTCTATCACAAATCTGTTTATGTGTCATTATGGAGTAAGGAGTGCAGATTGATGTGATAATTTCATAAAGGTGAAATGAAACAAAACGTGTGTGTGGGGAAAAGCTGAATTATTCTCTGAATGATCTCACCAGTTCAGGCAGTGGACAGATATCTGCAGTGTTGATATACAGACCCTCAACTAAAATGAACCGTCTGATTACTCTCGCCTTGCGTGGATTCTGAAATACAACACATAAAAACAACATAACTATGAATGAACACGCATGTCTACATGTCCAGCAAAGCAACAAACAAACATCTGCTGCACTCAAAACATTATGTACTCTTTCATTATGTGTTCTGAGTGAATGTAGACTGTTGCTAAGGTCTTCTGAGTGGTTGTTAGGGTGGAGAGATGAATATATGTACTACTATTATATCTTCTTAAAAATCTTATTGCGCTTGATACATCGGTGTTCTACTAAAGAAATATTATTATTTTTTTCCTTAATTATAAAGTAACAATTTTCTCTATTACAAAAAACATTTTTGATGACAAAAAAAGGCCACATGGGCAAAGGAAAATAATATATGAACCGATAATGTAACTTTTCACGATCCAGTCAAATCCTAATTGTTAAAATCGGTTACACATCAATTCATTGTGTCCTTGTTACAGTGTATTTATGTACTGTCTAATACTAATAATTATTTTTGCTATAGTTTTAGGGCTAGTTGGTTGTAATTATGCATCATTTACTGTTATTACTAAAGACCTTATGTAGCCCCGCCCCTTTTCAGCGCTGCGCTCGTTGTCTTTTGACTTCCAGTCTGGATTTTCACACCAATTTTGCGTGTTTATGAATGAACGGCTTGTTTTAAAATCTTCCCGGTCGACTGACATTTGTTTAGTAATCCGCTTTAAACATTACAGCCCTCATGATAACTTTCATTAACTTTACATTAAGTAAATCCACTTCACAAGCTAATTACTCCTGGACAGCGATGCCATAGAAATATACAGAGCGACCGCAAAAACGGAAGTTAAAAGACAATCTTCTAAAGATGGCGGCGCCCTCGTTTCTCTGGCGCATAAGGTCTATAGGATGTAAACATAAAATAAAGTGTTACTTTAAAGTTGCAGTAATTTCTGAGAAACACTGTTAAACATTTAAATCAACACCTAAACAATTTTGTGAATATTTGCTTGATGTCTCCTCTGTGTGTGTGTGCTGAAAAAAAAGTTTCTCAGAAATCGCTTACTGCACCTTTAAAATCAAGTCTACATTGTTTGATACAGTTTTACCAGGAAATAGGTTACAAACACCATTTTATGCTTTATTTATCATGTCACCTGGTCGAATCCCTACTCACCTTCTGATCTTCAATCTCTTGCTCCTTCAGAAGGCGCTCTAGATCCTCCATGTCGTTGTGTCTGAAGTATTTGATGAAGCTGCGTGAAGCCTGGAGGCCTTTCTGAATGGAGAAACACGCCGCCTCGTCGCTAAGAAAACCAGACACACACACACAGATCAGGATCCGCTTCATCATCTCTGAAGATGTTCCTGGTCCAGCTGTGGATGTGAACTTACACAAAGATGATGTCTCCTCTCTTGGAGTACGCTGGAATGGCACTGGCGATGGTGGCGAAGCCGTAGGAGTAGATGATGGCCTCCTCGGTTCTCATGAACTTTGCCAAGCGCTCTTCCAACTCCAGATGAACATCTGCAGAACATGTACATGCTTTAAACTGAACACAGTGTCATCAGACAGACAGACCTGAGGGGACGCGTCCACCCACCGAACGTCCCATAGAATCCTCTCGGTCCACATGTTCCCACGCCGTATTTCTTTAGTGACGTCAGCGCCTTCAACTGAAAACAGATTAATGACACTGTAAGACTCTAAGAAGGATTAATGCTTTTGTTGAAGTACGGTAAGATGTTCATCACAAACAGAGTTCCCTAATGACCAGGAATATCAAAATCTTTAAAATGGCCACTTTATTTACATGAATTCTTCTAGTTAAATAAATGTAAAAATTGGCCCCATTTACTAGTGTTCATTTAGTTAAAGAAAAGTATGAAGAAAAATGTTAGTCGACGTTTTTTTTTTCATGACTATAAAACGAGACGACACCAACGTCATTAAATGATAACTGTTAATTGCATTCAAAATGTTGTTAAAAAAAAAAAAAAACTTTACCAAAATCTCTCATTGTTTTGGTCTAAAAAAAGAGGACAAAATCAAATATAATAGCAAGGATGCATTAAAATGATGAAAAATTACATTGAAGACATTTATATTATTACAGAAGATTTATAGAACAAATAAATGCTGTTCTCACAACTGTTTTCAACACTGATAATAATCAGAAATGTGAAAACAGCCGTTTTAAATGGTAATATTTTTGACAATATTTCTGTTTCTACTGTATTTTTGGTCAAATAAATGCAGCCTTGGAGAGCCGTAAGTTATTTACAGTAAGTGTAAGATCGTGTAAACTACGCCTTCCCAATCAAGATGTATTTAGCATTAATGATCAAACTGCACATTGCAATCAGGACCGGCTACGCTGCCTGTAGAAGTGAAGAATGGAAAAGCACTTGGACTAGCGTCTGCGCTGCTGCAAACCTTCACACGCTCGTTGTCCAGCAGACCCAAGAAGTTAAATGAGGCGAAGTTAACGCACTCTTTCCCATTTACGATGATTTTGTGGCTTGGAGGGCTGTAAAAGAAAAACACTGCCTCAGTCAGTGTAATTTACACAGTAATTATTACTCCATATGGGGCCAGAAATGTTGATTTGAACATTGTTTCATGTAATAAATGACGTACCCTGTGACCACATCGTAATGAAGCGAAGGATGATCTTTGGATACGGGAGGAACCAGCGGCTCAGGCTGCCACTCCTCAATCAACTCCTCTTTCTCCTGAAACACACCAATACAGGACACAAACAAATGCTTATGCAATCGAGATACATTTCCTATCGTGAAGTAACTGGGTCAAATTACCATTACCAGTATTACAATACTGTCATTTCATTTTACACATTTCTCAATTGTCTTAAGTGCAAACGGTGGCTCAGGTAGGTCAAAAAACACGTGAGGAGAAGCGCTAGAATAATATAACATCAGAAATCAGACATTCAATTTCTTAGAGGACCGTTGAGTTTTTACTGAGGTTGTGTGAGAAAAACAGACTTGGCAGATTCGGACGGGATTAAAATCACAAAGTACGTCTGTGAACATTTATTTTCCCCTGAAAAACTAGTCCCGTTCAAATAGGGCTTATGTTGTGTTTTGATCTTGTGCAAATTTTAGCAAGCAAGCTAATTTTATTTATATAGCACTTTTCTACGGTGGCCGAGAGAGCTCAACGCGCTGCAACTGAAGAAAACACATGCAAATAGAAAAAACACCTGCAAATTAAGAAAATTTCACAACACATGTGTGCTCCAAATACTCACAACACAACCAAATACAGAAACGCGCTGCAAATAGGACAGAACACAACGGAAATGTTTCCGGGGAACCCAATAAGTGACGGACGGCTGGGACGTGCTTATTGCTCGTGAGCTTTACCTATGCCCTACTCTCTTAAAAGGGCAGACGGCAGAGCCCTTGAATTGGGCACTTTGGAGGGAGCGGGGCACTTGTGTGCCATTATGTTGATGAAGGGAGCAACCAGAGAATGTCTAAGCAACGAAAGACAACGTAATTTCCTCATTATTTTCACCTGGGATGTTCCCATGACAACGCAGCGCATGTCCATCAGCTGAATAGCTGTTCTATATTCTGAAATATAGTATTATTGCTGTTAACATAACTGTTGCAAATAAATATACATTTTATACAACAAAGTTTTTAAAATATGCGTTATATCTGTGTGTGAGTGTCTCAACTTTAAAACTTGCCGTCTCATATTTGGACCCTAGCTGCATTCTAACATTTCTTATGAAACTTATTTTAACATAACATGACAAAATGTGTACAATGTAACTGATGTATAGATTAATGTCTTTCCCTCATGTTCTTTTCCTCTATCTTTATTTATTTATTTTAGTCTTCAGCTCATTGTTCTTTTTAGTATTCTTATGACATTGAACATATTGTAAATACATTTTGTATATTGTATACAAAGTTGTATGTCATAAACGTGTCATCTCTGTATGTTTTGTTATTAAAAAAATTAAATAATAATAAAAGTAGACAGCTGTAAGCATAGATATCATATATAAAGGCTAGATGTCTCGTGCGCGCTGCTGGCCAATGGAGGTCGACGTCCGCACGTGGCGGCCATCTTGCCACAGTGGACTCGCTCACTCGTAACATGGTGCATGTACTTTTAAATAACCATAACTTGCTCAATTTTCTACCGATTTTCAAACGGTTTGGTTTGTTATAAACGTCAGAGATGTAGTTATGACACTACAAACATACACTGCATACATATGAATAATTATTATAACATACATGTTCAAGCATTCGGAATTATAGCCACGTTAATAACGTTTGTAAGAAACCAAACCGTTTGTAAATCCGTCAAGATTTCAGCGAGATAAGAGGATTTGTGTGCATGCTGATCATTCACCTTAATGCACAGCTTCACTGTGACAAGATGGCCGAACGGTGGTGCCGGAAGTGACTGCGCCATAAGACATCTAGCGTTTATATATGATATCTATGGCTGTAAGCACGTCCCAGTCGGGTCCGTCACTTATTGGGTTCCCCGGAAACATTTCCGTTGTGTTCTGTCCTATTTGCAGCGCGTTTCTGTATTTGGTTGTGTTGTGAGTATTTGGAGCACACATGTGTTGTGAAACTGATGAAGGTGTTTTCTTCAGTTGCAGCGCGTTGAGCTCTCTCGGCCACCGTAAGTCAATGCAGTTCAAAGTGCCTTACAAAAATAAAAAACAATACAAGTACAAGTAAAATACAAGAATAAAATAAAAATGTATGAAAATGAAGAAAACAAAACAAAAAAAACATTAAATTACAAACATTGTAAAATATTATAGGAAGGCCAGACTAAAGAGACATAGTTTTAAGTCTAAATTAAAAACATTTAGCCTATATTTCTAACACGTCTTCCTTCTTCTGGAAGGTTATTCCAGAGGCGAGGAGCGCAGCGGCTAAAAGCAAATCTTTTAGTTCTACAGTTTATCTTTAAGTTAAAAGTATGATCTGAGAGTCCTTACAGGTTCATATACTGTAAGCATTTTTAAAAGATAGTCTGGAGCAAGCCCATGCAGTGCCTTATAAACTAATAAAAGATTTTTAAAATCAATATGAAAACTAACAGGTAAGCAATGTAATGATATTAGTATAGGTGTGATGTGTTCTCTCTTCTTGGTCTTTGTCAATACTCGAGCAGCAGAGTTTTGTATTAATTGTAGTCTTTGGTAGACCAGAAAGGAGGGCATTACAATAGTCAAGCCTGCTAGTTATAAACGTATGCATTCATTTTTCTGTATTGCTCAGAGAGAGAAATGGTCCTATTTTAGCAATGATAAAATGCTATTTTAGTAATTTTACTTACATGCGCAAAATTAATTTTAACTAAATTAATTTTAACAAAATTAAAATCAGAGTCAAAGACTACCCCTAAATTTAGTTTGCTTAATGGCAACTAATTGAATAAAAATCAATTATAGTTAACAAACAGCAACTGTATTAACAGCAACTCACATTAATACTTAAACATAAATGTGTAGCATTTTATTAATGGTTATTGAAAAAAGTCTGATAGATCACGGCAGTTTGTTGCTTTACATGGATATAAAATTTGCACAATATCAAATATCAGATCATATTTCATATTCTTTAGTAAAACACAAAAGTTTGGGCTCAGTAAGAGTTTTTAAAAGAAATTAATATAAATATGCATTAAAATGACAGTAAGTGACAGTAAAGGTATAAATAACCTTCTAACATTTCCACAGAAATATGAATCAGCACAACTGTTTTCACTGATAATAATCAGAGTAATGATGCTGAAAATTCAGCTTTGATCACAGGAATAAATTACAGTTTACTATATTTTCACATAGAAAACAGCTGTTTTAAATTGTAATAATATTTCACAATATTACTGTTTTTACTGTATTTTTAAACAAATAATTACAGTCTTGGTGAGCAGAAGAGACTTTCAAAATCAAAATCATTTATAAAAAATCATTCTGGCCACAATCTTTTGAACGATGGTGAACAATAAGTTTGATTGAATCCAAAATAGCCACAGTAAAACATAAATCATTCAGCGAACATCGAACCAGTGTCTGAATGAAGGATCGCTCACCTTTTCTGTGAGGTCTGATCTCTCCTGAAGTTTATATGTTTTGGAAAACAGCAGTCTGATAATCCACAAAATCAGGATACCTTCTAAAATCAAATGATATGCCGGTGCCTGGAGGAGAAATCAACATTATCATGAAACGAACTGCATCACTTCCTCGTCTGATTGAACACATTCATAAGCCATGTATAATGCTGATAAATGAACACTTGTGATGCACATCATATATTAATGTTTTCATTGTTCATCAGATGAATATACACCATAATTAAAATGCAATGCTTTCCAGATGAAGCACCCCTTATCAGACATCCTAAAGATGAATGCTTTATTCTACTTATTAACATTAGAAGAGTCTAACTGACATTAGTGTCTTGTCTTATAACAGCAGTAGCTGAATGTTTTATATAACTTGCAGTAAGTTGCACAATGCAGTGATTATAACACATAACTGGGGGGGGGGTTATTGCTTTAGTTCTCATATAAAACTCTCACAGACAATCAATATAAAGCATTCACAGAAAAAAAAGATCATATAGATTTGGTCACAGTTAATCACTCACTTTGACAACAGAGAAAAGGGACATAAACGGAGTTCCAGATTCAGAATAAACACACAATCCATTAAAACATTTACACGATTTACACCAAAATACAGTTGTTGTTACTACTTCAATAACTTGGAATCAACCAAAACATGACAGAACTATTCTGAAAGCTTCTTATTTATATATATATGTTTTTTTATGAGAGCCCATATTAATGTCTGCTTTCAGTGTATTAACAGTAAGGGTAATAACTTTGTGCCTGTGGTAAACTCAGGTGTAGATGAGTGAGTCTCACCTGTCTGACTGTTAAACACTTCCTGGAGTTACAACACTGAGGAACATTATGTGTGTGAAATATAGACTAATACAATCATATGGGCCGGTGCTGTTCAACCGAACACACGCTACATATCTGTCGATATTTAAGAAAATTAAAAAATAAATAATAAAAGCAGAAAGTTTGTAGTTACCTCGTAGAAAGCTTGCACCATCTCCACCAACACCCACTGTTGCCCCGACGCCATTTTGACTGAGTCATGTGACTGAGTGCGCGTTCCTGATTCATGTGAGGCGCCATCGCGTGGAGATCACGTGCCGGTGCAGGATATCAGAATCAAACCACTCTGTTGATGTTTTATAACATCATTGTAGCCACAAGGTTATTATAAACGCTCTTTGTTCTGTCTGTTTCCTACAGCACGATCTTCTTTATTTGGGACAAAGTGTTGAAAATGCAAACAAATAACAAAATAATTAAATGTTCTACAAAATACTACCCAGTGAAGCATGTTTTGGAAAGAATTACGCTGAACATTTCTGCCTGTCAACAGTTCGACAGTTTTGCAAATGTGCATGCATGCATGATAGACATTTGTTTATTTGATGCACTTTTTAATTTTCAGAATGACTTTTATGTGAAGTACAATATTTATTTTATTAGGAAAACACATTGGATAAAAAGTGTACTCTTTGCAAACCAAATTTGTTAGCCTATTTTTTATAAATAATTTTAAATGATGCATAAACAATGTGAAATAAACTATAAAATAATGTTTTTTTTTTAAAGGTACACTGAAAGTATGTTTTTCTGGCAGCTAATATCAATAATGTGACTATATAATATCCCTCGTTGTTGTGGCATTGTGGCATTCATATTTTTGTGGAAACCATAACCCTTTTTTTTCAGGATTCTTGAATGAATAAAAAGTCATTTTTGATCAATTTAATGCATTGCTGCTAAAAATAAAAAATAAAAATCGCTAAAAATCTTACTGACCCAAACTTTTGGACGGCAGTGTACAGAATCACCTTAAATATTGTAGGCTACACAAACAGCACAAATGGCCCAAAATATCTTTTGAAATATAGAACTATATTCACAGTCTCTGTCTCTGTATATTTCTAGGCTCTGTGTGTTTGTTTGTTTCGATGACCCTTAAACCACCATTTTATTTCACAAATCAAATGAGACTTTCTGATGTCTTCCAGTGTGAGTCTGACACCTAGTGGGCTTTTCGTGATCTGTGCTTGTACAGTATCTCATTCTCGTCGTCCGGGGACATGTGAAGTGCGAGTTAAGTGGATAGTATGACAGAGCTCAACTTTTTATTAATATTTATTAGTAGTCTGGTGTAATGTTGTGTTATTTCTATACGCAAATGCCTGATGTTCATATTCCACACCCATCTTTGACCTTGTTCTGCTGCAAACACTAATGTCACTAATGTGGTTTATATGATGGGCATGTTGCTGTTGGGTCATGTGTCACGTGTTCGTTATCTAACATCAGGTCACTACAGAGACAACACTCAAGAGAGCATCAAACCCTCCTTCAACAGTGTATCCTGAGAGATGAGGCGGAAATATGCTGCATAACTGCTGAAAGTAGGAACATCTACTTTGAAATTAGTTTATTACTAGAATGTTCTTCACACAAATGTACCACAAGGTTCTTGAGCATCAAATCATCATATCAGAATGATTTCTGGAGGATCATGTGACACTGAAGACTGGAGTAATGATGCTGAAAATCCAGCTTTGATCACAGGAATACATTACACTTTACTATAGATTCACATAGAAAACAGTTATTTTAAATTGTGATAATATTTCACAATATTACTGTATTTTGATCAAATAAATGCAGCACTTCTTGTCCATACATGACAATCAGGAGTGTGACGTTTGCCTTAATTATTATGGCTGTTTTGCTGTTGCCTGTGTTACATAAGTCTCAACATCTGGCTACTGGAGTGCCTCAGGACTCAGTGCTGGGACCACTTCTCTTCTCCGTCTACATGTCAATCACAAGGATCTGTCACTCAGAAACATGGCTTTTCCTATCACTGCTACGCTGATGACACACAACTCCACCTCTCATTCCAGCCGGATGATCCGACGGGAGCTGCTCGCATCTTATCCTGCCTGACAGACATTTCTGGCTTTTGAGTCCATCTTCAAGAAACGGCTGAAGACGCATCTTTTTTGTCAACACTTGGTCCATTAACACTAACACTTTCTATTCTATATCTTTTTATAGATACTAATAAAAAACCTTGCTATGTGTGCTGCGCTGGACTAACCGGGACTGGTCTCAGCACTTGCATGTTGTTGTCCTATTGTTAGTTTAATTGATTCTATTCAGGGTTCGAAATGAGGGGGGTCTGGAGGGGTCCCGGACCCTCCATAAGTCATTAGGGACCCCCCATAAGAATTTATTTTTGGATTTTGGGGGGTCCCCGACAAATATATTTTAACATTAAAAATTATTGTGAAAATTATAGGTCTTTAGTGACGTTTTATATTTATAACAGTAATTATTTTATTTCCTAGCGCGAGGCAGCAATCAGGGCAGCTATTAGCCGAGTGAGTTCCTATACAGCAGGGATAGGCAACTCCGGTCCTGGAGGGCCACTGTCCTGCAGAGTTTAGCTCCAACCCTAATTAAACACACCTGAACAAGGCAATCAGTGTTTTCAGGATTACTAGATAGATACAGACAGGTGAGTTTTTATCAGGGCTGAAGCTAAACTCTGCAGGACAGTGGCCCTCCAGGACCGGAGTTGCCTATCCCTGCTATACAGCGTCACAGATTGTTGTTGTGGTGCTCCCGCAGACACGCACTGTAGCTGAACGCGGCAAAACGAAACCTCACAAAGAGTGAAATCCTGAATGAAAATCCTGTAAGTGCTTCGATTATGTCTATATCTCCATAATTGCTTATAGTAAAATATTAGGAGTTCGAGTTCCTATATCAAAAGTTGCATTAACTAGATACCCAGTGCAATGATTAGAAGAGTACGTTTGTCAACGTTTCTTGCTAGCTGTATGTGTATGAAGCCAAATGATCTGCCAGCTAACAGCAGACTATGGAAGCTTGTTTCCGCCACAGAGTGAAAAATAAAAAAGGTAACGTTAATTGCGACTTTTTAATCTCACAATTCTGACTTTTTATCTCAGAATTAGGCTACGTGATATAAAGTCGCAATTGCAGGTTATAAAGTCAGAATTGCGTGATATAAAGTCGCAGTTGTGTGTTAATAAGTCAAAATTGCGTGTTATAAAGTCAAAGTTATGAGATATAAACTCGCAATTGCGAGGAATATAACTTTTGCGACTTTATATCTCGTAATTCTGACTTTATAATACGCAATTTGGAGATATAAAGTCAGAATTGCATGATATAAACTATTCTGAGGTAAAAAAAAAAAAAATCTGTATTTTTTTCCCTTAGAATTAGACTTTATATCTCACAATTGTTAGTTTATATCTCACAATTCTGAGAAAAGATGTCAGAATTGCGAGAAAAAAGTCAGAATTCTGACTTTATAAGACGCAATTTTGACTTTATTTCACGCAATTCTGACTTTATAACACATCATTTCTGACATCCCAAGACCATTATCCCACCTTCAACATTGGTCCATATAATTTTGCCTACAGTAGGCTATAGTGTAGCAAGGTAGTCTTCAGAATTTTTAATAATTAAATTTTAGGGGACCCCCCAAGAGTCCTAAGTCATTTCGAACCCTGATTCTATTGCTCTCCTCATTTGTAAGTCGCTTTGGATAAAAGCGTCTGCTAAATGATTAAATGTAAATGTAGCGCCCCCTACTGTACAACAGTGAAAACATGGTAAATTTCATCAATGGCGGGGAAAGAGTTAATGAGCGGATAGATGGTTTGGATAAATTGTTTCACTTTTTGTCCACATTTAATATTAATAATACTATGCACAATGTTAAATGCAGACATTTTTTATAATACACATGATCACATTTACATTTCTCACTCTGTAAAAATGAGCAAAAAATTTGTGCAAGTAACATTGCATGTAAAAAATATTTATTTCAACAGGACACATCGGGTAATCAGTTGACACACAATGTAAAATAACATGGGTACCAAAAAAAAAAAGAAAAGAAAAGAAGTTTGACGTCTGATATTGATAAAGCTGAGCTTGTGTCCCTGATGCTGAAATCCATCCATGGTAAAAAACAAAGGCAGAGAGTAGATTTATCGTCATGTATTGCATGTTGGTTGACAACACTTTGGCCACACTTTAAATAACATCGCAATAAAATAAAAACTAGATGGGATTCTCAATGTCTTTATCATCCATCAGTATCATTTCAGTCCATCACACATACACCACCAACATCTGCAAATCATTTGTTCAACCATCTGAAATTCAGTGTACATTTAAAACAAACGCTTGTCTTTCCTCAACAAGGGCCCAAATAACTGAGAAAAAGAGCCAAAATGGCTGATGGCTTGAGCATTTGGCAAATATGTTATATGTATTTTAAAGGCGTGGAAAGACCCGGGTCGGTTTAAAATCGAGCAGAAATCCAGTGAGTTTATGTGAAAACATCTGGCGGTTTGATGCACGTCTCTTTTGCAGACTCGGGGGTTTTCCTCTACAAGCGCATCATCCACACTGAAGCCATTGCACTGACATGAGCTTTCTGAGCCAGCAAATAGGAAAACACAACAGGAGCAGAACAGGGACAATAATTTAAGGGAGAGTTATGGCAAACAGAGTGCAGATATATATATATATATATATACAAACATAAAGCACTTGATAAACGACAACAGTTAACAGGGACCGACACATTTAGCATTCCATGTCAAAACCTACATGGGAATTTACTTGCTTTCATCTCAAATACAAGTAAACTTGTGACTTTCTCAAAGCCAATATTTCAAGATTCTACATTTCATCTGGCAAATATATTCACAATGACACAGCAGGCCTTAAATTGCACAAAATACCAAACACTAAAAGGATTTTACCCTTTATGAGAAGTCATAAACCTAACCACACTGGGTCACAATCAATGGGATACCCAAATGTACAGTTTTAACCGTTAATGTGACGATACTGTAAAATAATTACGTTTTTGTCTTATACTTTTACAGAGTTTGCTTTTGTCATGACATTGGCAATACTGGCTTAATTAGGTTTCAGAAAACTTTAGCCAGTTTTATACGTACGGTTCACAACCGGCTGGACTGATTGGCTGAAATCATCTGAAAATCTGAAAATCTCGCAAAAACATGTCCAGGTCAAGTTTACATTCACCTCAAAATTAAAAGAATACATGACATTATTTTCATAATTTAAGCACACTTGAGCACAATTTTTTTCTTATTCAAATCAGATTTTTTTTGATGAAAGTGAAAGGTGTGGAGGTGACTGGATTGTGTTATGAATGTGCACATTCACAGAGTCCTAAAAATGTACTTAATGTTTTATGCAGAATATAATTTTGTCCTACTTTGTATTTGGGGACTTAAATTTAATAAGGACTTTTTCTTGATGGGTTTCATGAGATTCGACACAACATTCGATCTGAAAACTGATAAACGCTGCATTCGGACGACACTTTCCAAGGCAGGACGTCCCAGTCCACTGATAGCATCACTCCTGTCTCGATCGGTTTATGAAGGCAGCATAGATGTATCCTTCATTACTTTTGATATCCCACAATCCTGTGCTTTCCATTCTGTGACAGTTGAGCTAAAAAATAAAGATGGCGTCTAAAAAAAAGTTGCGTTTGGTGGTCAGCTTGTGTGTAAATGTAAGTTTTTGACCAGTGTTTTCCACTTCTGATGTCATTTCCAGTGAGAAATTACCATTATAGTTATTATATATTATCTTTGTTTTCCCCAAAGCTCTCTATTCTTCTGTAGATCATTAAACCGTGACTTTGCAATATGAAGGCCTTTCAGTATATAAGGTACCAATGTGATATTTCTATAATACTTCGGTTGGATCAGGCGGACGACCTCTACAAGCAGCCAGTGATCACATCAAACACCTGCGTTTGCTCACCAAAATATTGCGTTCCCCCAAAAACTCACAAAAGCATTGCAATATAGATTTTGCTCAAATCTCATATCATTCCCATCACCAGCTTTGAATCCAACGCAAAGTTTCTTGGGAAAATGCAAAACATTTGCGAGCGAACGCAAAAGCATTTTTTTCCTCCCATTTGACATTTTTCCCATCACTCGGGGTCTTTTACACACAGATCCAGGATCTTACTGTGCATCTCAAAGGTTTAATGATGATCTACTGTACCATCTCCACACTGATGTTTCCCGAGCGAGGTCAGCTTCACCTCGTATGTCTCGTGACCTTATCTACTGAAATGCCCCTGTAACTGAAGCTACATCAATAAAGAGCGCTAGAACTAAAATAGCTTTTATACATTTTATCTGAACAATATCTATAGCTCTATACATCAAGTTCGGGACGGTAACATGGACACAGCAGAAACGCCACTCATGCCTTTCAACATCAGTTATTATGAGAACAGAAAAAAACAAGAAATGCAAACTGGAACATTGTAAACAGCAAAGTAACAATCACATTTCCTTACGGATGGCGTTTGTTGAGCTTGTGCTGAAACACAAGCACTTGACTTCAGTTTGGCAGCGCACGCCTGTCATACGAACATCGCTGTCGGCTCCGCGCTGAGGATTAATCCACACACAGACAGCAGTCTTTACACGAGCAAACAGAGCAGAACTGTCCTTACTGGTTCCAGACCCACAGATGTGTGTGATGAGAAAGCAGGGGTTTACAGCAGAGCGCAGAGGAAAGCAGGACTGGCACTGGAGGCATGCGAGCGTCTGTGATGAGGCGTGTGGCGTCCCTCTTCACCACTGTCCCTGTGTCTGCTGGGTAATGAGGTGAGGAGTCCCCGAGGACACATGGAGAGATGCTGGAGCAGGAATCACTCATCACTGACCCTGAGGAAGAAGATAACACACACACATCTGCATCAGAGCATTACAGTGCGCTGGGTTTATCTAGACGGAGCTGCAGTGGTGTTGAGCTCTGACACTGTGCGAGCATGCGGTTTCGAGTCTGTGTGCGGATACACTCGTCCGTCCGCGTGTGTGTTGTGTTCGATCGTGTTTCTCGTCATGCTTTCATGCTGTCATGTTCTCTGTGGACACACAGTCGGCTCTTCCTGAGCTCTTCGTGTCATGTTTTGTTCGAGCACTAGGGTTATAACTTTTTTTCAAATAAAAGATTTCCTGTCTCATAAATCGATGCAATAATTCCTCTGAGTTAAAAAAAAAGGTCACCCCAGATCAAAATTGGAACAACCATACAACAAACGTTACCGCTTATAAGTAGCACTCACTAAAACTTTCTAGGAATGTTGAGAACTTTCTAGAACAATCCGAATCTTGGAATATATACCGGTATGTAGGAGAGAGGGACAGAGAGAGAGCGGGAGCTTTATGAGCAAACAACTTGATACTTTTTAATATTTGTCTCAATAGAAACATATAATATCGCACAATATAAGTGATGCTACCTAACAGAAGAACAAGGACCAATAATCTAGTGAGATTTCAGCAATCACATTAAAGAGGAGGAAGTGTGGCTTTAGTGCAGAATGCCACTCCAAATGCAAACTATTGGATGGTACCAGTTTCTTGGAGCAGAAATCAAAGGAAGAAAGGAGCGAATATTTGAAATTTCCATAAGTCACAAAATTATAAGTTAAAATTTCTATAAATCTCTCTCTCTCTCTCTCTCTCTCTCTCTCTCTCTCTCTCATATATGTATTCCAACATTTGGATTGTTCTAGAACACTCCATAAAGTTCTAAACAGTCCTAGAAAGGTTTAGGAAGTGCTGCTTATAAGTAAAAGTAAAGTTTCTTATAATGGTTGTTCTATGTTTTATCTGGGATTACCTTTATTTTTAAGCTTAGAGGAATATGGGTGTTTTTCATCTGTTTGTTAAAGCTGCAGTCCGTAACTTTTTTTTTCTTCAAAATTTACAAAAATGTATATAATGATTGAGTACATCATGAATCCATTTTGCTTTTGTCTTCTCCTGAATCACTACAGTACACCTATAATAAGTGATTGTATTGGGACTATTTTAGACTGGTTGGGGTCGTACTGATCAGACATAAACACAGAGAAGGAGCTCCGGCCACAATGTTCTTCCACAAGACACTAGTTACGGACTGCAGCTTTAAGCAAAAGTTCATCGATTTGTGACATCATGGGCTGTTTTTAGCTCGTTGACATGTCTTTGGTCCGTGTTTCGTTCATTTTTCAGTTTAACAACAGAGTTCATTTGTAAGTGGAGCGAGTCCCATCTTCTCAGCGTCTCGGTCCGGTTGTTTGGTGGCACCAGGGTTCAGATGGCAGCGTTCACACTTATTCAAATGATCCACACTAACAGAGCAATCGCACCAGAGTTCATTTTAATCCAGCCAAACATGCCAAGTGTGAACACACACACAGATTCCAGATCAAAAACACCCCATAATTATCTGCAACAAGGGGCTGTGAACTTAACATTAAATCAAATAGGCTATGATGTTCCTGTAGCCCACAAACAGTCCGAAGTAAAGAGTGTTTAACTCAAACTCACCCCTGCCAACAACAGGCATTATCCTGCTTTAGTGTCCACCAGCTGCATCTGCACGTTCACAGACATGGCCTCTCCTTCATAGCCTCCTTTAGACTGCATCTGGTTCTGGATCGAGTTCACCTACACACAGGATTAAAGCAAAACCAACTCAGACTAGCTTAGAGACCATCATTACGACACCAGTGAAGTCTAGCTGAGTCCGGCACACTCATTGTCATGTGGATTACATGATGTAGGAATGAAGGTATGCTCTGGATATAGCCTAGACCAGGGGTGTCCAATCCTGATATTGATATGCAGGTGCATTCATGCATCATCAAATTGAAGTAGACACATAATTATATTATTAAAAAGCCCTGCATAATTTATATATTTGTACAACTCTGTATTATTTGAGTGTTGATTATTAAATAGACTAAATTATTGATTATTAACTAAACTCGAATTTTGGGTTTTTGGCCAAGAGCATCCTGAATTTTCATTTCAGTGCATCATTAGTAAATGTACTGTAATGTGTTTACATTTTTTTACAGTTCATTCCTAAACAATGTGCTTTATGTAAGAACAGAGGTGGACAGTAACAAAGTACATTTACTTGAGTACTGTACTTAAGTACACTTTTTGAGTATCTGTACTTTACTTGAGTATTATTTTTTCTGGAAACTTTTTACTTTAACTTCACTACATTTGAAAGACAAAAATCATACTTTTTACTCCACTACAATTCTGTCAAGGTCCTTGAGTAGAAAGTAACATCAGTCAGTGGATGATTTTGGTTGCAGGGGTTGCATTTTGGTTGGAAATGAAAGTCGGGTTGACGTCAGAATCCGACTTATGTTGGTTTCTGACGTCAACCCGATTTTCATTTTCAACCACAATACGACGTCTGTCCAACGTTGGAGATCAACGTCAATCTGACATTGGATTCTGACATAAACCTGATTTTCATTTTCAATGTTGGGTTTGGTCTTCTAAATGCGACTTTTGTCACTTTTTTGGCACACACTAGCTTATAGATAACAGTAAGGCTGACATATTCATACTAAAAGCCCAAAAACTTTAAATAGGGCAATATTTGAGGGAACAGCCATTTGGGTGTCCGAAACCATTGTGGACGTTATTGAGTGCACTTATTCAATCTCACATTCAATCCCACTACTGGAACTGTGCTCTAGAAATAAATGTGATATTGATATGAGGGTAGGCAGGCGTAGATTCAGAGGCATACGGTACTTTAAGTATTACATACAACAATAATAAAACAATGCACTGACATTTACTTTTTACTTTTGATACTTAAGTATTTTTAAAAACGAGTACTTCTGTACTTTTACTTAAGTAAGAATCAGTCTTTACAACTTTTACTTGTAACGGAGTAATATTTGACCAGTAGTATCTATACTTTCACTCAAGTAAGGAAGTTGTGTACTTCGTCCACCTCTGTGTAAGAACAAATTAACTGGTTTCAAGTCAGTGATATTATTTAATCTGCATAACAAATTACATTAAAGAAGTCATTTTTGTGGGTTATATAAAGTTGAAGTAATTTTTGAGAGTTAGATAAAAGTATAAATACTTTAGATCTTGAAACCATTTTTTTGTCAGTGTATGTTTTAGTGTGCCAGGATGTTATTATGCCGGTATTTCAGTGTTTTCCCCTCAGAATGCTTGATACACTGATCAAGCAAGAGATCTACTGTACTGTCAGTCAGAAATGGAAATCTGAATTACAGTAAGATGATATTGTCTCTGTACTTACAGAGTTCATGCCACTGAAGATATCTCCAGATCCTACGTGGGCCGTGTGGACAAAATTGGTTGGTTCGCCGATCATACTCCGATCTATACGTCTCCGCCTCTTCTGCAGAGTGAAAAACAAACAATTCAAGATTACATTCACCATGTTTGATGTGCTCGATGTGTGTGTGTTGCTCAATAAAATCCTACATTAATCTGTTCATCATATAAACTGTTGGATTCAAATGGATTACATTTATAATATTAATTATAACATTTTATACATATCTACTGATATATAGGGATTTCCTGGGACGTCACAAGTTATTACTTCTACTGGTTTTGGACTTTCTGCACGAGAGCGTGTCTTCATGAACTTTTTGAAGCTTGAAAGTTTTGGTGACATGGACTTTCATTGGAGGGAAAGAAATCTCTAAGATTTAATCAAAGTATCTTAATTTGTGTTTTGAATATCAACGAACATTGTAGATTTGGAACAACACATTTTTATTTTTAGTTGATCTAACCCTTTAAGGTAAACATGAAATGCTGTTGGCAACACATTTTACTTCTGTAATCTGACATATTTCAGACTGAGACTGGAAATTCAACAAATGCTAGTGCATATATTCTTTTCTTTCAAAGTAGATAAAAATAGATATCACGTAAAAAGCTCAAAATGAACTGAGAGCTGAGTCTCCTGTCTGTGTTCGGTGTGTAGTCTGGGACTGATATAGATCCTCTATGCTGGTCGTGTATGAAGGTTTCAGCGCTCATCACAGGACAGATGACAGCTCGTAATTAGGACACATAATCTTTGCTCCGGGGGAAATGTGACCTAATTTAATAAGCACCCATCTTCTTAAATTACACACTGATTTAAGATTAACCGCCCTTATATATTAAGTTCAGCAGAAAACTTTTGCACTAATGCTGTTTATCATTTGAGTTAAGCAATACTGAGAAGAACTACACTACAGTAAAACACAGAGTGGCCCAACAAGTACATAAACATGCCATCAGGAGGGGTAATGACTCCACCTATCGAAGTATTGATCATGTGAATATTACTATTAGGAAAGGCAATAGAGAACTTAAACTGAATCCAAGAGAGATGTTTTGGATTTAAGGCTAATATCCAGGATTGAACGAGGACTTGGATTTAGTGTTTTTGAGTATGGAAATAAAAAGTATTGGTGAATGTCAAATGCTGTAAATATATGTTGGTCACATGACACTTATAACTAATCAGATGACTTAATGAATGATTCTGCTTTCACCTGTTGCTGAGTTTGTGTTGCTCTCCCTGAGAAAGGCATCGGCCAAAACGCGCTAGAGACTTTTTAAAGTTTTTGCATGTAGCCATCTGATGATAATAAAGCCCTTTAAATTTGAAAAAGTCCCACGGTCATCCTTAAGTTTTCTTTAGGGGCTTTTGCACCGGAGGAACCTTCATAGTTCCTAGAAACTATAGGCGGAAGTACCCGTTTTTAGACGCGTTTGCAGGAAATAGGAACGATTTTAGTTCTAGGAACTTCTTTTGGAGGAACTAATTTACTCCTACTTCAGAGTCGGTCTGAACCAGCATTATAGCAGGGTTGCCAACTCTCACGCATCTGGCGTGACTCTCACGCTTTCAGCATCAATCTCACCCTCTCACACACACGCAACAAATGTCACGCCAAAATCCATGTTTCTCCCCTCTCAATCCGTTAATTTTCTGTTGATGACTACTAGACCACAGCGTATTAATGACAGGAGAGGAGTTTAAGGCACACCGCTGTAACATCTGCCTACAACGTTCTCACTGCAGTCTTCTCTGATCGTCGATTCGCTGAAACCTGATACGTCAGTTGCGTGTGAAAAGTTCAGGTTCGGAGCATTGGTTTGGTTCGGAGTCAGAGCCGTTTATATACTGTCTATGGTCGGAGCCACTGATGCGCGTTTGAAAGTTTGGATGATAATCAAGGTAAGCAGATAATAAAATGGTGTGCCTTGTCACTACAGACGTAGCCTTAACTAATTAGTCTGTGTGCCGACTCGAGAGTACAGACTTCAACTATAGTTGCAAACTTTGTCTGATGTGCGTTATGTGGGCTAGCTATTTGCTCAATAAAAATAGGCTCATGGTACAAATTACGTTTTGTCAAATCGGGCAAGTGGCATTTTAAAATTCCCCAAATTATGAAAGGCTGCCCAGATTGTGTTGAGTCGGCCACAGTCAAATGCGGATGCTGAGCGAACCTTTTCAGTTACTGGCCTAAACAAGATCGACACCAGGAACAGACTGTCACTTGATGGCATCATGGCACCCCGTGAGTGATGGGAAGTTCGGATCATTTTACTGACTCGCTTCGCTTGTTCGATCTCGTTCATTAAAATGAACGAATCTTTTTCGAGTCATTTCGTTCATTTAAGGGGCTTTAAATGTTATACTTTTAACAGCCAAATTCCACGAACACATCCACCAACGCAGTCTTTATCATATTCTAAATTAAGAAATCATTATAATGCAGTCAAAAATAATTTACAGGGAACATAAATACTTACAGTACTTTACACTTACAGTACTTTGACTCATCAAGACACTCAATGAGTCTTTCCTTCATTTGTCACGTGACAGACGCAATGAACGTTCATGAACGGATTGAACCCTGCTTCAGATACGAGCTCCTGCAGAGGTGGTGAAGCAGGCCAGCACTGCCACTGTGGCACAGGCTACAACAGGCCTCATGTGTGAAACTTGTGTTGTGGTTTTCTGGGGAGGTGGAGTAACTATTATGTGTCCCTTTTGTTTTGAGATTTCTTATTGTTTTGATGTTGTTGTTTTACATGTTTGTTATTTAATCAGCTCTATCTTAATTTTTTCTATCAATCGATCAATCAATAAATTAATTGTACATTTTGAAAACACGTTTCCATTCTATTAGGTTTTTTTTACTAAGTAAACAAGGACTGACATTTTTAAAATTAGGGCTAGGGTTGCCAAAAAATTTCTCCGCGCGCACACTGAAGTTTTACAGAGTCTCACTCCAGCCAAAGTCCCAAATTTGGCAACCCTGTTATAGGAAATACCAGGACGTTAGTAAACGCTGATTGGCCACTAGCACAACACCAGCACCCGGCATTTTTTAAAAAGCTGTATAAACAGCCTTATATATTTTCTCCAGAAACTAACTCTACGAACATGGAAAACAGTGATAGATGGAGCTCTCTAAACCTTTATGCTGAGGAGAAAATCCAACGCAACTTTGAGGATCCAAGAGAAATATGATTATGTATTTCTGCTCAGCAACACTGGACACACGGCAAACGCTAAAACCTTTTCATATACTGTCTACTTTCTATGTATAATGTATATCCAAAGTATGTATATCCCTATGTACAGTATATCCAAAGTAAGTCGCTTTGGATAAACTGCTAAATGAATAAATGTTAAATGCATAACAGTTCTATCCAATAACGCATTAGACAGGACTGTCAGACAGATCGTAAACGAATGAACTCAGAGAATGGGAGCGCTGTGAGCTCAAGCTCTGGCGTTCTCAGCGCTGTCAAAATAAAAGTCACAACAACAAGCGCTGCGAACGCAACCAGGAAAATGATCCTAAGGGAACCATGGTGGCTAGTTCCTAGAATTACCCGGTGCAAAAGCCCCTTTTGATGGCCCCAACAAGTACTGGACAATTAAGTCAAACTTAAAAGTGCGTCACTGTCATTGCATTAGATAATATATCAAAGTGGTATCCGTCACAGAGCAGATGATGGTCTAAGTCAGAGACCATATTTTGGGCATAACCATATGTCTAGGCACTACAGGCTACCATTATAGAACGGTTTTATCATCTCAAACCTAAAACATCTTTTATGTGTGTGTATTTCTTGTTGCTTGAAAAGTGTGTTTGTGCTATTTTATATAAAAATGCCATTGGCTTCGTTAATATCTACTACAATGACATTCATTAATTTTTAAGCGTTGTTTAAATTCTAACACAAGTCTCAGAAATTCCTTGTGTGCTTTAGTCTTAAAAGGCCAAAGGTGGCAAATCTCTCAGCTTGTACCGACACAGAACTTCAGTCAAACCGAACTCAATTCAACATATCGACTGTTTCAGAGTTCAGAAAACAAAAAATGACTCCTTAGACGGTTACATTTTCAGTTACAGTAGATTCTTATTGACCTTCATTTACTGGCACTGCCCTCCTTACTACATTTCATGCTGGTCAGCCTTTATTCAGTGACGTGCAACTAACGCCTGGAATAACAACATCCACACATTCCTCAAGAGGGTCAAAGAGGGGCGTCAACGAATGATTAACACTGGCTTCAATCAGGACGTTCGTGGTGTTGATACGCATATCAATGTCTTGTTTGATCAACTTTTTGACAAACACAAGCGATTAATCATTTACAACTTTTTTTTATGCTTACATTAAGGAAACAAATGAATCGATTTGTAGCCTTTTGCTCACTAGTTCAGATCTTCAAACAACTGACTACACAAGCATTACCAATAAACTCATGCTATGGATCAATCGAATAAACCTAAATACCAAAACGTCTGCAAACCTGTCTTACAAACTGTACCGAGGCCAACAATGTGAAACTAGATTTCCTCACGCTGATCTCATCAGTAAATCCTGCTTTGGTCATGTGACGTCACAGCATGCCTGCTGGGGCTGAAGTGTTCTTGTTGTTATAAATCTTGTCTGCTTTATTAACTGAGCAGAGACGAATTCTGACATAATGTGTTGTGACACCTGACGTCTCACAGGATGTGTGATGATTAAAAATGGCTGGAGCAAAAACATTCACATCCACATAGAGCTGAGACTCAAGTCAAGGATAAGAGACTCATCAAACACACACACACACACACACACACACTCAGGGATGCACAATATTGAAGAAATGTGATATGCGACAACTCTTTAAATAATGCCATATTCGATATGCGATATGATCATGCTTTAAATTAAGCACAATTAATTAATTCATTATAAAAAAATGTTTTCTAATATCTACTTATATATCCAAAATATATCTTTAAAAATATTTTGAATTTACTGAAAATCTATTTTAAGATTGGAAATATATTTTCTTGCCCCTTGAAGTACGTTTTGTAACATATTTTAGCATTTAAAGATTTAAACAAAATATATATTTTCAGTTTGAATTTTTTTTCCTTAAGCCACAGTGGAATGGTCATATTAATTATAGCCACAACATATAATATGGTCTAATTTTTTTTTTTTTATGTTTTGAAAGAAGTCTCTTCTGCTCACCAAGGCTTGCATATATTTGATCAAAAATACAGTAAAAACAGTAATATTGTGAAATATTATTACAGTTCAAAAGTTTTGATCCTTGAGAATGATGCTGAAGACTGGAGTAACGATGCTGAAAATTCAACTTTGATCGCAGGAATAAATTACAGTTTACAATATATAATCACATAGAAAACAGTATTTTAAATTGTAATAATATTTCACAATATTACTATTATTTTTACTGTATTTTTGATTAAATAAATGCAGCCTTGGTGAGCAGAAGAGACTTCTTTGAAAAACATTTAAAAAAATCATAATTATTCCAAACTTAAGATTGGTAATGTATATTTAGCATATTTAAAATTAATTTTGGCCAGAGAGAAAGGAAATAGGGACCCATTTTATATTAGGTATCTTTAAGTACTTACACAGAACATTTGATACAAAATACTCGTATCGTTTGCATACATGTTGTTACATTGTACTTTCCTTTAAATAACTGCATGCAATTACATGGTGTTCCCCAACCTAAAACCACGGCTAACCCTAACCGTATCAGTAGATAACAGTTAAAGAAACCTAATATAAAGTGGGACCGAAAATGGTCATGAAAGAACAATATGAATGTTTATAGTGGAAGAAACCTTGACTAACATTATAAGTGCACTTGACGGATAATAAAAAGGCGAGAGAACTGGTAAATGGACTCGACAGGGGAACAGGAACTGGGATGAACAGGTGATTACAGAAAACAGAAAGATTTCTTCCTGGATCGTGTGTTTCGGAGGCTGGAGGCGATGCTTGTTCCTCTTACCGGCTGCGGCTGCTCGGCGATACAGCAGTTGAAGCACAACCAGAATTCACTCATGACTGGCAGACGGTGCTAAAGTGCCGCTGTGCCCGTGGGCCGGAGGGGCTCTGGGGTCCTGGACCGGGTCCCACGCCTCAGAGGTCCAGTCTGGGGTGATGGAGGAGTTCTTCAGGGTCCTGGGACAGGGGAGCAGAAGATCCACACGACTCAGGCCACCTCGCCAACACTCAGACCTGCGGGACACAAGCATCTGCCAGATCATTTACACCGTCAAGCCATTTGCTCATGTTAATATGACATTCAAATAAACAAATGGGGCTGCACAATTAATGAAATAAAACTGAAATAGCAATAGATCTTATCAAATGGTGATTATCAAATCAAAAGTAGTGGCTTAACTGAAGTACATAGTCTGTTGTGTCAGGTGATTCAGAGCGAAGTTGTGTTCTTGTTCACGGGTGCAGCTTATAAGAGCATGTTTTCAGAGTCGGCGTTCAGGGTAAAGGCCCCGATATACACAACAATGAACAAGTGTGATGTAATCTGAACAAAATCAGGCCAAAAGGACGTTTGTTTGGTGTTCGTAACAGCTTGACAAAGCCAAACGTTCTGGGAAAGTTCGCTCTGGCTGTTAAACACCTTCGAACTGCCATTGGTCCGTGGCGATGATGTAATAGGAGGGTGTGGCTCTGAGGCTCCGCCCTCTGTGATGTAGAAATCTTCTCTGGGTAGTTTCTTCCGTTCAGTCCCTCGAGGTCGGACGAGAGTAAAAACATGAACACACTGGAGAAAGTTCTAAATATAATTGAAAGCGGCATTTAAAGCTTCATGCTTCAAAGCAATGTTGTATAAAGTGCTTTGTGAATAAATATGAGTATTATCGGGGCCTTAAATGCTGCATTCACATTTGCATAATTGCTAACATTTTTGTGGACAGACTTTTACAGCATCTTCCCAGTATTCTGCTAAACCAAAAGTTTGAGGGTTTGAATGTTTGAAAGCAAATAATATTTGTCATCATAAATATTGGTATTGTAACTTATTGTAACTGTAGTGTTAGTTGGTTCTTGTAAAGGGTGAACACACGAGTGAACATCCTTAAAAGTTGAGTAGAGTCTTTGTTTTTTATGTCTGGATGAAAGTCCTGCAGCATATATATAATTTTTTTATTAAAAACAATCCAAATAAAACCCTTGCTAAAACAAGATTAGATGTTTTATCTGCACGTCATGTGACCATTAACCGAGATCAAGTAACCGACACAAGTGTGAACACGCGAATGTGTCATTAAACTATTGAAAATCTCAGGGGTACTTCAAGTAAATATTTTACATCTAAACGGTTTGGGAAGCCCTGATTTACACAATTAGTTCATGAGGGTTGGGGATGACTGCATTAACCTTTTAAATAGTTATTTATGTAAATCCGGACCGCTTTCTCAAGCCAAAGCAGAAGCCAACAGAAGAAGGGACAAAATACTGTGTAACAAGGCCAAAGAGCTGATTCTTGACAGCATGTGACAGACAACAGGGGAGAAAGGTTTGTGGTTGTTTTTGCACAGAAGGGAAGTATAGTCTCTCATGGAGAAACAGGCCTTGAATAGAAACAATAAATATGTGGCTGCAGGAACGAATTGCTCTTTATTTGTGTGTGTGTGCAGTATTCTCTTGAATCACGCAAAGTTGTACACTATGTATAAATATGTATTTGTACCTCTCCAATACACAATGAACATTTGAACATTCTTTCCTGCTTACTTTCCAGGCAACTTAATGTCTGAAGCCTGAAGAAAACAACATGAGGTTGAGTAAATAATCATTTCCAAACATTTTAATGTTTCGATGAAATATTCGTTTTAGAGTTTGGAATTTTTATCTTTGTTCATTTTGCTGAAAGTGTAGCCAAATTCCTACTCACAACATAATCCTGATCACAACCAGGCATTGCCAGAGAAAACTCTGAAAATCTGAAATGAGTGGCTTTAGACCTTCTGGATAATGAAGGACAGCGTGTCCTGAGGGACTGTAAGCGGCTTGTTCTAGATGATGAATTAAAGCTGAAGCTAACAGTTGCACAGCCACACCTGAAGGAAAGAGGGCCGTGTGGGGTGGGAACCTCAGCTGGTGGTGTGTTGCAGTCATTAGTGTCCAGAGTCCACGTCTGCGGTCATTAATCTGCCTCACAGCACTCAGAAGCCGCTGGGGTTAAACAGGCCACGTTCCTAAACTCAACTCTACACATATTTTAGCTTCTGTGATCAGATTATTATAACTGTCATGTGTTGTGTGCAGTAGTAATCTACAAAGATGAGATGTGTGACGCAGAATGAACAATAAAGACGCTTTGTTGTGTTCATGATTGCGTAATGACGTAATGTGTGTGAGAAAGGAAGTGAATGGGTAAATAAGTTCGCTACTCCTGTGTCGTTACTTCATTGATTACTAACTCCTGACAGATGCCACACACTTAATAAACACACAGAACATTAAACACTACACACTTTAACACTGACGATGCAGAACACCGAACTGAGGAAACTGAGGGCTTAAATACACTGGGAATGAGCGTTAACAGGGAACGTGTGCACTAATCAGAAACCATAGTAACAAACACTGAACCATATCTGACATAGAAACTAAACAGAACATGATTGTGACAATAATACTTGGTGGAAGAATTAAGTGTTGTAATTACTATTAAAAATAATAACTGTTGAACATTGGAGTCTTTTGACATATTAATGTTGCTTTAGGCATTCTGCTCCTCACCCAGCAAAAGTGTCTTCCAAATTAATTGTTTGGATAGAACACCAAAATGCTGGTAATGCGTGCTTTATACTTTTGTTTAAAAGTGTGCTATTCATGTGATTGGTGGACACATGGCAAGGTGGTGGACACATGCTGGCACATCCGGTGCCGAGAACACTTAGTGCTCAAGTATATGAGCCAAATGTGTATGGAAATGAACCTTGGAACAGAGCTGGTCTCTGTGCAGCATCTTCCGTTGCTAAAATTATCTGCGTATTTCAATACACTTTCATTCCTTTATTGATGAGACAGTGTCTGCTTTCTCTGCAGTCTCCATTCATCTTGGATTAATAATGGATCTAAAAGTTGACAGGATGTGATTTCAAACTGATCTATATCCGCCACATGCTGCCTTGAACTAAATCAAGTTTACAGACACATTAGAAATGTTTTCTTGGAAGAAGATGATTCAATTTTAAACGTATGCTTCAGTTAAAGTGACTCAAGTTAATTTAGTCAACCTTTTGGGAACAGATTACCTCCAAGCTAAAAGACATGGGCTAAAACAAACACAACTCCAATTCTGATTAACTCTTTCTGCAGAAAAAAGACACCTTAAGTCAAGTCATCTTCATTTATATAGCGCTTTTAACAATGTAGATTGTTCCAAAGCAGCTTTACATTGATAATAGGAAATTAAAGTAAAGTGTTTTGGCTTTATAGCAGCTCTAGAATAAAGTTATTGTCCAGCTAAAGTTAGTTTGATTGATTCACTTCCGTCACAACGATCATTAGTTATTAACTTAGGGGCCGCTAACACGACACCGTTTTAACAAGTCAGCTAATAAATGTGAACTCTACCATATGAAGGAGGGATCGCATTATTATTGAGCAAACAATACACGAAACTACCGCAAAAGCATCTCCATTTCCTCCTGTAGGATAGGCTGAAGGTTTCCAGGGAAGAATTTCATTTTCCCAGGCAGGATGACAGAATGGGATGCACACAGAAAACTCTCCATTAGTGGTGAGCCACAAAGAGAGGCAGGCCCATTGAAGGAGACTGTCAGCGCAAGAAAGCCCTCTGTGTGAGGGGTCAGAGGAAGACCTGTTCCCAGGGTGGCTACCACACAATGGCAGAAATGTGTCAGCCGCCAAACTATACCATACCATACCATACCATACCATACCATACCAAACCATAGTATACCATACCAAACCATAGCATACCAAACCAAACCAAACCAAACCAAACTATACCATACCAAACCAAACCAAACCAAACCAAACCAAACCAAACTATACCAAACCAAACCAAACCAAACCAAACCAAACCAAACTATACCATACCAAACCAAACCAAACCAAACCAAACCATACCATACCAAACTATACCATACCATGCCAAACCATGCCAAACCATACCAAACTATACCATACCATGCCAAACCATACCATACCAAACTATACCATACCAAACTATACCATACCATGCCAAACCATACCAAACTATACCATACCATGCCAAACCATACCATATCATGCCAAACCATACCAAACTATACCATACCATGCCAAACCATACCAAACTATACCATAGCAAACTATACCATAGCATAATACATCCAACAGCTATCAGCAGACAGGACTGCTACATGTTATTTACACAGCTCTGAAAGCTCATTCAGTCAGAATTTAGAGTCAAAATTCACAAGTCAAGGGTTACATGATAGTGCTAAGCTGTTTTTGCACTGATGCTAAATTTATCATTGGTTGTGCATTCGTATATTTTTGATTTGTGGCCATCAAGTTTAAAATGAAAGAGAAGATGCAGAAATTTCATTCACTGGATTTTCTAAATATTGAGATTACCACATGGTTATTTAATACATAATACATTTTTATTGAACTTCCAGTAAAATAACTATATCAGTATTCACTACCATTCAAAATTCAGCAAGAATGCCTCAAAACAAGTGACAGAAAAGACATTCTATGTCTATGTCAAGATTTCTATTACAAATAAATGCTGTTCTTTTGAACGTTATATTCATCAAAAAATGTTCCGTAATACACAAACATATTGAGCAGCACAACCATTACTTACACTGTACTCATTAAAACTCTCTTAGTGAGCATAAGAGACTCCTTTCAAAACCACTAAAACAATCTCACCAACTACAAACTTTTGAACAGTAGTGCATGTACTGTTACTATGATATAAAATGATTCATATCAGGCCATATAACGTATAACGGCCGTACCACCTTCCCCAGTTTGCAAGAAACCAAGTGAATGTATTTTATAACTCAGGCAAATACATCAGAGCACCATCATCATCAAGATCGGCAACGCTTCACACCAGTCTCATTAGACAGATTTTACTAAACCACATCATTCTGTCTGGCACAAGTGACTTCATGAACTGGTCGCATAAATCACACACAACTGCAACTATTCCCATGGAAACTAATGAATCAGAACCTTGAGTAAAGCGTTTAACACTCACCATCCTCAGCTCACTCCATTGATGAACTGAGAGGAGAGGCGAGTCGCGTATATCCTCCTCCGGTGTGAGCAAGGCTAAGGAGCTGTGAGATCCAGACTGCGCTCCCTCTCCAGGAGGCCTTTGTCCCTCACTCAGTTACGGATCAGCGGGCAAGAGGCATTCATTCACTGCATCACTGACTCCCCCCCACAAGGAATCGTGCACGCTCCTAAGGTATAAGCTCCGCCCCCGACTCCCCATCCCAACCGTCCCTCTGTCACGGAGGCTTTTATGTAAGCACCATCCACCCACTATATGCAGCTTACATAAGCAATACCAGAGTGGAGACACTCTGAATGCACTGGCTTACAAGAAAACTAGTGACGAAAACCCCAACAATCCATAATCCTGTTCCCTGTATCACATAAGAGAATTATGACTTGCCTTCGTCTCCTAGAATTACATTCCAGAGAACAGTTTAGACTCATAAGTGCCAGTGTTGGAATATTGGCATGAACGAAACATGAGATGGATATAACATGAGCAAATGCAACTCAGCAAAAATGGCTGATTAGAGAAGTGGAAATATAAAGCTTTTTTTCAGTAAGGGAAAACCCAGCTGCCCTTTTCCAAGCTCATTAACCAAAGCACTGCATGGGACAATTGCTTCGCTTGTTGAGTGCTGCTTTTCAATTCCTTCATCCTTGGATTTGTTGCCACAGAAGCTGCTGGTTAGTAGTAAGTAGTGTGTGTGCATGTGTATTGTGTGGGGAGGTCTACATATACACAGGCTGCATATACACACAGAGAGCGGGTGTATATGTAAAAGCAACCTATTTATTACTTCCCTTACTTCGGAACCAAATAACTGTGATTTCTTGTTGCATTGATGCATCAATAGTAAGAGAATTACAATAATATGAATGAAGTTTCAAGTTCCCAAACAAAGGGAACACTAATCACCATAATGGTGAGTTCAAACAAAAACATTTTTAGGAAAATCAGCATCAATTTATAAAGTCAGCTTATGTGATGTTCTCTCAAAATTTTCAGTTGTATTGACAATTCAACATTCCAGATGACTTTTGGGAAATGAGTGAATGCAACTAGAGAAAGGAAACTGCAGAAGAGGAGGAAATGAGAGAAAAGTCTAATAAGAACTGCCCGCCTCAAAAACTTTTTTTTTTTTTTTTCTTGGCAAAATGGCCCTCATACCAATCAATTAATCTTAACTTGGGTTGGAGTAAACAAGGCATAGAATGTGAATAGTACAGATTACTGGATTTTTACAATTAAGACATTAAGTAAAGCTAACTAACACGTGTTACTCAGAACAACTTTTGTATTTTACAGTGTATGTAGTCCATGAAATTGTACTGCTCTATGGCAGTACAGTGTTGATTATACAGGCCCACAAAAACACTGGCCATCTGCACGGGCTTCAGCCCTTTCTGCCAATGCCAAAAGTGGACTGAGCAGTCTCTTTTCTTTACTTTCACTCCATTCAGGCATAATTTCTTCTTATTTGCCAAATAAAAAGCTGCCTTGTTGTTTCGCTCCCTGCTCATTAACAGAAGCAGCTCAATTTCAGTTTTTGTTCAGCTTTTTCTCAGAGACTTTGAATCAATAAATCCACCTTATTGTAAAACTGGCAAGAAATTATCACTCTTTTCATTTCTTAAAGGGGATGTCAATGCCATGTCATGCATTCTGACTTGTTTACAACGTTAAAGAGTTGGATTCTCATGCTAAACATAACCAAAGTTTCAAAAAACGAGTTGGACGTACAGTATGACGGCGTATTTCTGTGTCAAATACACTCCTTCAGGCTTCGTATAAGTTTCGGAAAGCTTTTTTCGAGTATGGCCCTGTATGATGTCATAAAGGGCAGATTCCTTGTATGGGCACTTCTCCCGTAAGAGCGCGCGCAACCAGAGCGAGAGCAAGAGCAACACCCATCAATGTGCTTCGTCGTTGAAAGATTTAACATTTTGTGTTTAAAGACCACGAAATCAACAATGTCACCAAAGAAGTGAGTTTTTGGTTGGTTATTATTTATTTATTTGGTTGAAAGATAACCTTGCTCAACGTCCCAAAAAACCCAGAGTTAAGGGAACAGTGGAGGCAGTTTGTTTTTCCGGGGCAGCAACACAGTTGTCCAAGTGTGTTTGTTTGTTCCCGACATTTCGGTGACAAATGTTTTATAAACAAGGCCCAGTTCGATGCTGGATTTGCAGATTGATTGAAACTGAAAGATGGAGCGGTCCCAGCTATAAAAGATCCCGGTCATGAGTCGGAACCGGATGCAATAGCAATACTACTCTGTAGGTACTCAAGATTCCCATGAGATTGGCAGAAACTGAGTGTTATGTACCCTTCAATATTTGACTCACTCAAAATGAATGTGACTGCAATGATGCGGCTCACACCAAACATCTTGGTCCATTTATATTCTGATAAAATATAAACAACAAAAAAACAATCAAGCTGTAGTTTGAAGTTCAAAGTATATAACAAGTAAGAGTATATAAAAGTAACTTTCCAATCAAGGTCAGATTAATTCAGATGTTGAATGATGTCACAGATGGTTTGTCTATGTAGCAAGACAAACAAGCAGATACAGAAGGTCTCCTGCTTCCTGAGGCTGGCCAACATTATCTTGAACCCTCAAGACCAAGGTTGGGCAACTCTGGCCCTCGAGAGTTTCCCAACTCTGCAGATCAATCTCCAACCTTGATCAAATTCACCTGCCTATAGCTTTCAAATAATCCTCAAGACTTTGGCTGCGTCCAAAATCACATACTCTCTTCACGATTGCTAAAAAGTATATTCTATATGATATGAGTGTGTGTATTATGAATGTAATCCAAACATACTGCATTCACCATGTTGCCCTTATCATGTGACCTACCAGCGTCAGTTACGTCACTTCACTGTTATTCACAAATTCTTTCCATCATAAAGTAAAGTGTCCATCATATGCACACTTCAGAATCACAATGGGTAGTAGTAGGTCATCCGGGTACTTTTTGCCAACTCTTTTATGAGTCCTCTGAATTTGGACATACTTCTTTTGTTGCATACTGTTTTTTACCTATATACAGTAGGGAAGTATGCGATGATGCAGACCTTGGTTAGCCAGTGTTTGATTAGGGGTGGAGATAAACTCTACAGGAAAGTGGAGCTTGAGGGCCAGAATTGCAAAACTCATCTTGCCTTCACATGGTTTAAGGTAGTTACAGTAGTTCAAGGGTGTCCAGTCCTGCTCCTGGAGGGCTACTATCCTGCAGAGTTTAACTTCAACCCTGTGCAACACACCCGAACCAGCTAATCAAGGTTTTCAGGATCACTAGAAACCTCCAGACAAGTGTGTTGGGACAGGCTGGAGAAAAACTCGGCTGGACATTGGTCCTCCAAGAGCAGGGTTTACTCAGTAGTCCATTGCTCCAGAAATTGATTTGTCCACCATATTGAGCAGAAACTGCTTTGTTGCATTTATTTAGTGGCTGAATTAGCTGGAAACATTAGTGAATTGGTCAAGCATCCTGAGAATCCAATTTACTGGATAAAGATGTCATGAAACCATCTTTCAGTCATGTTATGAGGTCATCCTTTCAGCCAGCACTAAGAAGATCTTGGTTTCCATGTAGAGGAGAGAGATTGTTCTGAACTGAAGGTTTCAGATGAGTCTATCAGTGGTTCTCAACTCTGGTCACGAGGACCCACAGCTCTGCACATTTTATATATCTCTCTCTTATTTACACATAACAACAGGTACAAACTAATGCCCATTACATCATCTACTAGCTATTTTTGCATTGTATCAAGCAACAGCCACCCATCAGCCAATCGTAACCCCAGACCCTCAACATCTACGTCTGATTTCATAATAAAGATGCTGAAATATTTACAACTTCTTCTCTCCACTGTGCCGGGGGCTCATTCTAATGACATCATGCATTTTCCTCAGTATCCAGTAGACAAGTCCTCCTTTTGTGATCCAGATCACAAGACCCAATAGTCACCGGCCTCTGTAGACGATAGCTGGTTCACTTTAAGTTTTAGAAAACCTTTCAAACAAACATCTGATCTATTATTTCAATTCTCCCAGACAGAGGAGATTTACAATCATTAATATATGCATGATGCCATGATGTTTCCATTATTTGCATGCATAACAGACCACTGCTTCCCCCTTAAAATCCCTGAGGAAGATAATGGCATGATAATGCTAATTAAACAGGCAGGAAACTCTAGAGCAGGGATAGGCAACTCCGGTCCTGGAGGGCCACTGTCCTGCAGAGTTTAGCTTCAGCCCTGATAAAAACTCACCTGCCTGTATATATCTAGTAATCCTGAAAATGTTGATTGCCTTGTTCAGGTGTGTTTAATTAGGGTTGGAGCTAAACTCTGCAGGACAGTGGCCCTCCAGGACCGGAGTTGCCTATCCCTGCTCTAGAGGATGCAGGCTAATGGTTCTTTACATGCAATCGGCAATCACATCATTACTGCATGGCACAAGCTGATTGGCCACTGCTGATCATGCAACCAATAAGATGCTTGCTCAACATTTAAACAGTCTGGTTCAGTGTTTGCTGTAGGCTAGTCCTGCACCACACTATCATAGTTCCTCTGAGACCCTCTACCTCCCCCAGCTCCACCTGCTCAGATCTGCTATGGGACTGATGTACTTATCCAGCAGCATAACTTACATGCTCACAGCAGTGTGTCTGAGTATCTATTAGCAGTAACAAGTCCATACATAGCAGCAATAATCAACAGCAGCGTAGCAGATCTAGTCTGCCAAGACCAAATACATTAACATTGCCATATTCATTAAAGGGATAGTTCACCCAAAAATGAAAATTCTGTAATCATTTACTCACCTTCAAGTTGTTCTAAATCTGTATAAAGTTATGTCTTCTGTTGAACACAAAAGAAGATATTTTGAAGAATGTGGGTAACGAAACAGATGCTGGTCCCTATGGACTTTCATAAAATGAAATATATATATATATATATATATATATTTACACTATGGAAGTCAGTGGAGGCCAGAAACTGTTTGGTTACCAACATTCTTTAAAATATCTTCTTTGGTTTTCAACAGAAGAAAGAAAACACTTGAGGGTGAGTAAATGATGAATGAATTTTCATTTTTTGGATGAACTATCCCTTTAACTGTTAATAACAGTCAAGAGTTGTCATGATTGAAATATCTGACCCAGAATATTTTTTGTTTTGTTGTAGACAGTTCGGTGCAACTTCAGGTTCAGTGTGACTTGAGATATCTGATGCAGCATGCTACACCTTGCAGCACGCATGAAAGGATGTGTTTTACCACAAATGTCACCAAGTCTAGCAGGATATCTTTGCATGGCACCAATGCTAGAGGGTTAATTTCCTTTTGCAAAGAAAGAGGTAACAATGCTCGCCTTATACTACCATTACAGCCAGCGAAGGCAACATCAATGTCTCATCTCTCCTCAAGGCAATGACCCAGATACTACTGACTATTGACCAGTTGCTTAATAAAGCCATTACTGTCTGCCTTGTTGGCCCTACTTGCCATTTTTGGCTTGTGAAGGAATAACTCAGATTCTTCATAACCATAATACCCTCCAGGGCAATCAGGGAAGTAGCTTTTTATTTTTTAGGAATTATACCAAAAATATCCTCAGAAAAGTGCTGTTATTGGTGTACTAGGTTCTTGATATAATTATATTAACATCTTAAATCAACTTCGATGTGCTAATCTCACACTACAGCTTGGCATCAGCAAATTCCTTGATATGACACACAACATTACAATTAAATGCATTGCAAAGCATCATAATGTCATAATTGGCATTATGTCAAATGCACAAGAGATCATCATGAGACAGACTGAAACTGTGATCAGTTTCAACCTTTGTTGCATGCTTCACTTCACTTTTGTCCAGAACAGAATCTGACCACAAAGAAATGGCAGTTTTAGAATTTGCACTTATCTTGGTTCTTCATTATTTGATGTGTAGTAAACAATAATAATGAACTCATTAATAATAAATAATACATCAATTAAAAATAAAAAAGAATTCACTCAAAAAGAATCACAATGTATCAATGTAAAAAAAGAAAGAAATGGATTCACCAATGCATCACTTTCAAATTATTCTGGGAAACAAAAATCACAATTTCAATTTTAAATGAATTATTAATATTTCTGGTTATTGTAAAACATGGTGGTGTCAAGCACTGCAAAAATCTACAAACAAAAACCCAACAAGCTTTGTTTTACAACATAAAAACAACAATCAATCAACATTTGCATCATAAACTCACAATTGAAGAACGCACATGCATCACATGCTTGAAAGCTGATAACTCCTGTGCACAGCCACAGAAAACAGGAAGTACACTGATTGACAATGCCAGGGTTTCAGTCACTCTTATTCATCTGAGCTAAAGACACTGAGCTGCTCCTGATACTATAGGTCATACTCCCTTAGATTTCTATTGGCATCTCAAAGTAGGCATTTTTTAGTGTGGCTTTCATGAGAAATCTTTTCACAGAATTTGGTGATGAGCGTCGTTACCCCCCAGGCTTTGCTCCGCTACGCTGTCGCTGAAAATGTAAGAAACATGATGGACACATTGTGACTCCGAGTCACATTGAATCAAAGACTATCACCTCTACCCATTTCACACACTGACAGATTAAAAAATTGGCTCCTTTTTGATTAATTAATTAAAGTTCTATCTTGGTCCATGAATCTCTCTATACAAGGCCTATAAATGTTAAATTTAAAGACTTTTTAAAATAAAAATGTAATAAACACAACCCTGCCGCCTGTATATGAAAACACCAGTTATTGTGTTATCATTTACTCACCTTCATGCCATTCCAAAACCTTTTAAAGCTCTTTAATGTGAGTTCAGTATCATTTTTGAAATGTTATTTTCACCATTTCTTCAACATAATGACAAAGTGACACATTGTACATCAAGAAAATCAGACAACGCACATAGAGCAAATTGGAAAAATACTGTAAAGTTATAACTCGTTTGATTGAGGACTAGTGTGGGTCTCTGCACTGTGAGTGACTGAAATAACATCAGCAAATGCAGTACAGAGTTTCTCAGCTGTAGAAGAGACTGATATGAAAAAAGACTCCTGGTTCAGCTCACACGACCATAGTTCCTACATTTGACATTGCGTGAGGCCGTTTTCACACAGCGAGTTGATCATGTGGTTGGATGAGCCATTTTTGCAGTTGCTGAGACGCAGTGGTTTTCAGTGTGATGATATGCAGTGTGACGGTGTTCTGAACGGTTTCTCGTGCGCTGCCTTGTGATTATTTACTGAAGTGAAAAGAGTGTCTATGATATTTCAGTGCCTAGATAAGTCTCAGGTCCTTTAATACAGTTCCTGTATTTTTATCATTAACCTGCAGTTCAATTGCTTAGAATAGTAATAACACACCTTCTCAACAAGCTGCGTGTTTTGAGAGATTTTCTGATGTTCACTGAACAAATGGGACGAGTTACCACCAAAGTTTTTAACTCAGGTTCATTGGACAAAACGTGCTTGTGGCGACATTTGGGCAACATGATATTACGTTGCTTCTTGCACATTTTATGACACTTTCAAAGTCAAATGTCCAGTGGTGCTAAAAGTGTGTTAAGTTTAATCCAAAACAGATGAACGTGAATCTGGCAACATTTTATTGCGCTGGTTGTTGCACGTATCGAGTTCTGAAATTAAATGTTGAGTGATGCGAAAAGGTTAATGCTCAATCGCATTTGAAAATAACAGTGCTGTACCAGGTTGTGCATCGTTAGAAACGTCATACAGATGGAGCTGATTATGTGATGCAAATGTCAAAATGTATTAGTTTACAAATCATGCACTATGCTAAAAGTGTCCTGAGCTCATAACATAGTATTGTGCAAGAAACTGCATGAAAATAAGCCTTTATTAATTGATAATCTTCCCCTGTAATCATAATTTGTGTGAAAAAGAATAAACTTTGTTGGTGTTTTACTGCCTCATTTCACAGGGAAACTGAAGTTTTGAAAGTTTTGGGGAATTTTGCAAATACATTTTTCCACTGAGCCTGTGTTGCAAGTTTTATACTTCGATGTGATGCTTGCCCTGGAATAAAAACACCAAATATTCTACACTCTTTAATATTGTTTATATCAAACACCCTGTTAGATACTCTAGTTAACATGAACTAATGTACGTTTGGTTGTTCAGCAAAGGCCAAAACTGAATTAAAGCTGAAATGCCACAAACTCTCAGGGACAAGTGCCAAGGTACAATTATGTAAGGAATTTCTGACCATCGCACAGACGAAAGGTCTTAAGCATGGGAGGATCTCTTAAAGAGAAACATATGGAGGCTAGATTAGATTAGGACGTTCCTGAGCATTCTGCAGTGTTGACTACAAACACACAGCTTAACAGCAACCTGGAACACACTCGTATAAAAATGCAATGGTTTGAGTGGAAAAAAATGCACTTTCACAGTCTTGGTATTAAAACAATCCTAGAATACACTCTTGTTTTGTCCCTGAATAACAATGGTGCAATCTCTCGCTCAATGAGTATTTGACCAGATTTCTGTGCTTAGCACCAAATAAAGATTATTTGATTTACACTTGGATCATATGATGAACTAGTTAGCAAAACAGTAATACGCTCTTACTGAAGCTTGCTTTTATTCATTCACCCTCATCTCATTCTATCAACCTTTAGGCTCTGATTTTTTCTAGAACACAAAAAGAGAGAATATGACAAAAAATTTTTTTTTTTTTTTTTTTTTTACGACAAAAAAAAAAAAAAAAATTAATCTGAAAAATTCCATGCATACAAATTTGGCACATCATGGGGTAAGTAAATAATGACATAATATACATTTTTGGGTTACTTATACTACTAACAGTGGGTGCAACTTTCCACTCACCAGTTCAAATACTAATTTGCTAACAGCTCTTGGGTTCACAAAAGTTCTGATAGGATTTGCCTGTGGATTTAATCCAAGCTGTTGGCATTTATCAACTAAATCCTGCTAGTACAATCAAGATCCAAAAAATAACAGATGCAACACTTCATGCAACTTAAGCCTGAAGCTGTCCGAGATATCAGAGCTCCACTTGTTGCAGATGTAGGCAAAAAGAAAAGCATAAAAACACTGTTCAAAAGCATCCTTCCCTCACCTCTACAAGATCTTTGCTGTAACTCTTAAAGTCTCCCTGTAGTCCATAATTGTATCCCTTAAAACTCATCTTTGATCACTAAAATTACATATTTAAACGTTTTTTTCCTTGAAAAATTCTTCATGACTTAAAATAGCTTGAATGTAACTCTACACCTTTGTCTCATTTAGTATACGCGGGTCTATGATTATGCAAATGAGCCCCGCCTCCACTCACTCACAGCAGCTTTCAGCCAAAGACAGTCTCAAAAACACGGTTTGAATGAAATCGCTGGTGTTTCTGGCTGCGTTTACACTTGGTATCTTTTAAGACTGAACATTGGTCTGTGGAGTCTGCACTGTATTTTCTACTGCACAAGAGGCGTGAAAGTTCAAATGACTCTGTACGCAATTGGATAGTCCTTCAACCAATCAGACCAACGATCCGGGTGACGTACTTTGCAGAGCGACGCGAAAACTCCAGGCAGGAAATGTGTAACCAAATGTGTTGATCAGCGGTTTGCAGAAGGAGTGATGGAATTCAGCGATTTTTGCAGGTTGTGCAAAAGTTAGTGGTATTTACACCCACTCGAGCGAGTTGTTTGCTAAAAAGAAGCCATTGAGCATCGTCGAGAGGTTAAAAGGAATTGGACAGAGCCGTAACAGCTCTGGAATTGGATTGGATTAAACCCGCCAATAGCGCGCCAGGTGGATAAGCCAGTTTGTGATTGGTTTCCGCAAATTTGTAAAGGAAGCAGCAGAGATGAATGTACAGGTGTCCAGCCTGAGCTGCAGGGAGAACTCAAATCGCCGGCAGAACAGGCTGGGTTTACCCAGTCTAACTCGCAGCCTCTTCATCACATGTTAATGCCAAATGTAAATACAGCCTCTGACGTCACAAACTACCTTGTAACCAATCAGATCAACGTGTGATCATCAACGAGTGGATCTCTGAGCTGAGTGAGTGAGTGGAGGCGGGGCTCATATGCATATTCATAGAACCGCATATACTAAATGAGGCAAGGGTGTAGAGTTACATTCAAGATATTTGAAGGCATGAAGACATTTTTTTCAAGGAAAATTTTTTTAAACTGTCATTTTGGTGATCAAAGATGAGTTTTAAGGGATAAAATTATTGACTACAGGGGGACTCTAAGTTACACTGGGGGTCCAGTCCTTCTCAGGCTACACATTCTAAACATAATGCCAATAATTAAGTAGCTAAGTCCAGATATTGATTGAACAGAATGATTAATAATGAGTACGTTTCTTGAAGGTTTAAGCAGCGAGGTGTTCAGTGCTGCACACTATGTACGTTTGACTGATGTGTTTTGATGAAGGTAATTTCCTTCCTCTCTGCACAGCCATGATGCGAGCGACTCTGCTGACTTTACTACTTTCCTGACTGCAAGTCTCACATGTCACACCGCAGAGCAAATGCCATATCTGCTTTCCCCGCCGCACTGTGACCAGAGAGATGATTACAATAAACAGCAAATCACTTCATGGTGATACATTGAGGTCTTATGCTTCCTGTTGCATAATGACATAAAGTGGTGCTTGAATGTTTGTGAATCCTTCAGCATTTCTGCATAAATATGACCTAAAACATCATCAGATTTCTAAAAGTCCTAAAAGTAAACCCAATCAAACAAATGTGACCTGTCTCAAGTCCTGAAAAGTGAAGTCAACACTTTTCTATCGCCCCCAGGAGGCTGGATGCAGTCTAGCTCATAAACCCCGCCCTCTCCATGTAATCTAAAAAGACGTGAGACAAACTAAACAATCAAATTACATTTCAAATAAAAATTTTCCAAAGATGTTTTCTGTCATTTTAGGTAGTTTTTATTCACGCTGAAGTAAGATCAAGTGTTTGTTTTTTAAATAAGTTTGGTTTAAGTTTAAAACGGGAGTGTGACGTCATGATTGACAGACGAGATTGACAGCTTCTCTGAGCGAAGCAGTCACTGAGGCACTTTTTTCTACTTTTTTCGGGATCTTCGGGAGGAGATTGGAGCTTAAACTTTAATTTCTACATTTCCATAGCTGTTTATTTCACACCAACATATTGAGTTGTTCTGCAGTAACTGTACAAACCAATTCTGCGGGAGTGTGTGTGATACCGCGGCTCCACTTCACGCTCGCTACTGACTTGAGCTCCGAGATGTAAGCGCCATATCTACAATATATTTCCTTTTCTACAATGGAAGAGAGTGAAGGTGCGTCATCCATCTTTTTTTTACAGTCTATGCAAAAAATATTTACTTTGCTTTCAGTATCCGGTGTGACGACCCTCTTGTGGAGCGATAACGGCCACTAAACGTTTCCAGCAACTGCTGATCAGTCCTGCACAACCACTTGGAGGAATTTTAGCCCATTCCTCAGTACAGAACAGCTGCAACTCTGGGATGTTGGTGTGTTTCCTCACATGAACTGCTTGCTTCAAGTCCTTTCACAACATTTTAAATTGGATTAAGGTCTGGACTTTGACTTGGCCAATCCAAAACATTAACTTTGATCTTTTTTAACCATTCTTTGGTAGAACGACTAATGTGCTTGGGGGTCGCTGTCTTGCTGCATTACCCACTTTCTCTTGAGCTTCAGTTCACGGACAGATGTCCTGTCATTTGACTTTAGAATTGCCTGGCATAATTCATAATTCATTGTTCCATCAATGATAGCAATTCATCCAGGCGCAGATGCAGATCCAAGCAAAACAGGCTCAAAACATGATACTACCACCAACATGTTTCACAGAGGGCATAAGCATATTATGCTGGAATGCAGTGTTGTTCTTTCTCCAAACATAACGCTTCTCATTTAAACCAAAAAGTTATATTTTTGTCCCATTCGTCCACAAAACATTTTCCACCAATAGCCCTCTGGCTTGTCCTCTTAATCTTTTGCACAGACGAGCAGCGATGTTCTTCTTGGAGAGCAGAGGCTTTCTCTAGCATGAATTTTTTCAATTGAATTTCTTGAATTTCCTCCATTTCTCCACAATCTGACTGTGGATTTGTGGAGTCAAAACTCTTTAGAGATGGTTTTATAACCTTTTCTAGTCTGATGAGCAACAACAACTCTTTTCTGAAGTCCTTCGTCCGTGTCATGATACACTTCCAAATGTGTTGTGAAGTTTAGACTTTGCTAGATCCCTGTTCTTTAAATAAAACGGGGCACACACTGACACCTGATTGTCATCCCATTGATTGAAAACATCTCAGAACGGGTGGAGCCTAATTTCACCTTCAAATTAACTGCTAATCCTACAGCTTCACATGGACAACTGGATAATTTTCTTGAATAAATAAATGACCAATATTTTGTCTCATTTGTTTAAATGAGTTCTCTTTGGCTACTTTTAGGACATCTGATGATGTTTTAAGTCACATTTATGCGGAAATATAGAAATTTCTAAAAGGTTCACAAACTCGAGCACCACTGTATGTGCGGGAGCAAACTCACACGTGAGCTGACTCTGTGTTTGTTTATATGCGTGTTGCATTGCTCATCAAAGTGGAACTTGTGCTTATCCTGGATGCTGCAACCTATATAGAAATATCAAGAGTACATTCACTTGCGCAATCTCAGTCAGGAAGATTGACTTTTCACAGATTACCAACCTTTGAGCTTCCGCACATACGTCATTATGCGACAGGAAGTTCGCGCTCGACTGCCATGAACACGTTCAGGACCGGTTCTTGAACAGAGCGATTGTGGCAAGCAGGGCGGGGCCGAGAGCCGTGGGAACGGAGCCATGATGCAGCACAGGCGAGTGCTAATGGGGACATTTAATTTAATATTCAACAATATTGATCTGCCTGCATTGACACCATTATATGAGAACTGAACTGAGCTGGATGATGACATCACGGTTTTCTCCAGAGTGGCTATATAAATAAATGAACTAAATTAATAACTTTTTTACAACAAAAATGAACCATCACTGAACTTACTTGCATTATTTTCCTGTTATCTCTGTAAAGCTGCTTTGAAACAATCTGTATTGTAAACAGCATATATATAAATAAAAGTCTCGAGTCCCACGGATGAGCTCCAGAAGGATAAAAGGAGGAGTGACGACAGTGAAGGACGAGAGAGGACCAGGCCTGGACTACATGTTGTGTTTTGTTTATGTTTGCTTGTTTTGTTACGCTTTACTTTCGTTTTGTGTTTGTTTTATTTTATGATCTTAAAGTTACGTTGAATGGACGACGGTTCCCGCCTCATCCTTCACTGAGATTTAACTTTGCTACACCGATTATTTCGCTTCATAAGACATCATCCATCGTAAGGAGTCATGGGTATTAATTTAGTTTTGCCTGTTGTTGTTTTATTCTCAAAGGGATGGTAGCCAATGACCACGGTTTCAGCTAAAAATCTTCTTTACATTTTTACTGGAGAAAAAAAAGACACCTACATATTGGATGGCCTGAAGGTGAGTAATTTTTGGAGTGTTGCAGTGATTTACCACAGGTAGGAGAAGTTACAGTTATTTTACATATCAATATGATAAAAGACACCAATTTTTATAACTATAGTAGTTATAAATATAATGTGAAAAATTAAAAATTCTTCCACCAAGTCACATCTTTCAAATGTTTTCTGTTTATGGTTGCCGACAACAGTTGTTGTGCATTAATAAAGAATGTGCGGTCACACGTGTGTGTTTATCTACATTTTCAACAAGTATTCGTTACTTCAATGAGCTCATTGTTTCTGCCTTAAATTATTACATTGTTAAATTAATAAATATGTAGCTAACTGTGATTTTGTATATGTACATTTCTGAAATACATAACTTGGACACCTCTGATAACACATCACTCTAAATTGTATTATGGATGTGGACTCATGCATTTTCTGTAAAGCTGCTTTGAAACGATGTGTATTGTGAAAAGCGCTATAAAAATAAATGTGAAATTAATTTTATGCACCAGGTTTAACCAATCTATCATGAATTTCACTTCACATGGGCGTTTGCAATGCAACGCTAAGACTAAAATTCTCATTTTCATAATGAGTGAGTCTTCTTATTTTGCTTTGCAAATAAAGGCAAGTCAAAACAGAATGAATATAAACTACTTCCTAAAATATACAGGTATTCAACAGTTCCTACTGCATTTCTGCAAGGCTGTGTCTTGTACCATAATGTGCAGAACCAGTAACATAATGTTCCAGCATACACGCCTATAGTCTACTATACCAACAAACAGACAAGGTGTAACACTTACACACTGACTATATATAAAAAAACACTGTCTTGCTATAAAAAAACAAATCCTTTAATGATTATGAAAAATTGCTGCATTTCCCTCTTATAAAACCAGTTACTATTATTCAAAGGATAAATCCATTTACAGGAAAATGTGGTTTCATTAGGCTACTCCAGGCTGATTAATACAGCAGTTTACCGAGTCGTATCGTGAAGTTCATTGATGTGATCTGATGTACTGGCATGAATCATTTATATGAGTAGCCTAGTTGTCTTACCGACTGATGCTGATGCTGATGTCCGAGGCTCAGCTGATGAATGCGGTAAATGATCCACCTGCGCCCGAGATCAGATCAGACGATCCGCAGACAGCATGAACACGGACACACACGCGCGCGCACACACACACACACACACATCCAGCACTGTCACGCGCTCAGATTTACACTCTCAACAGTCGTCTTCTTTTGTGTCTTTTCTGGTTGTAAATGACAGCAGTGTTGGAGAAGGAGCCCTTGACTGAGGCGGAACACTCCCACTGTGCGCTAACTGGACAAAACACAGAGAAACAGCGCCGCCTATGCGTCAATGCGGGATAGTGCAACACCTTCCTACTTCGGCCAACCCTCATGTTCTGTTGAAATATGTTTCCTGATCGAAATTAGTCATGTTAAATTCGAATTTAACCCATTATTTCCTAAAAATCATCTAAAAATCAAGTAAAAATGTGTTATTGAAGCTCTAGCCGAGTTTAGGCCACTAAATTTAAATATAAATTTAGCAATTTGACCCCAGCAATATAAACAATTAAAAAAATAAATGAAGCAATACATAGTTTTTCATTACCACTTAATATTCAAAATAAATGTTTGAGAGAATACTTGGAATTAGCAAAATGCCGTTTAAAATACTTAGTAGTAGCAAAGAGTATAGAAGCCTAGTTAGCAAAACAAAAATACTTATTTGCAGCTGTATCATACAAATAAATAGTTAAAAAATCATATATTGTGATTTCTGGATTTTTTTTTTTAGATTATGTCTCTCACAGTGGACATGCACCTACGATGACAATTTCAGACCCCTCCATGATTTCTAAGTGGGAGAACTTGCAAAATAGCAGGGTGTTCAAATACTTATTTTCCTCACTGTATATGTGTGTGTGTGTATATATACATATATCATAAAAGTATAATGCAATTATTTTAGACATTTCTCCTTATATAGAAAATGTTTGGACTAAAAGGCTCTTTATAATTTAGTAACGAATCTTGGGTTCTATAAAGAACCCCAATTAACATTTATTTTCCTAAGAAAGTACATTGACTACAACATAATCAGATGATCAGATAATCAATAAATATACAATTTTCTCTCTTGTTTTTGCATGTGTCCATAATTTGTTTGTATGACAGCCTGGCCAAAAATTATGTCAGCACAATTTGGCACGTTTCATTGCGTTATCATCACAAATAAAACAATTAACGCAATACGCTTACAAAATCTTTAACACATTTTAAAAAAAATAATATTTGAATAAAGGGTGAAGGTGTTGATTTTCCAAGGCCGGACATCACTTTTGGTCACTACTGTATATGGATGCAGATTTGAAACATTTCGTGAATGTTTGTTGCATTATTTGAAGAAAAAATAATTTACATAAGTAAAAGCATAAACAAAAGTACAATAATGATGATAATAATAATAATTTAATAATGTGTGATCAAGTAATTTTGCAGTACTTTATATTCTTAAAGATATCCTTAAACCAACAGGAAACAAGATTAAGCACCAAAATGTTTAAACTTTTTTTTCCCCATATATAACATCATGTAAGAAATAAGTCAGTCTTTAACAGGTCTCGGTCTGAAGCACAGACTCCAGCGCTCTCCTCCTCTGAAGCGTCATGAACCGGGACAGGAACGCCACTCTCCTCTTTGACCTCGTCTTGGTTGACGAGACTGAAACTGATGATCTAGAAAATGGATAAAGTATTTTATTAGACGTAAGAGCTCTAAATCTTCCGCAGTCATTCTACAGTCATTTCTATTTTTAAAAATCATTTTAGTTTTGATCATTTCATCTCAAAGAGCAATTTCTGAATTATTGTTGAGCTTATAAATGCTCACTGACTATATTAATTTCCACATCTCCAAGCCTTTGGAAGTTTTCCATGACTGCAGGATCTCCGTCAACAGTTCATAATCTCGTCAGATATGCTTTAGCTCTGTCACCTGTCCATGGCTTCCCAAAGACGCTGCTTCAGTTATGTGCCGGTAGAGATCGTGGCGGGCTATGAAACTATTGAGCCAATCTCGACCTACAGGAATCACAAACTGAAGTCAGCAACACAAGAAGAGTGTGTGGATTTACTGCAAGAGTGGTCCGGACAGACCCTACCTGCTAACCTCTGCTCCCCCCAGTTGTTGGGCACAGGAATGTTGTTCTTCTGTGCAAATTCAAATGCCATTTCCCTGCATTTCTTTGGAGTAAGAGTGTGTGTGCGTTCAGCCAGCGTCCTGATGTTTTCTGCGAGCTCCTCCTCCGATTCCTCGGACAAGACCCTCTTGGCTTCTGCCGTTCCTCTGTACCCGACTGTCTTCTCTCTCGTTTCTTCAGCCTTCTTCATGTACCTCTGCAGGGTGGACCTGCCGATCTTCCGTTCCTTCGCCACTGTTCTGATCGATTTCCCACGCTTGACTTCAACGAACGCTTTCTCCAGCTCCTCGTAGGTCACCGAGCCCCAGTCCGTCTTTCGAATATAGTTTCGTGGCATGATAGCTTTCCTAGTTTCGACAACAACATGACATGCATATTAAATTGCATTTTAACATTACATACACGACCGATCAAAAGTTGGTGTCAGTAAGATTATTTTAAAATAGTTTTATACAGCAAGGATGCATTAAATGGATCAAAAGTGACTACAGCAACATAGTGTCGGCCCAGATCCGGGCCACATCTGGCACATGTGGATTTCACGCGTATCACATGTGGGCCGGATCTGGGCCGACACTATGTTGCTGTCTTGGAAGACATTTGCACAAATGTTGTTTGTTTGAAATCTCTATTCATCAAAGACTCCTTTATAAGATGTATCAGGAGCAGCACAACTGTTTTCAACACTGATAATAATCACAAATGTTTCTTGAGCATCAAATCATCATATCAGAAGACTGGAGTAATGATGCTGAAAATCAGCTTTGATCACAGGAATAAATTACACTTCACTATATATTCACATAGAAAACCAATTGGAATAATATTTTCACAATATTACTGTTTTTACTGTATTTTGATCAAATAAATGCAGCCTTGGTGAGCAAAAGAGACTTATTTTAAAAAATCATGAAAAAAATGATACATTTGATAAATTATCTTATGATTTACAGTGGTCCATGAGTCTAAGGCCACGAGTCTAAATGCTTCTATTTTGCATTTCTCTAATTTTCTTTGTATAATTTTAGAGCTGAATAATAAACTTTGACATGGAAAAAAAAAAAAAACTTTCCAAGTAAAACAGACTTACTTCTCCTTTGTGTTTCTCTCATTTACAGATAGCCGGATATGCTGTGCAACTTCAGAATGTTTGGTCACATGACAAAGCAATGCACAGTTGCCTAGATACAAGGGTGTCTCAACTTACCCACTGGCTCATCTTACCCCACTCAACCCTATGTTCTACTTTCTGTGATGCCGTCTGACAGTCTCTGCTTCAGGACTTGTACTCTGAAAGAAATTATTTTGTTGTAGCCATCTGAAGGTATAACAATCATATTTACTTGACGCAGAAACGATACACAAATTACAAGAAAGCTCAAATTAGGTTATTCAAGTAATCATTTTAACTGTTATAGAAATATGGTCCCCACCCAGGAAGAAATTCTGCAATGTTACAACATGCTGTATATTTTACATTGGATTTTTACTGGATGAATTCTACTGCTAAATGTTTGATGTTCACTTGACAGTATAATGAAGAAAAATGCATAATATATATATTATTTTTTGCTTGATAGGAGCATTCTGTTATGTCAGGCTCTATATCTTCTCAGCCAGGGGTCCGGGGCACACTAGGGGGGTCCAGTAAGTCTTAAAATGATTTAAATACAGTTTTATTCATACAATCTTAATAAATAAAAAAACTAAACACACTAAAAAATTAAGTTGTACAACATTAAACTTCATATTTCTGAGCAATTATTTTTTAGATATCAGATTAGAGGGTTTTCAAATTAGGGGATCTAATCTTGGAATCAAAAAGGTTGGGAATCTCTGCTTAGCATAAAGCTGCGCTCACACTAGACTTTGAGTATGCGAGATTTCTGACGTCACAAACATGAATTCAACATATAAGAAATAATAATACACTCAAAATGAAAAAAAGATTACATTTACTCAATTTTATTGCAAAAAAATCGTTCTTTTAATTCAGACGTATTGATCTTCTACTGGTCACACATGTTCAGGTGAAGCGAATTCGCAGGTCAGAGTTCACCAAACTTGAACTTCGGAACGCAGCGAAATGGGAAACTTTTCACCGGATCTTGCATTTGTGGTCTGAAGCATCGCATGCGTATGAACGAAAAGTGTAGTGTGATAAATTTATGCTGTAACTGCAAATCATAATAAAAGCAATAAGGCACTTGCTATATTGTGAACATAGTCACGGCTCAATTGGCTTATAACCATATTAAAGCAGATTTAGCCTACTTAATGACCATTTTGTAAAAATGTTGGCATTGTTTGTAGATTTATAGTTTAATAAACTTTAAATCTAAATATATAAATGCTGTAAATCTTTCACATCTTAAGCTTAACATTTAGACAACACTCTGTTCTCTCAAATGGTCTTTTTGAAGGCTTTTTTTTATTCAAAAGCATTCAGCTTGATTTAACAGCAATTTCACTTCTACATTTACTATCATTATGCACAAATGCTTATACACTAGTTCTTACACTATCACTTCTGTTTTGTGCAACCAAAAAAACTATCACTGCCACTTTGTTTAGACATACTGTGCTATGTAATAACATCTTTAAATTACCATGGTAAATGAATGTTAATCACTTATTCAGAACTCAGAACCAATTGGGTTTGTTCTCTCGTGTCAAGCAGATTCTGCTGAGCTTGTTTCTGTTTGCTGATCAATGGTAATAATATGTTAATAAAAGCCTAAATTATATCTGTGCATCATATAAACCGCTCGATTCATATGGATTAGTTTTACGATCTCTTTATGAACTTTTTGAAGCGTCAAAGTGGCAGTTGTGTAGCTGTCAATGGAGGGACAGAAATCTCCCAGATTTCATTTAAAGATCTTCATTTGTGTTTCGCAGATGAACGAAAGTGTTACGGGTTTGGAACGACATGAGGGTGAGTAATTAATGACAGCATTTTCATTTCTGGGTGAACTAACTTAATCCTTTAACATGTGATAATCCCATCACTGTGCCATGGCACTGCCACAGTACTGCGTGTAAATGGACTGATTATGCACTGTCAGTCTGTCCACAGTGAATATGATTAAACTTTCTAGATGCAAACATATTCTTAAAAATCGCCGAAGCAGCTAAAAGCATCACTACGTGAGATTTGAGAAGTACAAACACACACAGGTGTCAAAAACAAACCAAAACACACACTTACAGGACAACACAGAGCTCTTCCGCCGGAATGGGATCTGTTGCCGGAAGTCGTCACGGAAGTGGGCGGGGCTTGCGGTGCCACGTTGATGGACAGCAGTGGGGACGTGGAATACAGTCCATCTGCAGCCGGGGCAAGTCTCACACAAAACACACAAACCCTCGCATCTTATAAAGTTATTCTGCTAATTCACTGCAACGCTCGTGTTTGTGTGTGGATGAATCTGTGTGTTTGACCGCTGGAAGCACGAAAACAGAAGGTAAACACTTATAAAACTGAAGAAATCCTTCTGTAGACTGCTGCATTAGCCTCTCTGCTACAGTATTATCTGCTTTAAATGGACATTACGGGTGTAGATTGCATGTTTCACTCAATAACACATGTCTGCTGCGATCTTGTCTCCTCTTATGCTGACAGCGTTTGAGAATGAAACCCTAATTAAGCGTAATCCTATTTAATTGTCCAGTTGTGATATGTCTTAAGTTATTTAGCAGCTTTATCTCATTAGGTTTGTTGGCATTTCAAGGTCCCAGCTGCTCTTGCACTATTGCTTTTATAATATATCACGTGTTTATTGTCATAATAATTATTCATGTTTAATTGCATTATTTTCAGGAGATTGCTCCCATTGAGTGATACAGTCTAATAAACAGAGCAATCCTTATTACCTTTCCTTACCTAGAAAATGTGGACACCAACTGTAAATGGTGACATTTGTTAAAGTAACCGTTGCATATAACATGTGTGTTGTTGTTTTAATGTCAGGATGAAGCTAAAAGAGATCAACCGAACCGCTATCCAGGCCTGGAGTCCAGCGCAGCAGCACCCCATCTACCTGGCCGCAGGTAACGGTGTTCAACACGGGACAGCTGACATGATGGGACATTTCACTGGCACCAGCTAAGCAGTGAAAGAGGAACACAACATTCATTTACACTTTCACAAAATGCTTAATAGATCCGTTGATCATTAACAGTCAAATATGATGATAAAATATGATTCATTATGATAACTAATCATAATGTAATTTTGTATGATAGCTTCATAGTCATTGCAGGAAAAATTGATCACAAATCAGTCTAAATGAATCATTAGTGAATTGATTCTGGATTTGATTTTGATTCTTAAAGATCATTATATAGTCAGGACTCAACGCTGAGGATATTCTTTACTGGCCGGTCAGGGCTGTGGTTCAAACGTTTAGTTTCCTGACAAAATTTTCACTGGCTTCACCACAAAAAAGTAATAAATAAAATAGGCCTAGTCTCTGTTGTTTTTAACCCATAACCTTAATAAACAAGGTTCTGACACTTTAAACTACTAGTCTAACTCATATCAATTTCAAATATTGTTAAAGACAAGTAATCTGTCAGTGAAAAAATAGAACAAATAATGAAAATACAAGCAATAGAACACGCATATAAATAAAATAAACACTGCTTTTCATGTTTTTCAGGTCTAACAGGTAGAGGAAATTAATAAATAAATGTTATATATCACTGCATAGTCTTTACTGTATAAATTAAATATAGATTAATCCTTATTAAAGTTACAAAAGTTATTCAGTCAAGAGCAGTATGTGAGATTTTGTGCTTTGTTGTTTGATTAACATTAAAACACAGCAGGTTTATTAGGCTGCTGTCACTTTAAGAGCTGCACAGACCCAATATACTGATACACATGCGTTTTATTTCTCAACTGTTTACGTCCACTTAAGACCTAACAGACTGTGTTTACTAGGATACTCGCTGAGACCGGATGTGAAAGAGAGCTCAGTTCAGCATTCGCTCGCTGTCTGAGAAGCGGCTTTCTAGATGTGTGCGCACATTCTCTTTCGTGTTTTCTTGCGCTTGGCAATGCTTAAAAACACGTCGCACAAATGTTAAATGCAGCACTGTCCCGATCGGGCAAGTGACAGTATCAACTCTCCCGAGCAACGTTTCTTCCCGTCCCAAATAGTCCTTATTGTCGTGACCTGATCTTAATCACAAGGAACTGGAAAATACATGGAAAAGTCATTGGCCAAACCGTCTGGGAACCCTGATTATTTGGTGTAATTACTCTTCTTGATGAATAATTGTCAGGTACCTCAGCCCAGCAGCTCGATGCCACCTTCAGCACCACTGCATCACTGGAGATCTTCGAACTGGATCTGGCTGATCCCACTTTAGCCATGAAGTCATGTGGCTCTTTCTCCTCTCCACACAGGTACTGAGTTGAGCTCGCATTGTGTGCTAATGATTTACTGAAAACATGTGCTGACAGACACACTCACAGACACTGTCAGACACTGCTTTTAATGTAATCCTGTTACAACTTATTTTGTATGACTTCGGAAGACTTGAAATAAATCTTTAATGTAAGTGCCCATTCACTTTCATTTAGAGCTGCAAGATTCTGGATAAATTGAGAATCCTGATTTTTTGTTTTTGTTTGTTTGTTTCAAACAGAGATCACGATTCTCCCACGATTTTAAACGGACAAACTAAACAAAATAACATGTAATTTACTAGAGGTTCTTACAAATGTTAATTGCTGCAGTCTGTTTAAAATGTTCAATGAATCTGAATGAAGTATTAAAAAAAAAATGGTTTGGATGATGGTTGATTCATCGAAAGATGAATAGCCGTGTTTCCATTACCCTTCAAATTGCGCAAATTGAAATTGCGAATAGAAAATACGCCCAATGGAAACACGTCAATTTCGCAAAAACTCCCATTTATCGCAAAAAAGTTTTCATGCTCGCATGAGGAGGTTTTTCAGGCAATTCGAAAAAGAAATATTTCGCAAAACTGCAATGGAAACAGTTTTTGCGCATTTACAGGTCACCTGACGTAGATGACGCGGTGTGTTTGGACAGAATACGAGACAGAGCTCTTTATTAAATTCATAAAAGACAAAATAATTGCAGGAATAATGGATTCTAAACCTCAAATAAATGCCACAATCAAGACCTCGGAGTAGATATGAGGGAGAAACACCCAGAAACTCCTCATATGTGCCGCTCACAAGTATAATAAGGGTCGTTCCTTACCATTAATGCTTGGAAAAAAACGGTTAATGGAAGTGCCGTCATTTCGCAATCCTTTTTTGTCGACATTTAGAAAAAAATCGCAAAAGTTTTGCGCAAATCTGTAATGGAAACGCGGTTAATGATTCAATGACACGCTCATTAATACTTCACTTGTTTGATTACTGGATGAATCAGCGTTTTGCAGATCTGAATGTTTGCTGTGATTGTACTTGTCAAAGGTTTAATAGACACAGGGCAATCGCTGTCATTTAGGAATAAGATCGAGCCGGTGTTTTATTCGAGATTACGATCTTCTAACATTTAATCGTGCAGCTCTACTTTCATTGTAAGGTAAAGAGCACCTTTGAGTTTCTGTGAATCGCTTTATTTTGTTTTCCATGGAAACAAGAATGTTATATAGGTTTAAAAATGATAATGAGTAAATGTTGATGGGATTTTCATGAGCTATTCCTATTAAACAGTGCAGAAACCAGGATCCAGAAACCTTTGCCACACCTGTCAATGGGGGAGTGAATTAAGAAAATGTGTTAAAGTGCCCCTTATTCAGATATTACCTTTCATATAGTGTGTTTACAGCTGTTTGTGAATGTAAAATGTCTGCAAAATTTCAAAGATCAAAGATGCCGATAAATGAAGTTATTATCTCCTAAAAGAACCGATTCTGAACTGCCTGAAACAAGTCGTCAGTATGTTTTTTTTCTTTAGCTTTCTGTTATGTCAGTGAGGGAATATAATTTCTAGAAATCTATATAAATAATTTAATGTTGCAATTCCGAATAAAGTTATGGGCCAGTTGGGGAAAGCAAATTCTGTTCTCATCTCAGTGCTTGGGGTTAGTTTTGAACCCCAGTAGTAACCCTTGTGTTGTGTCTCCAGATACCACAAACTAGTCTGGGGTCCGCAGGGCATTGAAGACCAGGGCTTGCCATCAGGCGTTCTCATCGCTGGAGGCGAGAACGGCAACATCATCCTCTACGACGCCTCCAAAGTCATTGCTGGAGATAGTGAAGTGATCATTTCCCAGAGCGAGAAACATTCGGGGCCAGTGAGAGCCCTCGATGTCAACTCATTTCAGGTAATGACCCTGACCAAGTTCTCATACTTGAGTCAGTTTGTACAAGAATAATTATTTGCCCATGACAGTAAGTGGTGTTTCGATCAGTGTACATGACTGTTTTTCTTCTTCAGCCAAACCTTGTGGCCTCCGGGGGAAACGAGTCCGAAATCTACATCTGGGATTTGAACAACTTCAGCTCGCCAATGACGCCAGGACCCAAAACACAGGTGCAGATCTCATGTGCACTCAGGAGAGTGATAAACTTGCAAGTTTTGTGTTTTTAAGTGTCATTTTATCATATTTTTTTTTATCACTGATGATGTGTCCAAGTTGCAACATTAGGTGTTTCAGAAATCAAAACAAGTGTTTAGTTCACTGGTTAAAAAACTTTTTTTGAACTAGTTTAACTGGTTCAAGAACCAGAGTTCCCATGTCTTGATGGTCAAGATGTACGAAGGAAGCCTAATTTAAAAAAGTGATGTCTAGATTTGGAAAAGTCATGTAAATTAAAGGAATCTTAAAATGCCTTGGCCATTTTTATATTGAATATGCAGGTCTAAAATATTTTATCGAGTAGCAATTGTGAGTAAAAATATATTTAGACGTCCTTATCCAGCAAATTACAAACGAATGGAAAAAGTCTCACAAATTCATTAGTTAAAAGTGTGGGAATCTTGAAGAACATTCAGAAGGCAGTTGTCATGTTTAGGTATGACCGTACCAAACAGTCTCTTCAGTCTCGTCTTACAATAACTCAGATTATTACAGAAGAACTGGGATAAAAGGTTATAGTTCGGATATAAACACTGATGTTTATGGTAGCGATCAAAATAGAGTAAATCACCTTTTGAAAGTAACTTGACACTTCAAATAACAATTGTGTTGATTACATCGTTACACCAGAAGGTGCGACAAGCGACTGTTAGAAATTTTTTGTCATTGAATCATTCGTTCAAGAGATTCGTTCAAAAACGCTGATTCATCCAGTAATGAAACAAGAGAAGTATTTATGTGCGAGTCGTTGAATCATTCCCTCAAACTGATAGTTTGTAACTTTAGATGTCTATTCAGAATCGTGGGAGAATCCTAATCTGAGAATCCTGGAAAAAAATGTATTCTCAATTTATAATGGACACTAGTTTCTGTAAATTAGATGAAAATGTTTGAAAACGAACCATTTCAGGCGATGTACATTACAGCGTTACAGCCTTTGAGTATTGTTGTGCACAATGGAGGCCCTTGGAATGAAAAGGCTGAGAAACACTGGGTTAGACGATTGAACCAAATCTCTCTTCAAAGCGATCAGATTTGTGCCTGGTGGATGAAACAACTGTCACTAAAATAATAACAAATAAAGGAAGCCTACATATATCAGTAACACTTTATTTTGATAGTCCCTTTTGAACATTCTGTTGACTATAAGTAACTTTGCAACTACATGTGAACAAACTCTCATTAGAGTATTAGTAGACTTTCTGCTTAATATCTGTTAACACTTTATTGTGACGCTCCTCAACAGACATTACACTGACTATAAGTGACTTTGCAACTACATGTCAACTTAATCTAACCCTAACCCTACCAGTCTATTAATAGAGAGTTAGTAGACATGGAGGTGCGACGTTGCTTATAGTCAGCAGAATGTGTTAAAGGGACCATCAGAATAAAGTGACACCCATATATCTCGGGATGGAAAGATCATAGAGACGTGTGCTGGACTGTAAGCACCCCTGTCCAGTTTGACTGTTGTTTGTTCCTCTAGCCCCTGGAGGACATCAGCTGTGTGGCGTGGAACAAGCAGGTCCAGCACATCCTGGCCTCGGCCAGTCCCAGCGGAAAAGCTTCGGTCTGGGACCTGAGGAAGAACGACCTGATCATCAAAGTCAGCGACCACAGCAACAGGGTTTGTGCAGTTATTCATCTCTGCCTTGATTTGACTAAACCTCCTAATAATAATGGTGAATTTGCATTAATAATACCTAATAACTTGTGTGTACTTCACTAATGACAAAGTATCTGTGGTACTTCTATAGTATTTCTATGTCATTGTTACTGTTGTCATCTGAGACCGTGTCGGTGTTCATGCAGCGGTGTGTGTGTGTGTTGTGTGTGTTGTGGTTCAGATGCACTGCTCTGGCCTGTCCTGGAACCCAGAGGTGGCCACTCAGCTGGTGCTGGCCTCTGAAGACGACCGGATGCCCGTCATACAGATGTGGGACCTGCGCTTCGCCACCTCGCCTCTCAAAGTGCTGGAGAACCACACAAGGTAGATGTAAACCAATATTGTGCCATACTGACCAAAAATCTTTTCATATTTTTCATATTCTGTGCGGTGCTCAGATCACAGCAGTGACAGAAATTACATTTTTCATTAAGGCGTGATATTGTGCCACCTTAAATTGATTCCAAGGGGCATTGTTTTAACCTTATTAGATTTATGCGTTCATCTGTTATGTAAAATTCTTACATTTAATCAATTAATTAGAACGAGACAGTATAGGCTTTTACCAATCAATATCCTTTTTTGCACTGCAAAAGTTGCACAGAAACTGCATCTAAAGCAGCATTTAGCAGCATTGTGTAAATACTATGAGATTATTTTAAAAATAATATTTTGAGTATTGAAATTTGAAAAAATACAATAAAAAAAAAAATACTTTAAATATTAAACCTCCATTAGATGGTGGCAAGTCTTAAAGATTAGCAACTAGATTAGCAACTTTTCAGACCCGTGTAGGAACTTTTTTTCAACAAATCTAGCATTTTTAGATTGCTGGTTAACATGTAGTCAGTCACTATATCATACTCTTTCCATTATCTGACAAAAAATAAGTAAATGATAACAGCTTTATTGGAGATTTGGCTGTATATTACATTATAATTACAATATGTAAGCATGGATTAGGAGAGAAAATGGATGTGAACTGCCAACATTACATCATCCAGCGACATTTTTTGACCAGGCTTTAAGCTACTTTTCATTGGTAGTAGTTGGCAACATACATCATTCCATTTAAAAAATAGTTGGTGATACACATCACACACCCCTAACCCTTATCTGTGTGTGTGTGTGTGCTTTCAGAGGTATCTTGTCCATAGCGTGGAGTGTAGCAGACCCAGAGCTGCTCCTGAGCTGTGGGAAAGATAACCGGATCCTGTGCTGGAACACCAACACGGCTGAGGTGAGACTCGAAGAACGCCGTGGCCCCGCCGATACTGAGAGCGGTATGACATGCATGTCCTCCTGTCTCCTGTCAGGTCCTGTACGAGCTGCCCACCAGTGCGCAGTGGTGTTTTGACATCCAGTGGTGCCCGAGGAACCCAGCTGTGCTCTCCGCCGCCGCCTTCGATGGCCATATCAGCATCTACTCCATTATGGGAGGAAGCAATGATGATGCCATTCATTTACAGGCCGATCAGGTACAACTGAACTCTGAATACACACATTCTCATAAGCTAGCATGGACATTGATGATCTCACAGTTGCTCCTGATGTCCTTTGGGTCAATAGTTAAGTAGCTCGTTTGGAAACATGGATCCTTTCGGTACGGGGAAGACGCTGCCGCCGCTACAGCTGCCTCAGCCCTCCGCCTCCCAGAGCACCGTCACTCCTCTGAAGAAACCGCCCAAGTGGATCCGGAGACCCGTCGGAGCATCTTTTGCTGTGAGTGGCCACAGATCTATCATGACGGGCTTTCGCACCGGAGGAACCTTTTTATAGTTCCTAGAACTATTGCGGGAAGTTCCCGCATGTCTGCGTGAGCAGGAACTAGGAGCGATTTTAGCTCTAGGAACTCCTTTTGTGAGGAACTAATTTACTCCTACTTCAGAGTCGGTCTAAACCAGCGCTATAGGAACTACAGTGACATTAGCGACGCTGACTGGCCGAACGCACGCGAAACACCAGCACCCGCCATTTAAAAAAAGCTGTGAAAAAAAAAACAGATTATAGCCTATACATTTATTCCAGAAACTAACTCTAATGAACATGGAAAGCATTGATAGATGAAGCTCTTAATCTTTACGCTGAGGAGAAAATCCAACGCATCTTTGAGGATCCAAGAGAAACATGATAATGTATTTCTGCTCAGCAACACGACATCAAACACACGGCATACGCTAATAACTTTTTATATACTCTTTCTATGTATAACAGTTCTATATAATAACGTGTTAGACAGGACGTAAACTAATGAACACGGAGAATGCGAGCGATGTGAGCTCAGGCTCTGGCGTTCTCAGCGCCGTCAAAATAAAAGTCACAACAACAAGCGCTGCTCACTTCACTTCAGAGTTCCTTCTGGCGGTGCGAACGCAACCAGGAAAATGTTCTTATTGGAACCATTAGTTCTCAGGAAATCACACTGGTGGCTCGTTCCTATAACTGAGTTCCTACAACTAGCCGCTGCGAAAGCTCCTATAGTGCATTTTAGACACCCTAAACCTTGTGTGCTTGTTTTAAATCCGCTTTTTGTGAACAGTTTGGTGGAAAACTAGTCACTTTGGACAACATCAAGCCGTCGGCCCATCAGCCCCAGCAGACTTCTGCCCATGTCGTGCATGTCAGTCAGGTTGTGACAGAAACCGATTTCCTTGATCGATCAAACCAACTTCAGGCGACACTCACCGCAGGAAACTTCCTTCAGTACTGCCAAACCAAGATTGAAGCTGCTCAGAATGAATTTGAGAAGACCATTTGGTCTTTTTTGAAGGTAGGACACTTGAATACTTCCTAAACTGGCGTACAGCAGGCTTGTGTTCATCAAGGTGTAACCAATCGATTTATGTTCTCAGGTAAACTTTGAAGAAGATGCACGTGGCAAATATTTGGAGCTTTTGGGATACAAGAAGGAAGAGCTCACGCTAAAGGTATTTGTTTAAAAAAAAGTATGGTTTGTAGTGTGAATGTCTGAAACGGCTTCTTTGGGTCTCAAAGTGTAGGACTTGATTAGATTTGCTTGTGGTTTTCAGATTGCATCAGCGTTAGAAGAAAACTGCAAAACGGATGCAGCCAATGTGGTGAGTGCACCAGTCGTTGTGTTTTATCCACAGGTCCTTTTTCTATTTCCACAACTCGTTCAGGCAGCCTCTGGGTTCAAGTTCAGCATGTTTGACTTCGTAATGAGTTTTTGAGAACCAAACAAGAAGATACATTTTATTTAATTATATAAAACAAGACGGGAGCACAAATTTTTTCCCCCATGAGCTTCTCTCCTAGGAAGGGGAAGTGAAAAAAATATTTGGAGAAGAAACTTGCACAGTAAAAACGTTCAGCAGCTCAAGCAACTATTTTTCTATAAACCAAACAAAATGGAAAATACATTGAGCCAAAACATTATGACCAGTCACAGGGGAAGCGGATATCGTTGATCATCTCCTAACAAGGCCACATATTAAGGTCTGGGTAGATAAGGCTACATTAATCCGGACACATTAGAAAACGGCGTTTTCATTTCAAAACACTCGTACACACTAGCGTTTTCAAGCATTTTCCAAAAGTTTCTATTCCACACTGAAACGTCGGAAAATGCTAAATTCACCTTGCCGCAGGACAGCAAATGCGAGTATATTTTCTGTCATCTTAGCAGGACTGTGATATGAAGCATGTGCAAAGTAACATATTTTAGCAACTGTGTGAAAGTGAATTGCACATAACAGGCACAATACCAGTATAATATCTTTGGGTTTCAATATGCATCACGACTAAACTTACATCATCGTTTTTAAATACCTCCGTTTTCACAGTCCACCCAACAGCGTGAAAGTGGCGTTCTCATATGAATCCGCTTTGGAAAAAAGCTTCGTCTCAGTGTGGACAGGAGACCAAAATGGAGAGAAAAAGATGTGTTTTCAAACGGAAACACATTAGTGTGGAAAAGGCTCTCATAATCAACTTATGACGGATGCAGGAGAAATGGGCAGGAATAAAGATCTGAGATCTGAGCAACTTTGACTTATTGGTGTTATGTAGCCATTGTTTTCAGTTTTCAAGTAGGCATTGTTTTCATTGTTTTTGTTGGTTCATTTGGCATATTTGTTTAGGTTTGTTTAGTTTTTTGTTTCAGAATGTTTAGATTTATTTGGAATGTCAGTTGGTCAAAATTAATCAGGAAGAGGAAGCCATGCTAATGTTTTTGTATGTCACTTTTGTATGGAGAACACATATTCACTATTAACTATGACTTTTGCCTCAATAAACTCCTAATTACTGCTTATTAATAGTTAGTAAGATGGTTGCTAAGTTTAGGTATTGGGTGGATCAATGGATGTAGAATATGGTCATGCAGAATAAGGCATTAGTTTGTGCTTTATAAGTACTAATAAACAGACAATATCCTAGTAATATGCATGATAATAAGCAACTAGTTCATAGTGAGAATTGAACACTTTGTATAAAGTGTTATCTATGATTTTCTAACCCAGGTTGAAGAGAAAAGCCCTGTCGAGATCGAGGAAGAGGCAGAACCTCCTGCCACAGAGACACCTGACCTAGACGAGATTCCTGTTGACGATGATGAAGAAGAGCGCACTGATAAAGAAGAAGAGCCCGTTGATGAAGAAGAAGAGCCCGTTGTTGAGGAAACATCCAACATAGACGTTACTCCAGCTCCAACCTCTGAGGCCATTAACCTCAAAGTTAGCCAGGGCAAGTTTCTTTTAAGGACCCTACCTGATATAACAACAGTTGATTGATCAAACAACACTAGGAGTCAAATTCTGTATTTGCTGAATTTTTCATGCTTGCTGCATTTCAGATATCGATGGGCTGATCACACAGGCTCTGCTCACTGGGGATTACGAAGCTGCTGTTAATCTCTGTCTCCATGACAGCCGAATGGCCGACGGCATCATCCTGGCTATTGCTGGCGGTCCTGAGCTTCTGGAAAAGACTCAGAGGAAATACTTCACCAAAACTCAGAGCAAAATCTCTAAGGTGAGGGGCTAGGGCTGGGCACGGACACACAATTCACGTTTTGATTTGATTTCGATTCACAAGCATTCGATCATGATTAATTGGGGCCTATCAGATACAGTACATGGCAAATTTCCTCAAAAAAATAAAATAAATAATCTCTCAACTAATGCTTAAAACTATACAGGGAATCCCAGTTGGTGCATTACTATAACATTAAGGGTTAAAATTAAATGATTTGTATACTACTTACATTTAAATTACACAAGGATGTTTTCGTGCATTATAATAATACATTTTTAATGACATAATTATGTTTCTTCTAATTTTTTTTTTTAAATATTATAAACATTGACATCTTGGCTGTCATAACATGGATTTATTCAAGCATATATTGAAGAACAGGTTGAGTAAATGCTCTTCTCTAGAATTTTTCTAGCTAACTTACAAGCCTTGGACATTAAATGGTTTGTCTGAGGTAAATATAACATTACATGACATTGTTTACAAGCTGTTTTATTGACATCTTCGAGCAGTTGAAGCACTACAATGCTTTGTTCATTCATCAACTGAAAACAATTAAGATTGGTTATTTCGATAACCAATAACCAATCTTATTGGTTCAAATATGAGAATTGATTTAAATAAATAAAAATCTGTATTTTTTTAACCCAGTTCCCACTACTGTTCTTCAGTACTAGTTATAGGAGTTATGAATCCTTCTAATTTTTTTGTTATTTGGACCAGACCAAGAACCAATCCCTTCATGGCCGGTTGACGAATGCGCATGCGTTGCGTCTGAACGCGTTGTTGTCTTTGGAGCTCCATCGATTTGATTTATAATTCTTGATTTTTCTCTTTAAACTCACTTACAATGAACATTTTCTACTTTTCCTCACTGAGAAGCACTGCTGCTCAAACCTCATAGTTACAACGTGGACTGTTGAGCAGAAGCGTCTCAAGCCTATTAGTGATCCAACGCCGGATACTCTTATAGGTTACTCCTGTGGATCACGGCTGAACGCGTCTTCTCCACACTCAATTACAAACAAACATTTTTTCGCCTATCGTGCGTCTACTCTACACCCGTACCACTAAAAAGACGGATTATATCCAAGACTTTAGTCATAAATTAGTATTAAAATTGATAGCATCACTGGTAGCGTCGTTGCTAACTTACTGTCGATCTGTTAAAATGGCGAATATATCAGATGTAAGTAGTCTACCTTTTGGTGCAGGTGAAGACACATTTGAGCTGCACGCACTGCAGTCTGAGCTGGAAGCTGTTGAGAAACAGATCCACGACCTTTTAGTGAGACAAGCCGAGCTGATAGACCGGCGTTTCTCAACATCCTTTGACGGCGTTCCTCCGTGCGCCGAGGTCGCGATCAGCCATGGTCTCGTTCACTCCGGCTCCAACATGCCACCACGAAGCCTGGATGGGTCCGCAGCGGAAGACGCGAGTCAGGTCTAGACCAAGAAGACTCTCTCCGACCCTCCCGGTTTTCGAGATATCCACCCAAAACCGCTTCTCCCCTCTTCGCGAAACAGAACGCGATGCTGTGATCATCGGCGATTCCATCGTTCGGCACGTACACGCTACGTTAGGTAAAAGTAAGGTGCACAGTCACTGCTTTCCTGCTGCTCGTGTTTCTGAAATCGCTGCTCGCGCGAGTGAACGGCATCAGGCTGCGCCAGACGGAGGTTCTGAAGAAAGACTTCAGGAATCTGATCGATATGGTACGCAGCACATCGCCTGAAACAACGATCATAGTGTCAGGACCGCTTCCCACGTACCGATTAGGACAAGAAAAGTTTAGTAGATTATTTGCGCTAAATGAATGGTTAATGTCATGGTGCAATGAGCAGAAACTGCTCTTTGTAAATAATTGGAATCTGTTTTGGGAGCGTCCTAGGCTTTTCCGTGCTGATGGCTTACACCCAAGCAGATTCGGAGCGGATCTTCTGTCGGATAACATCTCCAAAATGTTAAATACCTTTTGACTAGTAACCAAAAGTCCAAATCATAGTCTCTGCTGCACCAATTTAACTGATATAAATACTAGTGTAGAACATTGCATAGAAACTGTGTCTATTCCTCGTTTAATGAGATCAAATAATAAATTTACTGCAGGATCTAGGAAAAATCTAATTGTTATTAAAACAGAAAATGTTGCTATTAGTAAACAAAAACAATTTTTAAAGCTAGGTCTTCTAAACATTAGATCACTCACACCTAAGGCAGTTATTGTAAATGAAATAGTCACGGATAATAGCTTCGATGTACTTTGCCTTCCTGAAACCTGGCTTAAACCAAATGATTATTTCGGTCTAAATGAGTCTACTCCATCAGGATACTCCTATAAGCACGAACCCCGTCTGATTCGTCGTGGCGGCGGTGTTGCAACAATCTATAGAGATATTCTCAATGTTACTCAGAAAACGGGTTATAAGTTTATTTCGTTTGAAGTACTTGTACTAAATGTTACGCTCTTAGATGTTAGAAAAACTCCCCTCTTATCTCTAGCCTTGGCTACCGTATATAGACCGCCTGGGCCTTACGCTGATTTCCTAAAAGAGTTTGCAGATTTTCTCTCAGACCTATTAGTCAATGTCGATAAAGCATTAATTGTTGGAGATTTTAACATACACGTAGATAATCCAAATGATGCGTTAGGGGCTGCGTTTACAGATTTATTAAACTCCTTTGGGGTCAAGCAAAACGTTACCGGACCAACTCATCGTTTTATTCATACACTCGATTTAATTATATCACATGGAACCGATCCAACCGATATAGATATCATTCCACAAAGTGATGATGTCACTGACAATTACATTGTAACTTGCATATTACGTACTGCTGTAATATATCATGCTGCGCTGCGTTATCGATCAGGCAGAACAATCCTTCCATCCACCATAGATAATTTTTCAAATTGCTTACCTGATCTGTCTCAGCTGCTCAGTGAACCCAAACAAACAGATTTATTATTTATTTTAATAAATATTTATTTTAATAAAGATTATTTTATTAACTCATCTTTATCTTTAGGTCATGTTCCAAGAACATTTAAACTGGCAGTTATAAAACCTCTCATTAAGAAACCACAATTAGACCCGCATAATCTAGCAAATTATAGACCCATTTCAAATCTTCCTTTTATGTCTAAAATACTAGAAAAAGTTGTGTCCGCTCAACTGGGCTCTTTCTTGCAAGAAAATGACATCTATGAAAAGTTTCAGTCAGGATTCAGACCGCATCATAGCACTGAAACTGCGCTCGTTAAAATTACAAATGATTTACTTTTAGCTTCTGACCAAGGCTGTATCTCAATACTAGTTTTACTTGATCTTAGTGCTGCGTTCGATACTATAGATCACACAATACTCTTAGATCGACTACAAAATTATACTGGTGTTCAAGGACAAGCATTAAGTTGGTTCAGATCATACTTATCTGACCGCTACCATTTTGTCTATTTAAATGGAGAAAAATCGATCATAACTTCAGTAAACTATGGAGTGCCGCAGGGATCTGTGTTAGGCCCTCTGTTATTCTCAATATATATGATGCCACTTGGAAATATTATAAGGAAACATGGAATTAGTTTCCATTGTTATGCTGATGACACTCAAATCTATATTTCATCACGGCCAGATGAAAACGCTAAATTATCCAAATTGACAGAGTGCGTTAAAGATATAAAAGATTGGATTACGCGCAATTTTCTTTTATTAAATCCAGACAAGACAGAGGTACTAATCATCGGTTCAAAAAACCACCCACAAAACCTCTCACACTACAACTTTAACATAGTAGGATGTCCTGTTACTTCATCCTCTACGGTAAAAGACCTGGGTGTTATATTAGACTGCAACCTGTCTTTTGAAAATCATATTTCATATGTTACAAGAACAGCCTTTTTCCACCTTAGAAACATTGCTAAGCTACGTAACATGCTATCAGTTTCTGATGCAGAAAAATTAGTTCATGCATTCATGACCTCGAGACTAGATTACTGTAATGCTTTGTTGGCCGGTTGTCCTGCGTCCTCATTAAACAAGCTACAGTTAGTCCAAAATGCAGCTGCTAGAGTTCTTACTAGATCAAGAAAATATGATCATATAACACCAATTTTATCATCACTACATTGGTTACCTATAAAGTTCTGTATTAATTACAAGGTATTGCTACTGACTTATAAAGCCCTAAACGGCTTAGCTCCAGTCTATTTAACGGATCTTCTATCGCCCTATAATCCATCGCGCTCTTTAAGGTCACTAAATTCGAGGCTTTTGGTCATACCTAGGATATCCAGATCCACCAAAGGAGGGAGAGCATTTTCACATTTTCTCCAAAACACTGAAATAGTCTTCCTGATACTGTTCGTTGCTCAGACTCGCTCTCCCAGTTTAAAACTAGATTAAAGACGCATCTCTTCAGCCAGGCATTCATATAATACTTTTAATCTTATAGTTAAATCCGACCTCTAGTTCATAAACGCCAGAGGAGAACTGGCCCCCGACTGAGCCTGGGTTCTCCCAAGGTTTTTTTTTTTTCTCCATTAGGTCACCTGATGGAGTTTTTCGGTTCCTTGCCACTGTTGCCTTTGGCTTGCTCAGTTGGGGATATTTGGGGATATTTAATTTAATTAATCAATCAACAATACTACTGATCAGCATTACCAAACGTGGACGTTTTCCACTAGAAACAAGCATTGATGTATTATTTTAATTTAATACTGTGAAGCTGCTTTGATACAGTCTGTATTGTGAAAAGCGCTATATAAATAAACTTGACTTGACTTGACTTGACTCATAGTTATTGAATTAATAAAATATTTATGCAGACTTTCAAAACATGGAATAACATGGGTCAATAATTATACTTTCTCTTCAGGCTCTCAGATGTGTTCTGAATGTGTAATATTGTACTCAAATGATCTGAAATGCTCATCTTGACATTTTCCACATTAATGTTGGGTCTCGATGTGTTTCAGCTCATCAGTGCCGTGGTGATGAAGGACTGGTCGGATATTTTGGAGACCTGTGACCTCCAGAACTGGAAGGAGGCTTTGGCTGCAGTGATGACGTACGCCAAGCCAGACGAGTTCTCCTCACTGTGTGGTGAGTGCTGACTTTACATAATGTTTACATTACAGTTCGACAGCATTAGACAGAATGATTGCTGGTCTGATAAGGTCAAGCGTTATATAATGAACTGGTGCTACTGTTAGAGAACTACATGGCTATCTAGCAGGTCAATAAAATATTTTAACCTGTTGAGTAAAGCCGGGTTCACACTGTACGATTGGCCATGATTTAGATGTCTGAGTCCTAAAGGATTCCTTGAATCCCAGGTCAAGATCTGAAGTCTTTGATTACTAGTTTGAGATATTTACCGTCAGCCGACTAATGCCCATTGCCTTCAGATCTTAATTCTGGCAGTGTCAGAGGTTTAGAGGCACAGTCCTGCAGTGTGTCTTCTACGACAACCGTCAAATCAAAGACCAATAGGAGTGCAGAACCTGATGTTAGTGTGACAACAACAAACCACCACTTGCTCCACACACACACACACACGTCTTCGTTTTTTTTCCAGTTTTCTTTTCAAGAGAAGCCATGAACAAAATTAACGCTATAGATTTTTGTTTTTGTTTGCTAGCCTCCGTTTCTGTCCTGCATGTGACGCAGATCACGACTCTGAAGGAGTCACGGATTGATGATGTAAATCTCTGACGAGTCTTCTCGCGCGAGTCCGTTTTTAGCGCGTCTTGACTGCCGTACAGTCTGACATTAACAGGGTTGGGAATCGGATACTTCAGTTCAGGAATCTGTAACTGTATTTGTAATGTAAATTTTATTTACAAAGTGCAGTGTTATTTTACATTTGATTACAGTTTCTGTGCCTGAATACCTGAAAATCTTAAAACACTGATTATATCAATCGTAACTTTTGTAGAATTATTTGCGATTGTTAATTTGTTTTTGTTCTTTTTTAAATTACTGAGTGTTTACTTGTCTTTAATAATGCTTGAAATGTATATTAGTTAGGCTGGGATATTTTCAAACCATAGGCAAAGGTTCCTTGTGTTGGTGTCGTTAGCCTATTGATTTTTGTTCATGATATTCAGCCACAACAAAATGTTTTGCAATAAGAAAATAAATGTGAATATTAAATCTGATTGGTTACAAGGTCGTTTGTGACGTCAGAAACAACAAAATACTCAGCAATGGTGTCGACTTATGAATTTACACATGGTTTGTCTTAAAGCACATTAAAAACACCACATACACATATAAACAACATTTAAAGCTTGACTTTCACCACAGGGAGTCTTTAATATCAGATTATATGTATTGGATGTCATCAAAAGGCTTTTTGCTATATTGCCCAGCCTTAGTTTTGGTTTCTCCATTCACCTATAGTCATGGCTGTTTGTGTGTGTTTAATGTTAGCCTGAATGTGAGTGTGTGTTCCTCCTGCAGGTCTGCTGGGCTCCAGGCTGGCGGCGTCTGAGGACTCGACACTGCAGGATCAGGCCTGTCTCTGCTACATCTGCGCCGGCACAGTCGAGCAGCTCGTTGCCCACTGGGCCAAAGCACAGGAGTCCAGCGGCCCACTGTCACTGCAGGTCAGACCGCACCGCAGGAACACACTCACACACGACTTTAAAGCTGCATGTGTAATATATAGGAGGACCTGTTGATAGAAATGCAGTAACTATGTTCTCAGTGGTGTATAAAGACCTTACATAATGAGCTCTTACATTGAAATAGCCATTTTGCGCTGCCATGTTTCTACAGTAACCCTAAACTGCTCTACAGAGCACGTTTCGTCACTATGTTGTTCTTCGTGCATAGAAACTAGCTAAATTCAGCGAATAAAACACTGACACAATGATGAACAAGTAACAATAATATTCGCAATAACATAATTGTACTGAATAATTAAGTAAACCTAATTTCTTACTTTATCTTTGTAAAGAAACCTCATTGCTTAACTGGTCTGCTGTCTCAGATGACGACATCACTTCCTGTCAGCCACCTTAACTTCTGTTGGTTGCAATTCACAACCTCACCACTAGATATCGCTAACAATCACACACTGCACCTTTAATCCATCATGTTTTTATTGGGCTTGATAGTGAATCTTGTTGTTCTTGTGTACTGAGCACAGCATGAGCATTGCAGGATGGGTCAGTGGACTGATGTAGCTGTATTGTGATCACCTGTATCTGTAGGAGCTGGTGGAGAAGGTGGTGGTCCTGCAGAGAGCAGTGGTGAAGACTCAGAACGGGGTTTCTCCTGATATGGGTGCGCTGCTGGCAGAGAAGATGAATCAATACGCCAGTCTGCTGGCATCTCAGGGCAGCTTACAGACGGCCATATCCTACCTGCCCGCCAACACTGAGCAGGTAAGCATTTATTATGTGGGAAATGTTCCTTAAAGGGATAGTTCACCCAAAAATGAAATGAAATCATCCAAGGTGAATATGACATTCTTCTTTCAGACAAATACAATCGGAGTTATATAAAAAATGTCCTGGCTCTTCCAAGCTTTATAATGCCAGTGAATGGTTGTTTCTGTTTTGAAGTCCATAAAAGTGCGTCTATCCATGATAAAAGTGCATCTATCCATCATAAAAGTGCATCTATCCATGATTAAAGTGCATCTATCCATCATAAAAGTGCATCTATCCATGATTAAAGTGCATCTATCCATCATAAAAGTGCATCTATCCATCATAAAAGTGCATCTATCATGATAAAAGTGCATCTATCCATGATTAAAGTGCATCTATCCATCATAAAAGTGCATCTATCCATGATTAAAGTGCATCTATCCATGATTAAAGTGCATCTATCCATCATAAAAGTGCATCTATCCATCATAAAAGTGCATCTATCCATGATAAAAGTGCATCTACCCATGATAAAAGTGCATCTGTCCATCATAAAAGTGCATCTGTCCATCATAAAAGTGCATCTGTCCATGATTAAAGTGCATCTATCCATGATTAAAGTGCATCTATCCATCATAAAAGTGCATCTATCCATGATTAAAGTGCATCTATCCATCATAAAAGTGCATCTATCCATCATAAAAGTGCATCTATCATGATAAAAGTGCATCTATCCATGATTAAAGTGCATCTATCCATCATAAAAGTGCATCTATCCATGATTAAAGTGCATCTATCCATGATTAAAGTGCATCTATCCATCATAAAAGTGCATCTATCCATCATAAAAGTGCATCTATCCATGATAAAAGTGCATCTACCCATGATAAAAGTGCATCTGTCCATCATAAAAGTGCATCTGTCCATCATAAAAGTGCATCTATCCATGATTAAAGTGCATCTATCCATGATTAAAGTGCATCTACCCATGATAAAAGTGCATCTGTCCATCATAAAAGTGCATCTGTCCATGATTAAAGTGCATCTATCCATGATTAAAGTGCATCTATCCATCATAAAAGTGCATCTATCCATGATTAAAGTGCATCTATCCATGATTAAAGTGCATCTATCCATCATAAAAGTGCATCTATCCATCATAAAAGTGCATCTATCCATGATAAAAGTGCATCTACCCATGATAAAAGTGCATCTGTCCATCATAAAAGTGCATCTGTCCATCATAAAAGTGCATCTGTCCATGATTAAAGTGCATCTATCCATGATTAAAGTGCATCTATCCATCATAAAAGTGCATCTATCCATCATAAAAGTGCATCTATCCATGATTAAAGTGCTCCACACTGCTCCGGGGGGTTAATAAAGGCCTGTGAATCGATATGTTCGTGTTAGAAAAATATTCATATTTAAAACTTATAAAGTAAAATAATAGCTTCCGCCCAAACAAACATACGGATTCCACTTAAAATTCGACTTGTAAAGTGCAACTTACGCGAGTAATGCGACGTACTGCTGATATTTACGTTACGCCACGATGGCCGTTTGGCCAGAAGAATTGTCCAAATTTTTTAAAAAATTGTCGTTTTAAACTCTAATTCGTGACTGGTGTTTTGTTTTGCTCTATCCTCTGCGCTTCCTTGTTCGTCATTACCTCATGCGTCGGGTCAGAGGTCACTCTTCCACAAAATCGGAAGCTAGTTATTTTAGTCGATAAAGTTTTAAATATGGATATTTTTCTTACACAAACGCATCGCTTCACAAGGCCTTTATTAACCCCCTCAGAGCCAGGACATTTCTTTAATATAACTCCGATTGTATTCGTCTGAAAGAAGAAAGTCATATACACCTAGGAGGGCTTGAGGGTGTGTAAATCATGGGCTAATGTTCACTTTTGTGTGAACTATCCCTTTAACTAATAATTAATAGTTGATTTTAAAGACCATGATTGACACTGTTGAAGAGAGTGGAATGGAGTCTCTAACGCTGGGGTCTCGTGTGTTTTGGGGCTCAGTTTGTTGCTGTTTTAGATTGTGTCCGTAAGGTTTAACGTCATCTTTGTGAATGTGATGTTTGTTTTGTCCTGCAGGTTTCTGTTCAGCAGCTGCGAGATCGTTTGAGCAGAGCTCTGGGACAGCAGACGCCTGTGGCCACAGTGACCGGCACGCAGAACACACACCAAACGCAGACACACACACAGCCTCCACAGCCCGCTGCGCCGCCTCAGTACTACCAACAGGTACGAGAGACACTCGCATACAGCTGGGAAACACACACGCAGGTGCTTTATTTGACTCCAGCGTGTGTTTGTGTTGTGTTCAGGGTAGATCCGCCACTACTGTCACGTCCTGGAGTAACCAAACCCCCACAGCTCTGCCCAGTGTCCCTCGCCAGCCTGTGCCCGCCGCAGACCCGCAGGTACACACACCGACAGAGCTCACAGACACAGGCTACACACACCGCACGAGCAACACTCGATCAGAAGGATCAGTGGATCACGCTGTGACAGAAGGCTCTCTAAACACACGTGTGTGTGTGTGTGTGTGTGTGTGTGTCTGTGTGTGTGTGTGTTTCTCTCTGTTCTCAGGCTGAGTCCACATCTACAGTCTTCGGCATTCAGTCTCCAGTGATGGCGTCAGTCCCCGCCTCCACTCCATTCATGTACTCGCAGCAGTACCAGAGTAAGTGCACTGACTCAGTGTGTGTGTGTGTGTGTGTGTGTTACCAACATAAAAATGTTTATGAGTTGCATTAAATAAATCACATAATTGATTTGAGCTATTTTCGATTCAAAAGTAATTAGTTTATGGCCATTAAAAAATATGTTCTATATAGTGTGAATCTAGGGCAGTTTTATTTTAGTATTATTTATAGCATTTATTCATATTTTTAATGTGTTTTTTTTAGTTTTTAGTTTTTTTGTTTTATTTGATTAGGTTTTAGTAAATTTGTTCTGTGCTTTTGTCATGTTTAGTAGATCCCCCCCCCCCCCCATATATTTAGTTAGCTTTCATTTATTTCACACCAGTTTTACATTTAGTAATGTTAGCTCTTCAGCTTACACTTATTGAGCGCTGTAGTGATGACGTAAATTTGTAGGCCAACCCGTAACTTCGCATCACACTTATTCCCTCCTTTTGGATTATTTACAAAAAAATAAGCTCTGTGATCAACAAAAGTTTATGATACTTGGCATGTTTTGTCCATCAAGATCATTTTCACAAATGAATTTTGATGTCTAAATACAATCGGCAGAAGTAGAAGTTAGACTATAAACGAACTACAGCACAGTCACATGAATTCATCGTCACACCATTAAGCTTCCGACTCTTTCAGTGTTTTTTCCCTGAGAGTTCGAGTTATTAAAGTTTGCAAGAGCGAGATTATAAACACAACGAGGCTGTGAAAGTGTTTAATGTCCCCAACAACTTCTGTAGTCTCATTTAGACACTTGTTAGCAACATGTAAAAGCTTTAATAAATTATGAAAATGATCAATTACTGGAAATTTTGAATAGTTTTTGTGAAAAATAAGCACACTGGTTTGTGGTGATCGTGTCTTGGTCAGTGAGCATCTGTCTGGGACACCCTTGGAAATGCATGGAAATCTGCTAGAAACACTTCAGATCAGCTAGATCAGCGAGCCACGCTCCAATCTTGTTATTTGTGGAGTCCTAACTTGAACTGCTAAGGTTAAAACTAAGCAGTGCATGTTTTTTTTTTTTTAAGAATGCTGTAAATTCTTTGCATGTATGTTAATGGCTAAAGATCATTCCACTAGAGCTGTTTCAGATGTACTGAATTAATATTTGCACGCGTGTAACTGCGGCTGTAATGTGAAATATCTCTATAAATGACTAACTGCATATGCCTGTTCTCTCCTCTTCCTCACCAACATCAGACTACCCCCCCGTTCAGCAGTTCACACCCGGCATCTATCAGCCTGTGCCGTACTCTTCCTCCACGGCCTCTCCTCTTCCTCCTCCTCCTCCATCCTCCTCCTCCTCTTCTGCTGTCTATCCTCCACACTTCATGCACCCTGCCTCCTCTCAGCCAGCAGCTCCTCCTCTGGTGTCTGGGTCTTTCTCTTCTCCTGCTCTGTCTTCTGGCGTGTGTTTCCAGCATGGCGGGCCGGGGTCGCCCTCAGCTTATCTTCCTCCTCCAGTAGCCAGAGCTCCAGGTACTCAGAACGAACCCGCACTGATTCCAGCCTCCCAGAGAACAGGTCTGAAACATACCAGACATGCTTGTTCAATCTCAGCAATCAGTATTAACACACATGTATGTATGTATGTATATGTATGTGTATATATATATATATATATATATATATATATATATATATATATATATTATAAATATTAGGGGTGTGATGAGATCTAAGATGTGGCGAGATTTCTCGTGGAGTGAAAAGCTGTCTCACCATGACTGAGCGTGAGGGTAAAGTTATCATAGAATATGCCACCGCTACATTCACATTACATATTACGGGCACCGCCTCCACTGTCGTTTTGCTGTTTTATAAAAACAAAAACCATAGTAAACTATTGTAAACATCGCACACAGTGCAGCAGGAATCACAGTTCACTGATTGCGTGACGATGGCGGAGGATTCGGTGCGCAACAGAGCCTAAAACGTCTGATAAATGTCTTATCTTGTCGAATGCGCTCCGCACCGCCGCTTCCACAGAGTACGTGCGATCATGAATTTGAAAGTAAAACACGAGCTCCCTGATGCGCATAAATTAGGCTGCATTCATCCAATAGCCTGTCTCCCGATATCAAACCTATCTCTTGACAGTGCAGTTGTGGCTCTGGTCTCTGTTCGCACTTTGAATATTGAGAAAGTACTTTGATTATGGTTGCAATTGCACTTATTGCTTGCACTTAACAAGACCTTGAGAAAACTGTCATTTATTTTAGTTATGTATACTGTTTTTATTTCTATGTTCAGTTTGTGGAAAGGAGTTCAGTTAGGAGGTCACACACAGCCTGTCAGAAGTTCATAATTCATGTACAGTATAAGATCAGAAGAGACTCGTGCGAAATCATGAGGAGAAAAGCCAGTCAGCTGAGTTTGTGGCAAAACCTTTTACAGTGCTTGTATATTGTTGTCTTTCAATGCATTTGATAATTCATACCCGTAAAGTAGTACTGAAATGACATTCATTACAAGGTTATTAATTAAAACATTTCGAAATGCAGCTTCAGACATTGAGGATTTCTATAAAATATTGTGCAAAAATCTCGTCTCGTTCTCGTGAACCCAATCTCGTGTCTCGTCTCGTGAGAAGAGTCTCATCACACCCCTTATATATATATATATATATATATATATATATATATATATATATATATATATATATATATATATATATATATATATATATATATATATATTCATAGTCTTCTCAATCTCAAAGAAGCATTTGGTATTTATGATCAAAATACTGCATCAGAATGCATTAAAAACTGTCCGGTGGTGGTGTGACATGCTCCATTTAAAACTATTTTTTGTATTTTGTTAATTCAAACTTTTATGACCTCATATTAATTAAACGACCGCATGGATGTTTGTAGTGCAGGGCTATATGTGAACAGGCCGACAGGTGATTAAAAGTGGTGATCAGTCGAGTTGCACAGTTAAAAATGGTTACCAGTGGTCAGTTTCTGTTTATTACATGTTTATTCACTTAAATGTTAAACTAATATCTTCATGTTGATTAAAAATAAGTTCTTAGACAAGTTATGCATCAGCTACCTTGTTTATTCACAGGAGGATTAAACCAAGACGCCTGGTCTTTGGAAGGTGAACTATAAAGGGATTTTTTTAACAATTTAATATGGTGGACCATAATTGTCCAGCTCAAATTATTAATGAATAATTCTAACGATCAGTGAGGCACTTTTCTTTTTCTCACATTGATGATTTTATTTTTCTTAAGTGATTCTAAAATGTATTAATCTCTAATTTTGAAGTATTTGTATATGTAATGATCAAGTAGTGGCTGAAAATAATGGGTTTGCTCTGCATTTGCATGGTAAGTACTGTAGGCCAGTGGAAGCTTCCAGAACCTCACTCTGGCTGTAGCTCATCCTTTACATTGGTTGTCCAAGACATAGATCATTTTCTTGTGTTCATTGATGCCTGCAGAAAACAAATCCCTAACTAGCTGTGATTAAGAACCTGCTTGCGATCAGTGTGTTGTGATAAACCATAACGGGTCTATGCTATACATTTTAAGAATGAATTTGAGGTCCACCTGGCATGAACCTCTCAGAGGTACGGCGGGTTGGAAGGTTTTGAAATCTAAACTGAGAAGATCTGTTTTGTTCTGCTTTAGGACCTCAGAACGGCTGGAACGACCCCCCCACTCTCAACAGAGCTGCCAAAAAGAAGAAGGTGGGTTCGGCTGAAGATCCTCTTGCTCATAACGTACATGGATTTGGCTTGATTTGAAGAAAACATGCTCTGTTTTTGGTCTCCAGATCCCAGACCACTTCACTCCACCAGCACCCATCACCGCTCCAATTATGGCCCCTGTAGGGGAACCTCAGGCCCCCGCTGTCCCCGGCATGCACACCCTTCCACCGCAACAACAGGCCCCAGATCAGCACGCGGGCCCAACAACCTTCACCCCCATCCATCAGCAGCCACTGGGACCCCCATGCAGGAATCCCAACATGCCTCAGGTTAACATGGAAGGGGCGCCTGGAGCTCCAATTGGAGATGTGATAAAGGTATTAGTTTAAGTGACATTAAAAAACCCTTAAGTGGTCATGCGCTTTGTCTTTTCCCCATGTTAAATGTTATTCTGTGTTCTCTCCCGTCCACATCAGTCCATCCCCACTGAGAAGATCACCAAGAAGCCGATCCCAGAGGAACACATGGTCCTGAAGACCACATTTGAGGGACTGATCCAGAAATGTTTGGCTGCTGCTTCAGACCCGGTTTGTTTACTGTGAAATTACACTAATTAAAGCAATCTCATATTTCATGATTTAGGGCCCTATGAAATCCGGTTTATCTTTTCCCAAATTCCTTTATTTTTCTTTTTTTTTGGTTTCCGTTTTGATTTTTATAGATTTCTTTTTATATTTTTATATATATATATAACAGCAGCAGCAGCGAAACAGATCTATTCCGCCAAGACCAAACATATCAACATTGTCAGCTCCTTTTACCCTCTGGTGCTCTTCAGTCATTTTTGACAGAAAACTTTTACGTTTTTATTATTTTATTATTTTTTATGTAAACACACAAACAAATCATGGGCATGATTCGAAAAGGTTAAATGCTCATGTAAAAAATAGTCACACTTGTGCTCCTCACGGTCAAAAATGAGCGCATTGGAAATGAATGGGAGACGAATTTCATCTAGTGGAAACTTTTGGTACTGCAGCCGAACAACATCTGACCGAAAGCTCATTTTTTGAGATACCAACCTCAAATTTGGAACACAACTTTTTTTATATTTATGGCTTGGATTTTCTCGTTACTTTTTTAAGTTCACTTTTTTAAACTTTTGTCACCTCAGTAATAATCTGCATAAATATAATTAAGTATTAAAAAAATCCCGTAAAAATACAACATATTAAATAAAAAACATTATCAAACTAAAATATAGTACAATCATTTCATTGACAAAAAGAAAATACAAAATCTGTCATTCTTGACCGACACACGAAGAGCACCAGAGGGTTAAGAAAAACAGCTTAGGAATTTATTAACAATAATAATAATAATGTTTGTGTGCCTATTCTTTTGCAACTTCTGTCTGTCCATTTTCAAACTCCCCAGCATTATAACCAAGTTTTTCCTCTTCATCCTCACAGCAAACCAAGAGGAAGTTGGATGATGCTCATAAGAGGCTTGAGTATCTCTATGACAAGCTGAGAGAACAAACAGTGAGTAACAAACACACTTTTATTTAAAGCCTCAAAATGCTGCTGCCGCCACAGTCGTTGTTTATATATTGTAATTTGCACAGTGATTTTCCAGTTTGTTGTCTGAGAGACACGTTTCTTCTCTCCAGCTGTCTCCAGCTATAGTCGGTGGTCTCCACAATATGGCCCGCAGCATCGAGTGCCGCTGCTACACCGACGGGCTCAACATACACACACACATCGTGAGCAACAGCAACTTCAGCGAGACGTCGGCCTTCATGCCGGTCCTGAAGGTGGTGCTGACACAGGCCAACAGACTGGGTGTTTGATGTCTCAGTGCGCACACACACACACACACCAACAAGTATTCTCAAAAACCCTCAAGCCATCATTCCTCAAGGACCAGCTGTGCATTTCGCCAGTCTTAACAGATCTGGTTTACACTCACGTTTGTTTATTCTTTTGTCGTCTTAATATTTTAATGTTATGTATTTGTAATCATGACAGAGCAGAGTGCAATAGTGCTTTCCCCGTTTATGTCTCGAGTTGTAATGCTAAATTAGCTTCGTTAAATGAAATGTGTGTTTTATGCTTTAAGTGAAGAGTAGTCTAAGCAGAGAGCTCATTGTTTCAGGTTCACCGTGCATTATTCTTCAGTCACACCATTCATTTGGCATTATTATTATTTGATTAGGATATTTGACGTTTACGATGATCACAACTCCTCTGCATTTCAGCTTATTATAGAGAGTCTTCTCTGATATGATTTATGGCATTATTTCTGCAGATGAAACTTGATATGGCAACAAAATGACATGCTAAAATGTTCAATTAATTTTTAATTGATTCAGTATTTGTCACTCGACTCGTACGATTGGAAGTTTCAGAATTAAACCTTGATTTGTGTTTGTGTCATAATAATAATGCTGCCTGTCTTCACTGTACGCCACTACATGTTTGAAACATCTTTTCAGATAATGGATCATACTTCTGATACAAAGGGGCAAAAGAACAGGATCTGATGTGTAGAAAGGGATAAAAAAGTCAGGCTACAGTAAAGGGGAATATGATATTTTTATAATCATCTTTTTTTTTTAAATCACGTCTCCGCTAGCTGTCGTTCTGTTAGTAAGTCTGAAATGAGCAGTTTTGCATATGGCTGCACAAAAGCTTTGGAGGCTTGCTCTAAAATGTTGGGTTTTTTAATGCAATCCATGTACTGACTCAATAATTGAGGTTGTACTGTAAATCTGATGACTGTTTTGCAGTTTTATTAAAAACAAATTGAGACCGCTGTTTTGATGTTTCTTTTATAGATGTTTTATTTTAAATGTTAAATTTATTTAGTACCCATGTCATTAAAAATTCATTCACTACAGTATTCATATTCTATACTATTATGCCAATTTATACCTAATACGGTAATTTTATTTGCTAATCTCTAATTCATTTGCTAATCCTTAACAAAACAGAACTTGATTGCTGTGCTTTCAAACACACACACATTTATTTCCATTTTAACTAATGATTACGTCCTTGGATGTTTGATTTAGCACACTTCTGGGTACAAATTTGTAACCAAATTATGGCACACACGTTTTATATAAATCTATATCAATGTTATTTCCTCCATATTTTGTTTCTCTCTCTCTCATAATTGGACAGATTACCGTAGGAATGATTTTGTATGACATCCAACGAATGAACAAGCTAGATGATCATTGGATCACATGCAGAAACAAGATTGTTACAATTAAAATGACAAAGAGCTTAAATATACTTAGTTTACATGCATTAAAAAATGAATGGTCATATCTGGTGTTTTAAATCAGGATTAACGTAGGCTACTCGCGATTTAAATCGACTTAAATCGATTAAAAATCCATTGATCACCAACAGACATCATGATATGCTTATTTCCTAAATAAACCTGTTTTATTCTACTCTAAACTAAAAGAACAGTAGCCGTTATTAAGCGGCCACGCAGAAGCCCCGCCCACAACGCGAGTAAGATAAATATCCGTATTTAAAACTTAAAGTAAAATAACTAGCTTCCGGCTAAACAAACATACGGATTTTACTTAAATCTAAAGCGCAACTTGAATATGGATATTTTTCTTACACAAACACATGGCTTTGCTTCAGATGGCCTTTATTATCCCCCCAGAGCCGTGCGGAGCACTTAAATCATGCACTTTTATGGACTTTCAAAACACAAACGTCCATTCACTGCCATTATAAAGCTTGGAAGAGCCAGGACATTTTTTAATATAACTATTAAAAAATCATATATACCTGAGGGTGTAAATCAGGGGCTAATTTTCACCCTAAAATTATATTTGTCAAACTAAAAAAATCTATAGTAATTTTTGCTTATGGTTTCACTGAATCATCGAAGGTCAGAAGTAAATTGTCAATAAAGTGAGATTAAATGCATAAAAATGTATGTTTTATTTAACATACTATTATTGATGTCATGGTTGTTTCTGTCTAACCCTTCTGTGAGTCAGTGTTTTACGATCTATTCCCCAAGATCTTTAAACACAGAACTTTTGTTACTTCGTAACACAGAAGTAACAAAATGCTTACACCAAGTGTCCTCTTTTTACAGTTTTTTTAATTGCTTACTCACAGTTGCTGAAACTATGGCTCTATTTCTCAAAACTCTATAAAACCACAAAACACAAGATACAAAACATCACATCTCCTGTAAAAGCAAACTTTTTTCAAAACACTTTATTCAAAACTATCTTAAACTCTTCTTAAAATGGTGTTTTTGCATAGTAACTCTACACACTAACCATTAAATGCCATTAGCCATACTGTATGCGTATGCCAAACACAGATAATGTAAAACACTCGTGTCTTTTTCTTGTTCAGTGTGCAGTGGAGGTACAGGAGTTTGTCACATGAGCACAACAACACTGTATAGCCTATAGCCTGCAGTATATATGCACAATTGATAAACTTTACAGTTATTGAACTGAACTGACTTGAGCTGAATTATGACACTATTGGCTTGTTAGAGCCGGTTAGAGCTGCTTTACAGAATAATTTGAATTTGTTACTATTGTGAAGCTGCTTTGAAACGATCTGAGTGCTACAGAAATAAAGGTGACTTGACATATTCAACATACAAAATAAACAGAAATGCAAGGGTGAAAACTGTATTTGTCTCTCAGAAATTGAGTTTTGATTTCTAAGTGATCAGACTAGGTAGGCCTATATTTACACTGAAATGCACAGGGTAAAAATTATTAATTTCTTTCTCAAAACATTGATTTTTGATTTTTAAGTGAACAGATTTGTAATAATAGTTACAAATTATTGTTAAATAAAATAAATCAATACTTTTATTCATCAAGGATGAAAATTACATTTTAAAATATATTAAAACTACGGAAGCCCTAAATTAAGTCGTTATCACGAGAAAACAAGATAGAAAAAAATAACAATCCATGGCCTCTTAGGGCTTCCGTATAAAACAGTTATTTTAAATTGTCATAATATTTAACAAAATTACTGTTTTTTGTATTTTTTTCAATGAACTGTCTATGAATCAGAAAAATCTTGTTGAAATAGTTTTAGATGAAGTAATACTAATATCAGTAATAATAATTGTAAAATTAACTATTTTTTTAAACAAAAAAAACTACATAAAGTAACTGCAGTTTTATTCATTAATGTATCTATTAATTTTACCAGGGAAATAGATAATTATAATAAAATAGCCTTAGATAATAAAAAAAAAAGAAAGAAAAAAAAAGAAATAATACAAAAAAGAAACGTGGCTATTTTACACCTCACGTGCAAAGCCCGCGAAAGAACCAGAGGGCAAAGGGTAAGCTGGGAAGCGACTGAGTCCACATCGCCTGGCTGAGTTTTCCTGAGGTAATGTTATTTTTGTAAATATAAGTATAAAATTGACGGGCTGTCTTTTAAACGTACCACATCTAGGCCTACTGTTCACATAAACGCTTTCCGTTTTTTTCTTCTATGGTCCACTTCATCAACGTTAGTCTACCGTTAATGCCGTTATATCTGTCTGAAGTCGCTAATGGAGAAACCCGTTTCAGATTCATGTAGTCAGGGTAACGTCAGTTTATTTATTTATTAATTTTTATAATTGTTAACAATATTTTCAGCGTTGTCTCACAGATTTCACTCAAAAGCGCGTGAAGTAACGTTAGGCTAACTGTTAAGTTACACGACTAAAATCGGCACAGTTTAATAACAAAGCACTGATCCACCAGCAGACAGATGTGATGATTTCTAAAATAAATCTGATTTATTTTGCTCCTAAAAGTAAAGTAGTAAATGACTGTAATTTGATCAAATACCCCATTGATCCCCCAGTCTTCAGTGTCGCATGATCCTTCAATCATTCTGATATGATGATTTGATGCTCAAGAAACATTTCTCATTATTATCAATGTTGAAAACAGTTATTTACATTTTTATTTCGGGATTATTTGATGAATAGAAAGTTCAAAAGAACAGCATTTATCTACAATAGAAAGCTTTTGTAACATTAAACACTATTGTTCAAAAGTTTGGGGTCAGTAAGAATTTTTTATTTCGTTTTGGGGGAAAGAAATAAAATAAATCAATACTTTTATTCATCAAGGATGAAAATTACATTTTAAAATATATTAAAACAGTTATTTTAAATTGTCATAATATTTAACAAAATTACTGTTTTTTGTATTTTTAATCAAATAAATGCAGCCTTGGTGAGCAGAAGAGACATAAACATAAGAAATTCTTCTCAATCCAAAACTTTTGAACGCCAGTCTCTATGCTGCCTAACAAGGAGGATATGCACATGGATATTAATTACATGACATGATGTTTATTTATTGCATGCACACAGTGACTGACAACTGAAAAAGTGGAAAGAATGTGTCCAGTGAGAATTCACCCAAAAAGTCACTTAATTTACAGCAAGCTTAGTTATGAGTGTTTATTAATATGGTGATACTGATGTCATTACCCTCTTTAGGTCCGACTTCTCCTCAGGATATCACTGGTGACCCTGAAGTGGATGACGACTGTCTCCATTCGCACCTTGCATGAGTGTTGACGTCCCGCGAGCTTCAGACGGTCGAGCAGAGGACACTGTTGAGCCCGCAGCTGAATAATAAGAGGATAATTAGCCTATGGGTCAGTTTGCTAACAAGCAGTTCAATGGTTTATACTTTAAATGTGTAGATATGTATGGGTTAAGTTGTATATTTTACACTGATTTACATTTAATTTTTAAGCGCTTTTATTCAATGAACTGTCTATGAATCAGAAAAATCTTGTTGAAATAGTTTTAGATGAAGTAGACCGTCCCTGCTTGACATTTCATGTCAACACCTCTTACTTTTCTTTCAACAGAAATCAATTCCTGCTTTTATCTAATCGGCATTCAACTGGGTGTCGGAGGATTTGGAAATGTTTATGCAGCGACTCGTTTGGAAGATGGATTTCAGGTATTAATCTTCAATAATTACAATATCTATCTAGATAATTACCTTTTGTCTTGTATTATACTCATCTGACTATCTTATCCAAGCACTCTTAAGTATGTCTAATATTCAGTGTTTAGTGCACTTAACAAGTCAGACCTGTTTAAATAGTCAGACGTGCTCTACATGTTTGTGAAATTCATGTAATAAATGAACTTTGAACAAATTAATTTTAAATAATTCTAACACAGATCCATTTTTGTGTTTTTCTTCAGGTCGCGGAGAAATTTGCCTACAATGACGATACAGAACGTGTCAGCGTTGTAAGTAGGCTGTGCCCTCTCTGTTTTCCCTCTCAGTCACTGTTTTCAAATTCATACATCTCATATTAACATTAATCACAGACTATAAATGGTTTTTGAATAGACAATCTACCGATGCCAACAGTTTGTCCAGGACTGGCCTACAGTAAATCCTAAATCCATCTACTCATCATAACAACTGTCTTTCTTCCAGGACGGTTATTCCAAGCCCGTTCCACTGGAGGTCTCTCTGCACGATCATGCGACCCACGAGCCCCGGGTTCCTCGGATCATCCAGCTTCTGGACTGGCAGGTGGAGCCTGACCACTACATTATGGTCCTCGAGCGGCCCGTGTCCTGCCAGTCCTTGAATGAGTTTTTGCAGAGCCTCATTGATGAGGATTTGGCACGGGTTATCATGCGCCAGGCAACATACGCAGCTCAGACATGCTGTCCCCGCGGGGTGTTGCACAGCACAGCTGGAGAACCTGCTGATTACACTGGACACCCTCGAAGGCAAACTGATTGACTTTGGATGCGGTGAAATGCTTACCAGCGCATGTTACACGTCCTTTGCTGGTATGTGTAATTTCTCAAAGCTGTAAGGCGGGTCTCAAACTCTGGTGATGATGGGTTGATAGCCGTTCACACGGGACTCTGAGTGAGTCAAGCTCTCATCAAGCATCGTGGAATGGGATCCACCGTCGTGAATCAATTAGCATCAAATAATTTCATGCATGATCATGGAAATCTAGTCAAAATGCTGTATTAATGGAAACTTACAAATCAGACAACATCTTTTTCCAAGTACAAAAGAGGACTGCAAGTATGAGATGTACAGCAAGTATCACGGGGAACCAGCAACAGTGTGGTCACTAATCTTGTTCGAAATACTTAGAGTTTCCAAGGAGACGAGACCTGTGTAAGATGATTGACAACACCTGGACCAAAGATGGCTTGTCACAAGGTGAGATCTTCATTCCAAAGGACAATTTTAATAGGCCTATGTCACGAAAAAATTGAAGACCGGAAGTACGTCTTTTAGTAGGGATACAGCTCTTCCGGTTAGCTTTTTACAATGGCGGAGTCCGATAAATTAACATTAATCACAGACTATAAATGGTTTTTGAATAGACAATCTACCGATGCCAACAGTTTGTCCAGGACTGGCCTACAGTAAATCCTAAATCCATCTACTCATCATAACAACTGTCTTTCTTCCAGGACGGTTATTCCAAGCCCGTTTTTTTTCATAAGATCGCGGATAAAACTTGTTTTTCTTAAAACAAGGTTGATTTCATACGAACTTTTAGCTTCTACAGGAGCAAAAACCTTCGTTTCACAACCTCATAGCTCAAGGTCAGTCTACCTCGGATGGTTTAGACATTATGGCTTATAATCTAAATCCTTATTGAGAAATACTGTTGACCGGAAGTTCTGAATCCCTACTCCGGAAGCAGGAAGTGTGACATAGGCCTATAGCGAATCTTATTAGATAGTACAAAGCAACACTGCAGGAAGAGGAACATCTGAGTCTAGTGGCCTAATAAATGATGGCCTTGTGGATTTTTGGGTAAAGGTATAAGGTAATAAATAATAGAGTACGGTAATAATCAGACGTCTCTCCCATCTTATTTGATTTTATTTGCTGTTGTCTGCAGAATGACCCAGAGAAGCGGACTGAACTGGAGAAAGTCAGTCTCCACAACTGGTTTAAGGTATTAATTACATTTTGAAGATTTTCAAGTCTTTTTGATTTGGTTCAATTTAGGGATGCACGATATATCCACCATATCGATATCAGCCGATATATGTTCATTTTTAATGTTATCGTTGTCACCCTGATAAGAAAATTTGCCCGATATATTAAAGCCGATAAATAATGAATTATGTCCTTCAGCTGAGACACTTCAGCATCTGACGCATCGCACCGTTCACAATGATGATTTTAAATTGCTTGAAATATGATTGGTATCACTTAAAAAGAGGTAAAAATTAGGGATGTCCCGATCCGATCACGTGATCGGAAATCGGGCCCGATCACGTGTTTTCAGACTCGATCGGAATCGGACGTTACCTCCCGATCAGGACTCGGATATATATGTATATATATTCTCATTATTTTTTAACACATCTATAGTTATGCGGTGGCACAGAGTTACGCCGGTTTCACACTGCACGCGTTAGCAGAGCGTAAGCAGCGCAGGAGCAGTGCGTATGGTGAGCAGGAGCAGGACGCGCGTTTTGCTTTCACACTGGCAGCGTTTGTCACGCGCGGCTGAACCGCGGGTTGTGTAGGCTACAGACAGAGTACTCTATAATGGATAAGTTGGCATTGCTTTTTTTCGTTTTTAAATACATTTAAGAAAAAAGACTTGTCAAGAAGCTTATTTTATTAATAATTTCATATAACTTTTGGTTCATCTTTGTTTTTATTGTTCTGGCAACAAGTTTGTTTTTGGACATTTGTTTTCTTTTTAAATTGCTGTTGGTCATTTGATTGACTGTTTAAAACACAATAGATATCATCAATGCACTTTTTGGATAAAACTGCGGTGTATTATGGCCATGATCAATGTATTGTTACTTTAATTCAGCAAAAGCGGCGCAGCAAAAATAGACTCGGCGCCGAAACGATCGCGGCACTTCTGCTCTGCTACGCACTGCCGCGCCGCCTCTGCGTGCAGTGTGAATGCTCTAAAGCCTGGTTTAATCTGTTAACATGGGCGGCAAAAAAAATACGCGCTGCACGCTCTGCTAACAGTGCAGTGTGAAACCGGCGTAAGAGTTAGGAGTGCAGTTCCTAAAAGCACATTACTGGCTTTGCAAACACTGTAGCACTTTTATTTTTTATTTGTTTACATGCCTGCCGGGTATTTTAAGTTGAGGTGCTATTTGTTTATATATTAGACTTTTTTTATATTTACTGTTGCACTAAAGTCCAAAAGTGAAGAATTTATGTATTACTTGATTGTTCAAGCTACCTCACAGAAGTGCTCCGTTTGTTAACAGAGTTGTTGAATGTTAAAATAAGGTGAATTAAATAAAAAATAAGGAACATCCTGGATCTGTTTTTTCACTCTTCTTTATTCTTTTTTTATGTATTAAGTATCGGATCGGGACTCGGTATCGGCAGATACTCAAAATCAAATGACTCGGACTCGGGGGCAAAAAAACCTGATCGGGACATCCCTAGTAAAAATACAGTTAAGTGTAGCGCAAGTCTGTCATTTAGGCTACATAAAATTATAATGAGATATAATATATAATTGTGTGCCTAGGACATAGCTTTTAATGGTGAGACTTGTTTTTGTAATCAGACACTCAAAAACTACTTAAAGGGAAACTAAACCCCTGGTCAGAGCCTGACTCCACCCACTGGCAATATTTGAAAAATGCTGGAAAAGTGGGCAGACCCCAGCGGAGATAGAGGGGACGAACCGAGGGCGGGGCTGAGCGGGGGGGCGTGCACCTGAGACCCGCAGTGACGGATTAATTGACTGAATGGAGAGTGACTGGAGTGACACAAGTAGCTTTGCAACAGAGCTGTCATTTGAAGTCGAGGACTTTTCTCCCCCACCATCACCTGAAGTGGAGGAGGGTGAATTGTCTGTGGACACAGGGCCAGAGCCATATCAATTCGAGCCGCTGGCTCAAACTGCGGTCTTAACTCCCGCATCACGATCGGCATCCGTTGATGCTAGCGAAGCAGCCGCGCAAGGGAGAATGGGGCCAGTGTCTGAGTGGTAAAACATTAGCATTATGGCTAAATTAGGCTAACGCTCATAGCAAATGCTAACGGAACTATCAAAAATGTAAAACCCATGCATTTAGGTTAATTTTGGTGTGATTTAGTGTTAAAAATTAAGCGAAAAACAGATATTTCAAGTCTCCCTCTACAATTACAAATGATTCTGTCTCAACAGGTGCACCTGTGGGCACTGCAGCTCACTGTCCCTGGTAGAGAACGTCTGTTGAAGAGAGATACCCAAGGTATAGCTATGAAATATGACAAGACCAGAGTGTTAAGTCCAGTTAATTCGTTTAATAAGTACTATACACAAAACCAGGGTTCATACAGATAAATAGGTAAACAAAAATAAACAAATTAAACTAAATAAATAAAGGTTCAAAATAAAGTGCAGCAGCAGGGTGTCCGCGCGGCAGTAAAAAGTAGTAAAAGGTAGTAAAAAGAATCTACCAAAATTAAGGCCCTTGAAAGGTAGTAAAAGGTAACAAACGCAATTTGACCACCTCAATATATGAGTTTCCATTTTTTTGCTTAATATTTGTGTCTCCATATTTTAACTTCATCTAGCACAATTTAAAAATATATACGGTGCTAACAACAGGACCTGACGGGCTCGACATTAACGCTTGTCCGGGACAAGTGAATTTTTTGAAGGGACAAGTAAAAGAGAATTTTCCTTGCCCGACCGGACAAGTAGCCTGATTAAACGTCAATAACAAAACAAATAACTAGGGAATCACTAAAATGAGAGAATGATTCTGTTTGTATTATATTTATTGTAAGTTGCGATCGATAGTGGATATTAGTGACGGTAACAAGGTTGCACTGTTGAGGCTCGCGCAGCCTCTCGAGGAGAAGTCCAAACAAATGTAAACTCAGTTTAAACTCAGTTAACAACATACTGCCAGTGCCACAATTCAAAATGTGTTAATATTTTTAACATATGATACAGTTTAGCAACCTCACACGACGAGTGCCGTTTTCCTTAATACCATCACGACTGAAAATGTGACATTGGTTTCATACAACAGTTGAATAAACAGTTCGAATTAAGTCACTTACATTTTAGACACAATATTGACTGTTTTTGTTCTGTTTCAGCCGCGAAAATAGTTGGGGGGTGGGGGTGGCACCATATCTGCACCTTTAAAGCCCTTTAAAGGTGCAGATATGACAATATGCAGATTTAAATATATCAGAGCTGATTTATCACAGATGAGGATATTTCTTAAGAAAATAATATTATATTTACAGCACACACACACACACACACCAAAAAAATTCCGGACAAGCAACTTTTTTATTCGGACAAGTGAATGACAGATTTACTTGTCCAAAGGACAAGCACATGAAAAGGCTTAATGTCGAGCCCTGAGTGAGTCGGAGTTGATAGCAATGACAAAGTGCCAAGGTTATTATTCACCTTATTAGGGCTAAGGGCTATGGTTAGGATAACTCAAGGGCTAGGGTTAAGATGAGGACAACTGAAACTGAACTCGACACTACAAAAAAAACATAATTGACAATGACAATAATTAATGATCACAATTAAACATTAGTGTACCTAATATGTTTGATGGGTGTGGTGCTTTGCATACCCCTCCCACCCCCCCACACCCCCCAAAAAAGGGCTGCTGCTTGATGTCGTGTTGGTAGTAAAAAATATTGTGGAGGTGGTAAAAAAGGTAGTAAAAGGTAGTAAATTCATCTCTATGATTCCTGCATATACCCTGAGCAGATGCAATGACTGTGGAAACTTTAACCATTGAAAGGTTACTATGACAAAGATACCGCATTCAAACAGATTTTCCACCTCATGAATATGATTGACCTGAAGAATGAAAGCTGTATCATATACTTGGATATTTATGAACAATATCACACTCATAGCCATGCAGAATCGTTCTAAAGCTTCAGCCTATCTGATAAAGATATCATTTTGTGTGAAAACATTGCTTTATCCATACAATTAAACACTAATTTCACATATATTGTCTTTCAATAATTTAGGTTCCATTTCATAAATCATAAATTTCAAGTCAAATTCAAGTACTTAAAGCATTTTAAGCACCTTGTACGAACCCTGAAAAAACACACAACCTCCACATACCAAATATTAAATAAATCATCCTAACAAAGTAGTAATAAACATTCTCATGTTGTAGGTAGTACACAGGTGTGGCCAGATTGGTGGAGTGGGCTGTGCAACAGCACATCCAGGCTTTGAGCCAGTAGCACTAAACCCCTGTGTGCTACAAGCTCTATATGGCACTTAAGTCCAGTTATATGGCGAGATGGAAGAGACAGTTACAAACAGGTTAGTTCCAGGAAGAAAGGTTACATTTTATATATAAAAAAAAAAAAAATGTATATAAAAATAAATAATGAAATAATTTATTAAAAAAAATGTATCCTCCACTTCAACATACATGTGCACCACCTCTCTTTCAGCGCTTATAGACACCTTGCATATCGCAATGTCGTTAGGTGGTGTTGGTGGTACCTTGGCCAACACGTTCGGGTGGTCATACCATCATGCGCTGTGACACGGATCAGGGAAGAGTTTCCTGAAGAAGGACCATACAGAGGTTTCCTTCCCCCACTGCATTTTTGAATATTTTTTGAATATTTTTTTTTTATAATATAAAAATTAATTATAAAGAAGCATTTTTAACTGGAGTTACACACTACACAATTAAAAAAAAATCAGCTGCAAAACTCAAAATGAATATGTACCAACCTATTTCTGCCCTCTTTAGTCTAAATTTGAATCAGTAGCGCTTACACACTGGACTCCCACCAAAAAAAAAAAAAACGTGCAAACCATTTTTCTTGAATGTTGTAGATGACAGATAGGTGTGTCCAAGCTGGCAGAGTGGGTATAACATCCATACCAAGCTTTAAGTAGCTCTTTACCTTGTGTTTGATGGAAGCTGTCTATTGAACTTATTGGTAATAAGAACTAAAAAAAAAATCGTTTTCAATACTCGCAATTTCAATGACTCGCTATAATGGTTTTGACAAAACAAGATGGTTTTTATACTGCCAAGGACGTGGTGAGCTGTGTAGGGAACTTTTTCCTTCTTCAAAGCAGACCAGGAGACGTTGGGATCGCGTTCAAACAGAAGTTATTCTTTATTGAGAACTTCGCTGTACGTGGCTGCATCCAACAATCTAAAGTACATAACTTTACATGGTGTCTTATAGGCATTTTAGGAGGAGGGACTTTTGAAAGTGGAGACAAATTCAAACAAAGCATGTAAATGAGTATACAGGTTAAGGAACCCGCCCCAGACTCCAGCGTGTTACCAGTCTCAATACAATCAGCATAACCATTCAAACGCATATGTGCTAATCTAATCAGCCTAACGATTCAACGTCTGGAGCTGGGACTTTGGCTCCAAGAGCCATCAAAGATAAAAGGTTAGAGTCTCTGTGATCTGACTCATTTAGAGAACAGGACTGGCAGGAATCTCTTGATATAATCATCATAACAGCTGCTAAACTTTCTCAGTTTATATTGGAATCTAAATTAAAACCTCAAATGCTAAAATCAGAATTCTTCACCATGATGTTTATGTAAGGAAGCATATCTGAAATAGATTCTTTAAATTTGTTATTCCACAGCTGGAACCTGCTTACGTCACGTACCACCGCAAACATCCAATAGGAAAATGCAACTGCAGTAGCCACCGTTCAACCTGAAGAGGGCAGCACTCAGACGTTTTTACACCATATATTGTAGAATTAAAACACTTTATACCCAAATGTCAAAAAAGTTACTCGAATCAATGAACAGCACTAATAAAGCCACAGTCTTACAGATCATTAACTAAAAAAAGTTGGTTTAGGGTTTAGTTACCCTTTAACGATTTGGATTTAGATTTATCGGCCAATATATCGGTTATTGACTTCATATCGCTGCATCCCCAGTTCAATTATCAGACTGTAGACATTACCTTTCAGTACGTGCTGCAGCTCATCTAGTCAGTCCTCATGCGCTGCACAGATGACGAGTAGCGCTGTATGTTTAGCCCTTCTGAGGTATGTTACCTGTGGTCCTCCAGGAGCAGCTCTGGACACCCCTGCTAAAAGGTCGCTCACACCAAGAACAGTAACTATAACGATAACTATATTTGCATCCACACCAAAATACGGTAATGGTCTGTTTATTCTAAGCTCACGCGCTGCGGTTTTAAAGCGTGTACACGGTCACTGAACATGTTTTTGCTGTTCTTGTTGCATTTACACAGCTTTAACCAGCAGATGTCCTCGGCATGATGTGTTTAGACTGAAGCTAGTGTAATCGAGCTAATAATCTAACAGTGAGTTTAGCTGACGTAGGCAATATAGTGAAATAAATACAACACCTAGTCTTTTTCACCGCAACTTTAAAGGAAGCAAGACAATGTCGAAACGAGCGCTGGAGACCTGAGGTACAGTTGGTACTCAACCAGAATAATACTTATACCGCGGTAAAATTGAGGATGTGAATTTGCTGCCTTTCACCGCTAAGAGGCGCTACAATCACAGACTTTGAAAAATTCAGCTTATTCTCTCTATTGCGTAATGTGGCGCGGCTCGTTGAGAACTGGCCTGCAGATCAGTTCAAGTGAAGCATTGACGTTAAACGAATTCATAATCCCAATACTGAAATTACAGTACAAATTTAGAACTGAAACAAATGTTCTATTATTATAAAACAGCGCGCGAGTCGTCTCACGCGTGAAAAGCCATATTGAAATGCTCACAAAGGAATCGAAATTTTAATTTTATAGCAAGTATCTGATTCCTGACCTCAAGTAATCCAGAATTGGAATTGATTTCCGATTCCCAACCCTAGTCACTTCTGCCTCTCTGTTTTTTTTCTACAAGGAAAAACAAAAATGTACTATACCTGGTCCCCCCCTGTGGTATTGTCAACAAGTTGCTTAGCTGGAGAAAATAATGATAATTGTCATTAGGCTTAAATATATACAATCACATATTGACTAAAGTTTTCTATTGTCTTTTCACTAGCGGATGAGTGCAGACAAGGGTGGAAGTCTCGTAGAGACGCTTACAGAAAGAGGAGGAAGGAGTCCGGTCACAGGCTTCCTCAACCTCTTCCTAGAAGATAGAGTCACTGACCGTATTATGGTATTGGGGAAGCCCTGACCCCAGAGGAAAGAGAAGATGCCATGGCTGAGGAGACAGCACACACACACACACACACAGTGTGAGGCGAGCCAGTCCAGCGTTCAGGGACAGACAGGGCACTCGCTCAGGAGGAAGAACCTTAAACCCCCAAATTCACAAGCGAGTGTATGAAGCAGATGTCTGTAGGCCGGACACTGAACACTGGCCGAGAGTAACGGGCGGCAGCGGAGTGTGTGAGGGGTGTTAGTAAGCTTATTTCCCTCGCAGTCTTGTATCAGCTGAACCGTGTGCTTTCTCCCTCACACACAAGAAGACTTGCATCAAAGTATTTGTTCCAACAGTGTTTATTCAATTATTATTATTTTTTTAAGTAATTATTATTATTTTTTAAAGTTAATATACCAGCAATAAAATATTGTCAACATTTCTGGTTATATGCGTTTCATTTTACAAATCTATCACATTCTACCATAACATATTGAAAATGCGTAGGGGACCCAGGTGGAAAAAAAGTACTGGCATAATGTGCTTAAAGTGCTCTATCTTCACACACTAATTTTGTACTTAAAGGTAGGGTATGGGGTTTGCAAAACGGCCGGCAGATTATGAAAATGCACAACTCAAATGGTCCTACCTTTCCTCCAGCGCTCGCCCTGACTCCACCCATTCGAAGAACATGGACGTGCAATCATGCACGGGGGGAGGGGGGTATGGCACGACTGTTTGATTGACCAACTTACTGTCCAATGATTCTAGGTGGTCATGGAAATGATTGGCTGGAGTTTTTCGAGTCCTGCCCGTTCCACAGATGATTAAATTGCTTAATTTTCATTTCAGTGCTTCTAACTCAGTGGCTGTAAGTGGGTTAGGAATAGGATTTCAAGTGATTTTGAAAAAATGGACAAAAAAGAGAATCACATACCCCACCTTTAATATATTAAAAATTCTTCCTTAGGACTTAAGATGATCTTGTGAACAAGTGTGCTCAACTGTGCTATTTTGAGACGCCATGAATATGAACTAAACTGTGCTTTTAACAGACTATCTCTAGTAAAGAAAATGTATTTAGTGACCACTAGTAGTAAACTTGAACCGCTCTGTGTGAAAGACACTTGGTGATGTAAGGCTTGCTCCACGCTTGAATTCACCGAGCTCGGCCCGTTCTGTCACAGATGTGTGTAGAAGCGTCTGCATGCCGATGTGCTTGATTTCATATGACTGTGGCGTGGAAGTGATTGGAGCTCCTGAATTCAGTGATTTGGAGGGGTGTCCCAATACCTTTGGCAATATAGTGTATATGTGTGTGATTGATTGACTACAATGATCAACAATGACATGTTTTTGAAGCGTTGATCATTGTAGCCAATCACAGACATATATGTTGAGCGCGTGAACACAATGGCCAATCAGAGGTGTTCGAGAATTCGCTCAAAGTGCTAGAGGGAAGAGCTGGTACCGTCACATTTTTAAAATTTCAATACCGACTTGGTACCAAAGTCAGTACTTTTGACAACTCTAGCTTATACTCTTTATTACATACAGAAATGGACCATGGTGAACATATTTAGACAGTTTGTGAACCCTGATTTGTTTTCAGACAGTTTAATGTAATTTTCACAAGTCCAGTACAATGCCACTCGTCAACGGCAGCGGTCACAGTTGCAAGGCCACAAGCATCAGTGCTCCGTGGGCTAGACCGTCCCATTGAACAACACTCGTTCCGACATTCGTGGCCTTTGAAGTCCATGTCCTTCGAAGGATCCAGAGGAACCCAGCCCAGAGGAACACAGCAACACTGACTCTAGAATGAATGAATCCATCGCTCCAGTGTCAAGCTAGATTTAACAGGGACTCACAGCCATCTATATTACAAGACAAGTGAGAAACGAAAGAACCAACAGCAGGTTTTTAGTTTTCACAGATTTCAGAAGCTAGAGATTGGACTGCAGACTTCACCTGTGCATTTACTGCGTTCTGGTTTCAGTTTATTTTTGAGCCATGGGTCGCAAGAGTTTATCTCCAAAGTCACACCTGCATGTGATCTTCAAATATTCTGAAGACTTCGGTTAGATTTGTTTCAAGTGTGTTTGATCAGCGATGTAGCGAAAACTCTGCATATTCTTGTCATTTTCTCCGAAGCCATTTTATTTAATTTCAGTCTTTCAATTGAAAATGTTTTAAACAGACTTAACTCACACATTTCTGTGATTGAGACTGACTTGCGTTTACACAAGCAATAGATGTCAGGATTAACGGACATTCATGAAGCTCATCAAATATGATAAACGAAAGCTCAAACATGACACTCAAGAACCATTGACTTTTCTTCTCATGTGTCAAGTACGCTCAAGCTTCCGGAAGAACCAGTACGATTTGTTCTTGCGCTTCAAGCAATCACGGTTGAGATTTTGATGACCATATCTGAAGTGCTTTATGTGTGTGTTGATCAATGAATATATGTGAATAAAAGCCTACATTTTGGCTATGAAAAGAAAGCAATTTCGATCAGTCACCTTGTTTTTATTAACATATATCACATGTCATGATATCACATGCACACAGAACCTTCCCTGCTGAAAAATCCAGCATGAATGAATTCCCTGTCGGTCCAGACTGGTTTATGCTGGTTAGTGCTGGTGAACCTGCATATTCATGCTCTTCTCAAGCGAAGCGGAGCTGGTGTAGCCGCTCCACATCATTCCTGACGCTGGATTTTTCAAAAGGGTTCATAGGTTCAGATCTGTGGACTTTAATCTGGGCGGTAATATCGTTGTTTTTTTGTTATTTCTGCAATGTTGAGTGATCGACCTGCAGTCTTGAGAGTGATGATTCAGGCGTAACTGTAAAAGACAGAGAGAGACAGATCACACTTACTTAAATATTCAGTACACTTGGCTTTTCATCTTAAATACAAGCCCAAATTGTAGTTATTAAATAAAATAATAACACTGCACATAATTCATAAAGGCATCATCTTAATTAGCAGAATTACAATGAACATGGAAAAGCTGCAAATATCAGGTTGTCATCAAAAAATGTCATCATAGAAATCAATAAAATCTTAAAATGTCTGTCAATGTAATTATGTTTATGTAATCTCATTTTTATAGTGATCTAGACTCAAATTTCAGATCAGTTTTGAAGACTACATTCTTCTAGAAACATAAATCCAGTAAACATTACTATAGACTGTTAGTAACTATAGACTTTGCTGTTAAGTGCAGTTTTCATCGTACAGTTTTACTCCTGGAAGAGTCGTGTGTTGGTGAGCGCGTGAGTAGCAGTGACGGGTGTGTAAAGCAGAAGCAATGAGCTTTGATCCTTTCTGAGGAACAGGTTCTTCTGTACAATGTAAGTGTTGTTCTATTGAATTCTGTTTCATTAGAATAACTGGTTTCCTGAGTAGGGAACAAGACACTGTAGCGCTGCCATAATCCGGCATGCCTGCTGAGTCTACCTTCAGAAAGATACGCAGCCTGCTAGTGGTATATATATATATATATGTATAATTGTCACGCCTGAGGTGTTCCCCATAGCATCAGCTACTGACGCAATGTCTCGTTCTCTACACAGGGTTCAAGGGTTACATAAGTAACCAAGACGTTTTCTGCACAAGTTAATTTGGAGCCAGATTTACCCTCACTGCTGAGATTCTGCTGCTAATGCTAAGACCCTCAGCTTGGTTTACTAACTGGATTGCAGATGTCTGGTGAGGGGTTCATTGCTGCACTGACTAGTGTGTGTTGGTTCTTTCAGGGACTATAAGGTCACTAACACAGGACTCAATACAAACTCAGCTGTTGATTTATATGTAGAACAAAAGGATTTATTGTTTGATGTTTTTTTGTGTTTGGATTATTTCAAATGCACCATAAAGTAACACTATCAGGATGTTAATGCCAGATGTAAAAGGGCCCAAGATTTCTAAACAATTCTTAGCAGAATTAGAAAGCTTATCACATGCCTCGTCTTGTGTGTTTCCTACGCTTTACTGTTGAATTCTGCAGGTCCCCCCCAAATCACTGCAGATAGCGGAAATACACACCAACAGCAGCAGTGTCCACATTTCATTGGGATGACTGAGACTAACTTTTCTTTTGCCGATTTCTGTAGTGCTTACCGGAAAAAAGGATTTTTCAGATCCAGTGTGTTCCCAGATTTAAATCCAGACTGATCGACCACAGCAGTGATGTGAATGTCATAGCTTTGTCTATAAAAGAAGACGTTTGCCGTTAGAAAAAATGTTGTTGCAAAGTTAAATACCACCAATCTGTATATAGTCAAGTTGTGGACATTCCTGTCTCTAAAGGTTTAGACATAAACATATCAAATTAGTATGTAAACAAATACAAAAGGGGGAATTACTTTGAAGATGCTGAAATATAAAACATTTGTGATTTAACATTTTCCCCCTGTATGATTCCCATACCCAATTCTGTTCTATATTTTGCTTCCATGTTCCAGACCCAGAAATGCTATGCTCCCCTAGTCATATAACGAAGTTAGTCGTACCTCCTGTTGGCTATTAGTTGAACTTGTCCAGATAATGTCTGTCCCATTTTGGCAAAGAGGGGGGTTTGCAGAAGACAGCGCACCTGATACCAGTGAGTCAAAGGTTCATTAGGAGCAGTGGACAGCCATACTGTCATTCTGTACAGAAGGAGACAATAACACAATTATTAACACTTTCAAGCATGTCATCCTCAGAAACATGTTTTCCTCTCGTATTTTAGATTCTCACCTTGAACCAACAAAGGCCACATCGAACCAAAAAGCAAGTCCATGAATGAGCCCTGACTGCAGCAGTTTGAAGACAAATGGGATTTCCAACCTGTAAATTACATAAGCTACAAATATTGAGACAATGCTCTAGGCTTCATAACATTTTCTGAAACATACTTTTTTCAAATGCATCCTTCATGTTTTTTAACAAATTGTCCCTAAATTTGCGCAAATCATCTCGAAACCATGCAGGTGGAAAATGACTGCAAGACACCTAACTGTTCTCCAGTAACACATACATTTAAATGTGATGGTAAAGATGTCAAATGGCAAAGCTGTATCCTTGTATTGACCTTTTTATTGGCATAATTCTCTAAGCATACAAGACCAGTTTAGTGACAATCACGCCATAAGTTTGTCTAACCTGAAATCAACCGCCACTCTCCAGAAAAAGCGTATTTGCTAGAACAGTTACCAAACAGAGGTGGCATTTTGGCACTTTTATCTATAGACATGAAAGGCTGCACTTGTCATTGGCACATTACCCTGAAAATGCCAAATAAATTTACAGTGACACACACTGACTTAAATTAAAACCTGTTAAGTAAAATGTGTGAATGCTTTCAATTTTACCGATGTAAATCTTCCTCTTTTGCCTCCAGAAAGTTGATTGTGTATTTCACAGACCTGGCCATGAGAATCTGCATATCAAATGTGTCCTGAAATGCACAGACATAATGACAACATTATGAAGTAATCTGAGATCCAGATTCATGAAAGCTTTACATCTGGATATATGTGACAAACATGGACTCACGACTATTGGCTGTCTGAAGAACTCATCCAACGCAGAAGAATGAAGGCCGCTCAAGTTCACGCCATAGAAACCCCTCTGATTCCTGAGTTAAAATCAAATTACAGTTGATTATGTGTACGTGTCTAACCAACATCACCAGTGAACAGTGATTTCTGACATGTAATGATTCATGTACAGTCAGATCTCAAAATCATTTATCGCTGTTTGTGTCAGTAAATCAAACCAGTGACTAAATGGTCAACTTCATTTTGTTCTTTTAGTAGGATGAAAATAATCTGTTATTTAAATTGATTAAATTATATATAGAAAGCTCCCTTTACAATGTATTCACATCGTATTTGCACCATGGTTTGCTCTGTTATGGTAAAAGCAATCGTGAGAGTGCAGAAATTGAGTTTTTAATGATGAGATCACTGCATTCATGCTTGTTTGCGATCGGCTTCATGCTCATCACTGCAACCTTTCATGCCACGATCTAAATATAATGCTATAATCAACACTTTTCATGATTAGTTAACCGTTAGTCGACTAGAAGAGGCTTGGTTGACCAAAATTGTATTAGTCGTTTAGTGGGAAAAAAAAAAAAACTCGAAAAAAGTGTCAAAATCCCCAGGCTATAACGGACAGATCGTTAACGGCAGGAAATCCAAACATTCGCCTATCATTTATATAATCAAATATCGCTTATCACTTGAAACATGTAAGTAGTAGCACTTTACAAGTCAGCTCGTTCTAATGCTAACCTAGACAATTATATGTGTTATTATTAGGTGCATATACAGGCGGCAGTGCATCACTTGCATTTAACTTCAAATTCTCTCTAAATTTTTCGTCATCCAGATAAGAGTAATGCAAACTGTAAAGGGTCTACTTTTATTTTTGTAAACTCACAAAATGTAGTGTTTTTGTAAAATAATGAAAAATAATAATGAGAAATACATTTATAGAAAGCTTGACATTTTTACATTTGAATGATCATTTAAATATTCTCAGATTATGTCAAATCCGTATGAAACGTGCATATATGCGCGTCCACGACTGCGGAGATGATGACGAATCACCATCGTCGACTTAATCTCTGCAGCCGAAAACACAGAAACCAATTTACCACATTACCAATAAATTATTAAATGTTTAGACAGTCTCATTCTTCTTCTTTTTCACAACTCATTCATAATCATTACGTTTTCCGGTGCGTGTGGCAAGCTTTATGTTTGAATTTGTGCGCTGATTACGCTATACGTTTTTTATATAGGCAATTAAAGGCGCATTATTATGATTTATGGCTTATTAATATAAATGCGCGATTAGTCGACTAATGGCTTAAATGAACGACTAGTCGACTAGAAAAATCTTTAATCGAGTGCAGCCCTAGTAAAACGTGCTAAAAGTTAGCTAACACTAGCTATTTAATATGCAATTTTAATATTTTATAAAATTGTAATATTTAATATGCATGTTAGCCAATCACAGCAGTGGGCGTGTACACTTAAGTCTCACAGAGACACGCCCCTTCAAACAGAGTGTTCAAATCTGATTATTTCTAAATTATGACAATTTTAGATGTAAAAATCATACTAACATTAAAAGTGCACCACAGGAAACATTTTAAAATAATAAAACAATGCAGTTCATGACCCCTTTAAAGGCCTTCAGATGAACATTTCAGCACGTACCCACTGCAAAGCACGAGCCAAATTTCTGCTCTTACAAAACAAATATTAGGTGTTAAATTTGACATGACACCTGGTTATATTATATTATCTATAAAATCTCCAGTGTGAAACAAGGGTTTCATTGTCTGAAGTATGCCACTAGTTGTGAAGTATGGTCACGCCACACGCATGAAACTCCTCACAGTCAGTCTGGTTTAATAGCACAGGCGGAGAGAAGAGAACGATGAAACATGAGTCAGGGTTGGACTGAACCACATCGTTTTACAGCGCCGGGAAGCTGCTGGCTTCGGTTCGGTCACGGCACGGTGCAAGAGCTGTGTGGGCGGTCTTTCCATGCTAGCAAACCTCAACCCCCTGTGGGCCAATGCAAAATAAACCATCATGGATGAGGCTGTAAACATGCAGTGTATGCATGTAGGGTTGAGAGTGGTTGGCTCATGTATACTATTAAAGAAACGTGGTAGATTCTATACAAGCTAAGTTTTCTCAACACCATTTGTGTAATAATGTCCGTCCACAGAAAATAATGTTGGTTCATCAAATGTTTACAGTAATACAGTACATGCGCAATGGAGCAAAACAGGGATTGAAGGAGGGATTAAATGCAAAAAGTAAAGTACGTACTTTTGTTAAAACACTTTCAAATATGAATGAATTACTCAGAACTGTTAACTTTGGAGCTGTAAAGTCAAAATCATTATGTTTATCATATGCTTTTTTTAGGTGGATGAACTTATGGTTATGCGTTATCAACATTTGAGTCCTAAACCAATCCTACTTGAGCCAATTTGACTTCTTTTCTGAAAAAAGTCTCTTAAGACTGCATTTATTTGATCACAAATACAGGAAATACAGTGATATTGTGAAATACTACAAATAACTATAATCATGCTAATTTGCCTTCTGATTTACAGATATCGTGGGTGGAGCTACTTTGTGTAAATAATCTCTTTCTGGTCTCCTTGCACGTGTTATGTTAAGGTTTACCACTGAAACGGATCTGGCTGGCCCGGGTTCTCAACTCACCGACGGATCCATGAAGTGAATAAAACATTACATTTTGGTTTCTCAAACAGAGCAATAATATGGACTCAGATGACGTGGAATATAGTGCATTAGCCGTATGAACCACTTATAACATAAGTTCATTGTATTTGCATGGGAAACAGTGAAGAGCAGTCTTCAGAATTTCTCATTGTGTTGTACAGAAGACATGAGGTTATACAGGTTTGTAATGTCATGAGGGTGAGTAAGGGGAGACTGGGATAATGGTCGGAGTAGTGAAACTAACCCCTAACACTAGGCCTACCTCACGGGCAGCTTTCACCACCAAGACCTGCAGAGACACACACTTGAGTAAGGGTGCTTTCACACTTGGTTCAAATGCCCAAACCGGTGGATTGTGTTCTCACTATATTATTTGTGTCCAAACCATGGTGCGTTTGCATCATCAAAACAGTAGCTGTTTACCCCTGATGTTTGGTAATGACGAAGGTGGCAAAATGCATAGTGTTGCCCACCACACTTTTACTTTGGTTTTTGAAACTTTGGTTTCTTTTCAAAGCATCAGCACATAGCGTTTTCATACGTCATCAATAGCGGTTCACTTCTGTGATTTAGTACGATTGCATTCATATCAGCAGCGAACCGTACTGGAGTTCACATGAACCGTAGTACCGTACCACCACTGTTTTTATGTGGACTCGGGTACGGTTCACGGGTGCGTTCACATCATCCAAACGAACCGAACTCTGACGTCAATCAAACCCGGGAAAGCAACCCAGGGTGTGGTTAACTCACACACACCTGTAGTTCAGTTCGCTTGGTTCGTTTGGTCTGGAAAAGTTGTCCGCTTAGCGTTCACATTGGCATTCACACCGAACTTAAAGGCATTGGAATATGTTCACAACCTGATTGGTCAGCTTTTATGACGTATATTTTGAGACGGAACTTGCCGAACATCTAAAACAAAGCTGTGATCAGGGCTAAATGTGCTCGTTGTATGTGCTTAGCCTATATATGATGGTATCATGAGCAGCTGAGAACTCGTGAAGAGCTTATAACCTGTGTAACGGAGTCAACACAGCGGCAGGAATCACACACATAAAGGAGGATCTGCTGCGAGGAGACTGTACTGAACCGACTGTGATGGGCAACATCGAGACTGCTGACGTGCTTCCATTGGGAGTATTTTTAATTCACAATTTAAATTTGCAGGTAATGCAACAATTTGAAGAGTAATGGAAACGCTTATGACGAGAAAAAACATATAATACACCTGAGCATTTTAAGCTTTTTTACGGTCGCATCACGTCCCGTTTTTGGTTCGTTTAGATGTCTTTGGACCGTGTTGCATTCATATTTCAGGTGAACCGCACTGAAGTTAGTTTGGAAGTGGAGCGAGACCCGTCTTTTCAGCGTCTCGCTCCGGTTGTTCAGATGGCAGCGTTCACACTTATTATTTAAATGATCCGTACTAACAGAGCAATCGCACCAGAGTTCGTTTTAATCCAATCAAACATGCCAAGTGTGAACACACACTAAATGATGACCGGATTTTCATTTTCTCCAACCAATGCACAGGGAAGAAAAAAGCCCTTCAAAAACACATTTTCTTATGTCCCAGATGATGTCCCACTATAAATGTAAATTGCAGGTTTTTGCAGGTAGATTGTACAGAAAGCAGACGAGGACATTACCAGAAGTTGGTGCGGGCATGATGCTCCATGTACAGCTGTTCGTCAGTGAAAGGAGCCAGGTGAATGTCACTCTGCGTCGGGAACATCATTCCTGGATAGTCAAAGAAGAAGATTAAAGCTCAGCCAAAGAGGAAAAACTATGCCTCTGAAACTTTACTTTTCCCTATTCAGTCAATTCCCAATTAATAAAATTAGCCGTTATTCTTTGTGGTTTACATTTGCTGCTAGCAAGTGCATCTTGTGACATTTTTGGTTTGTCATCTAGACATGTCCTGAGACTCTCATGTTGACTTTGAGTCCAATGACACCAACAGAAAAACACAATCTAGCATTGACAAGTACTTGATCTTCAATAACTCAGCTCATTTGAACACATGACATTTATGAATTAGCGTGTAGTGGCGTGTGTGGCACTTGTTTGGGTTAGGGTTAGGGTTAGGGTTAGGGTTAGGGTTAGAGTTAGGGTTAGGGTTAGCGATGTACAGACCTTTGGGTTTTAACCAGTATTTGGCGTGCAGAAAGCTCTCCAGCATCCTCTCGTTGAGGAGCATGTAGCCGATGGGCTCCGAGATGATCACATCCACCTTCTCCGGGCAGGACACTTCCTCGATCTTTCCTGACAAAACCGTGATTTTGTCAGACAAGCTATTGCTTTTCACTAGAATCTGAAGAGACAAGGAGGACCAAACAGATTGAGCTCCATCAGCATCTTTTCCACATGCTGTCAATTAGCACAGGAAATACTGCGACTCGTTCCTCAGTTTGTAAAAACAAACAGAAATCACTTCTATTTCTTGCACAATCATTAACATTAAAATACACACTATTTTGAAAGTATAACCACAAGATTGTGTTAAATGATCGCTAGTAGCTGTCCTTGTGTAAAGACATATGTTTTTGCATTTCGTTTTTTAATGTAATGTTAATTGCAATGTTAAACTAAAATATACTTTGATGGAATTAAAACTTGAATGTCATGTATTTAAATATATTTGTAATTACACATTTGTAATGATGTTGCAATTTAGTACATTTTAAATATATTGACTTTAAAGTCACCATGAAATTATAATGGACAATTCTTTTTTTCCTTTTTTTTTATGGAATATTGCAGTATTTATTATAAATGATTTATCCGGGCACATAATTTTTTTTTTTTTTTTTTTTACGTGCCTCATAATCTTGTCAATCAAATCTTAATCTTAATCTTGAATTAACTTCCCCCCCCTCTTGCTCATCTCTTCTCTGATGACGAGGGCGGGGCAATAACCTGTCAATCACATGAGATCCACCAATAGCAAACCACAACTATCCAATCAATTCCTCATGGACAAAATCAAGCCCCGCCCACATTTGATCTTGTTCCAGAAGCGTTTCACTCGGATATACGTCACAATAGGGATGAAAAGACTATTGCAACTTCCGTTTTATGCTGACTCTAAACTTAAAATGGACTTTAAATGGAAAATTCCTTACACTTTTAGCATTGAGGCAAGTTAAAATATGGGTTTGATTATCACCCTTGCAAAATAACATTCATTCTTAATCTCTTTTCTAAACAACGGAAACCATTTAGAGATTAAGAGTTAAAGGCTCTGTTTTATAGTTGGATCATTGGTTGTATAAATCAGATGTGTCAGTAGAAACACAAACACATATGGTTGTAGTCTACAAAGAGAAGCAAGACCTTTCCATTAAATGAGAAAAAGTGAGCTATTAGTACTAAGCTTGTCTGTTAAGAAAGCAGTGTTTATCCATGAAAACATGTGTCCTTTCCCACTATGCAAGTTTCCGGGCCAAATCTGTCTTCAAGTCATTTAGCAGCCAGAATGTCATGCATTCCTGACACGCAGGAAAGATCCTTCTGAAGGTGTTGCCCTGTGAAAGTGTGCCAGAAAAGTCGGCTCGGCCTGGGTATTTTTCCACAAAGCCCATAGCCCCGAACTTCAGGCCAGAGGGGCGTGACAAACACAGATAGTGATAAGTGATTTATCCTCCTAGCACATCCAACAGTTGGCCAAGAAATACACATGTCCTCACTAAAAGCTCTTTGTAATAGACTGACTAGTGGAAATATATGATTTGCTTTTATTGCCACACTGTAAGAAAAAAAAAAATAGACAAACAGAAAGTTACTGGTAATTTTCTGCCAGGACATTTTATGTTAAGTTTATGGACATTTCCTTTAACCCTAAAGCACAATACAATGCAATTAATTGATCAGATTTCCCAATGTTATGATTAAGTGGTTAATTCACCCACTAATGAAAGTTTGTCTTGATTTACTGTATGATGAGCCACATGATTTTGCTAATTCTTACAATAAAGTCTATGGAAATGGATGCTGTAAGAAAGGACATTAAAGTATCATAGAAGTATCCGTGTGCTATGATCCAAGTCTGAAGGCTTACAACTGTGAGGAACAAAGCCCAAACTCAAGCCAAACCTAAAACTTCCCTTTCAGAAAAACACTCAAATCTCATTTGCATTGTGTATATTCAAATCAAGATCAGCCACATATTAATGTCGTCAAATGCCATTGTTTTGTGCGTCTCATAGCCAACATTTGAATATGCAGAAGAGAGAATGAAATATGAGAGCTACAGTGTAAGAAAATATTTTGAGCACAAGATTCACATTTCAGCCTGTTCCTCTCACACAAAGATATCATGTGACTCAAGAAGACCTGCAAGACAGTGCATGTGTCACACAGACTTCTTAGACATGTGTGACCCTGGACCACAAAACCAGTCACATGGGTCAATTTTTTGAAATTGAGATTTATAAATCATCTAAAAGCTGCATAAATAAGCTTCCCATTGATGTATGGTTTGTAAGGATCGGACAATATTTGGTCGAGATACAGCTATTGAAAATCTGGAATCTGAGGGAGCAAAAAAAATCGAAACATTGCGAAAATCTCCTTTAAAGTTGTACATTTATGTTCACGATTGTGCTGCATTCACTCACACAAATAAATGTTTTATACATTTACAGTAGGAAATTTACAAAATATCTTCATGGAACATGATCTTTACTTAATATCCTAATGATTTTTGGCATAAAAGAAAAATGGATCATTTAGACCCATGCAATGTATTGTTGGCTATTGCCACAGATATACCCGTGCGACATGTGACTGGTTTTGTGGTCCAGGGTCACATTCGAACTGCATGGAAAACAGCAGTGTGAAATTTCAAAGCATCTTTTGTTCTCCAGAAAAAACTCGTATGTGTCTGAAATGAGTGTGGAGGGTAAATCATAAATAGATTGCGTGTACTTCTGCATATTTGGCCACAGAGCTGGCCTCCACCGCGTAAACTCTCTTCGCCCCGGCCTGGACGGCGAAGAAGGACAATATCCCTGTCCCACAGCCCACATCGAGAACCACCTATCAACAGATGCAGTGCACACCATCAGGACACATCTGAGGAGAACTGTTTGGTGCTCAAGAATTATCAACACAGGACAATAACTGTATACTAAGACTTTCATTTTTAAAAATCTTAAAGGTGCACTCAGTAAATTTTCTTTTAAAGGGATACTTCAACGATTAGCATAAAGCTTTGTTTCAGTAGAAACCCGGTAGTATTTTCGAGTGACCGTGCTTCCCTCCCTCATGTCCCCCTGAGACGAGAGATTTCTGTATTGTGTGTCTGGAAAAAAACCTCAGATGATGCAAAAATCTAGATGAAGCAACATGATCATCGGAGGCTCTTTTGTCCAGAGGCGAGAGACTCCAGCCAGTAGGAGGAGCTCGTCCCGCATGTCTTCAACCCGCCCATAGGGGGATCTCACGATAAAACGCCGTCTTTTCAGTTTCAAGTCGACGCCTAGTTATATCATTTCTTCCGACACTGCCCTCTGTAACCGGTAGGCGTGGCTTGGGAGTGTCCTCGTAGGGCAGCGAAGCAAGTGCATTCTGGGAGTTGTTGTCTTTCATCCACATGAGCCAAAAATACATTTTCTGGCTTTTCTCAGTCTAGAAGGCACCAACTTCTAAAATAGTTTCACATTTCTACTACATAAATTACCCAATTTAAATACACATTCATCTTTCCAGCGGTGAAATATCCCTTTAATTAATTGTATTATTTGTAATAATTGTATTATTAATCAGTATGTGTGTTGGAATCAAACCCGTGACATCGGTGTTGCTACTTAATCCTTGTGAGAAATAAGAACATTTCCATATATAAATGATCTACTGCTGTCGGAAGCACACTGGAGCAGGTCTATGAGCAGGGCAATGAGGTTTATAAATAGGGTGTTTCTACGAAGAAATCAGTTCAACACCCTTATTTGTGTGATGCTGAATCTGGTAACAGGTAGGGCCGGGTGATATGACAATATCGGAGTAACGATCTTTCGATCGCGGTATGTAAATAAATCACGGACACAGACACAGAAAGCTGTGAGTACTTTATTTAGTTCTTTTTCGCAGCTTAATATTGAATTTAAATGGACTTGAATGGTTAAATACACATAAATATGTCAAAAAGATATCTGTTGTGGAGAGTATGCATGTGAACATAGTTGGTTATATCTGTTATATCTGGTTATATGGTGTTCACACTTGTAATTCGGTTCACTTGGTTGGCACACTTAGGCTCGGTTTCACAGACAGGGCTTAGATTAAGCCAGGATTAGTGTTCAGTAGGTTTCTGGACTGTATTAACTGGTCCTGACTTAATTGGGATCGGTAAGAATGCACAAAAGTCCAATCTCTGTTGTTTTAATAGTAGGTTCAAGCCATCTGACATACTCAATGCAGTGCATTAATAGATGTGTGTGATATTAAGAGTGTGGTTGTTTCAAAGTAATCACACTCATCTACGGCTTGAATACACGCAAGCCCTCCACAGCTTTCAAGCTGAACATAAGTTGTCAAACTCTGGGGGGCGGGACTAAGTTACGACTGTCAATAATTCACAACCCACCAATAAGAATTAACTTACCGAGCCTTTTCAACAATTAGGCTTTAGTTCAGTTAGGACATTTAAGTAGCCTTTATAAACGTGCCATAGAAAAAAACATTACTGATGTGCATCTTGAGACAAAACAATGGCAATATTTTAAGATACCTCAGTGCAAGTTGCTTTCAGTTAAGAGAGCTCAAACATGCATTTTAGTCTGGGACTAGGCTTAAGCCTTGTCTGTGAAACCGGGGGTAAGTACTGGTTCGCTTTTTAACACCAAACCTAAAGATACAAAACAAAAAACGGATTTTATGACGTATATTTTGCGAATGAACTTACCAAACATCCAAAACAATGCTGTGTTCTGGGATAATTGTGCCTGTTGTATGTGCGTAGCTACATATGATGGTATTTAGACCTGCTGAGAACTCGTGAAGAGCTTATAAAATGAGATAAAAAGTCAAAACAGCGGCAGGAATCCCTCCTTTACATACAAACTAAGAACTTCTGCACGAAATGGAATAAACATTGCGACTACAATGAGAAAAACATGACATCATGTCCTGTTTTTGGTTCGTTTAGATGTCTCTGGACCGCGTTGTGTTCATATTTCAGTCGAACCGCAGCAGAGTTTGTTTGGAAGCGGAGTGAGACCCGTCTTTTCAGGGGTCTAGATGAATGAATAATGTCTCAGGGTTGGGATGGCAGCGTTCACACTTTAAGGCACTTTCACACTGGGCACGTTTGCTTCGGTTCGAGCGCGATTGTTCCAGGGTACTTTACCTAGTTGCTTTCACATTCACGTGAATCGTGCCACAGTTTCAGAGTAACCGAACTCAGACCTCTCGGGTTCGGCTCCTGGGTCCACATGACGGCTTTCACATGATACATTTTTCACGTGAACCACTCCCTGTTTGGAACATTTCAATCGAACCAAACCTGCCAAGTGTGAACACACCCTAAGTGATCGTAAACGCAGGAGCCGCCTAATATTCCTGCTGCTCATTATTGTTAATCAAACAGCAAAAGAAAAAGAGAAAATCTCTCACTGCTCTGTGTAATAACTTTATTACTCCTGTAATAACTCCTGACTGAATAACTTTAGTAGCTTTAATAAGAATCAATGTATATGTTGTTTTTGTCCTAGTGTTTGTAATTTGCTTCTTGGTTCTTATTTTTAATAAAAAATAAAAGAACTATATTTTTATGTATATTATTACTGTGAAATAAAAGTAATGAAAAAAGATTGTGGTCATATTGTCAACCCCTAGTAACAGGTCCAAAAACATTGCCATATTGGCCAACGAAGCATAAAGTAAAACAAATACTGAGTACACCTTTAAAGACTAGCAGGATAATGTGTTTGATGAAACTAGCTGAGAACACATACTTTATCTTTGAAGTCGACATCATTGAGCAAAATGGCTTTTTGGTACGTTGCAGTCCTGAGGTAATCCTGAAGCATGTTCTGCTGCTGGGACAGACAGCCATAAAACTGAGAGAAAACTGAACATGTCTCAGAGAGGTAAATCATGTACACTGATCACATACAAGGCAACTGAAAAAGGTTGGAGATTTGCATGGGGTAATTGTCGACTTTACCTGGAAGTACTGCAGTGCAGAGGATTCATCGGTCCTCTGCTGAAACACAGACGGATCTGTCCTGAGGTCCGTCCACGAGCTCAGCAGTCTGTGGAAGCCCTGAAACTCTGAGCAGAAGACACTCCTTCACTGTCATGTGATAACACAACACAAGCAGTAATGGACTATGGCAGTTACTATCCTGATACATCAGTATCATATTTCTCAGGCCTCTTAATGATCCACATGATCAAAACTTTCTTGAAGTCGACTGACGCCTTTTTCACCTTTGTTGCCATTGGCTTTTGGCTTGCTTAGTTGGGGACAATAAATGTAAAATTTAATTTAATATTCAAAAATATTATTAATCTGCCTGCATTGACACTATATATGAGAACTGAACTGAGCTGGATGATGACATCACGGTTTTCTCCAGAGTGGCTATATATATATAAATGAAATAAATTAATAACTTTTTTACAACAAAAATGAACCATCACTGAACTTACTTAAGCTGGACTGTGACGCTATTTTCTTCTGGAAACAAACTTTGTTGCAATATTTTCCTGTTATCTCTGTAAAGCTGCTTTGAAACAATCTAACAACAATCTAAATAGCGCTGTATAAATAAATGTGACTTGACTTGACTTGAAAAGCCTGTTTCACACAGTCTACTACAGTCCTTCTTGTCATCTGATTGATAGTTTAGACTTTTCAGCAAGTTAAAGATCGCGGTCAGTTCGTTCTTCACGGCCAGAGGTAATACTGTAAGTATATTTTTTCTGCACAACAGTAATTGAATCTTTGATGCCTGAATAAGTGCAATTCCCCTTTATTCCACAAGGTGGCAATGATGAAGTGACGTTTCACTCATAGTTACCGCAGGCAGAAAACAAAAGAATAGGAAGGATCATCAGCAAAAACGATTTACCAGGACTGAATGCAATCAAATATTACTGTCACTGTCACTTGATGTTGGATCTGTTGAAGAAGCTGGTAGTGATCTAAATATTGATTTTGAAGATGTTGAAAATGATAGTTTTGAGAATATGTTTGGGATTGCGAATATGAGCCAGATGTTGAATATACTGTGGAAATGAGCTCTGGGGAGGACAGTGATGATGGTATAAAACATCTGCTCAAACTGAACCCCTTCCAAGCTCCAAAGGGTAACAAAATATGCTTTATTTTATTCTTCTGTAATTGTTTCTCTAATATCAGGAGAGTTTTATATTATCACGACAGGTAGAGATATAGATCCGGGTTGCTAAAGAGCCGAATACGTAATAATGATTGGCGAAACATTCACGCATTTAAGGGTTAACTTGAAATGTTAAAAATGTGTACTTGTATGTAAAAACCAACATTAATCTTGATGAAAATTATAGTTGACTGTTATTATCAGCATCAGTGTATCATCAGTATATAGTATATAATATTACAGTGTGTAGAGGCACTGTCACATTTAAAGAGATTAAAGGTTGAAACATTTGTTCTGGATGCTAAATGTTATTATACAAATCTTTGCTAGATATTATATTCAATTACATGGACTTTTTTAGATTTTAGGTTAAAATACAGACAGATATTGGAGCTGTCAAAATGAACAGGTTCATTTTGTAATTATTTTCTGTTCAACGCGTACAAAATATTAACGCAATCAACGCAGCATTAGTTTTTTTCCTGCCATTCCTTGGTGTTACATTATATAATCAAGCTGTCATTCACGCAAGTGCTTTTAAACCATTTAAGCACGTAAAGATAAAGCGGCAACCTTCCGGTCTCTCTCGTAAATCCAACACGGAAGTGACTTAAACTGCAATTCATCAACTGGCCGCTAGAGACTGGATGCAAAAGAGAGTCAATCCCATAAACCCACATGTTAAAATGTCCAACTTTACAGCAGAAAAAAACATATTTACAGCCAAGTGCAAAAAGTGCTTTTGGTCTATATAGCTAATTTTGCCCTTCATGACAACTGTGAGGGCGGTGAATTTTTTTGTAACTCATACGTTTAAATTATATTAAGCATTAAAGTTGTGCATAATTAAGGGCGTGGCCACTTGAGTGACAGGTGGATTGCTGCAGATGTTACTACTAGCCGTTTGTCTGCTGTCTGTGATCATGTGATCGTTTATCCGGGAGTGACGCACAGACAAGATGGCGACGGCAAGACGACACTACGTCCATTGTTTTATACAGTCTATGGTTGAGACGCAACTCAAATTGATACTGGCGCGCGTCTGTGAAGCGGCTCTATATGAACACACATTCAACACACATGAAAGACGCTTCTCAGACAGCGCGCCAGTTCTCTTTCACGGTTGAACAGACAAAAACACACAAAATGATGTCAAATTCCCATTCTTGGCGAGTATCCTCGTAATCACATTCCTAAATGAGTTAAAAAGTTGGGAGAGCTTCATATGTGTGTCAGATCTGTGTGATGTGATTAATGTTAATCAGAGAACAATAGAAAAATCACTCACTGCTCTTGACTGAATAACTTTTGTGGCTTTAACAAGGATTAATCTATATTTAATTTACAGTGTTATTTTACATTTGAGTACTTTATTCAGTTTTTATATACCTGAATATTACTGTTAGAGCCATTCCTGAAAATCTTAAAGCACTGCAGGTGTAACGGTGGCTGTTTCAGAGGAACGGGATCCAGATGCAGCAAACATTTATTCAAACAAACATAATAAAAGGAAATCCAGGCAAACTAATAAATGCAGACACGGGCAAGGAAAGGAAAGCAAACAAAACTGACAACAAGCGCACACATAACATCCACAGAAGGACATGAGAAACACTTGGGTATATAAACACTCAAGGGGCGATTGGCGAACAAGACACACCTGGGAACAATCATGAACTAATCAACAATAAAAACTACAAAGGACTACAAAACATGGCACAGAACAGGAAGCAACATAAAAGTCCACACAAGACAAGGGGAACACAAGACAGGAATCATGACTGTGGGCCAGTGAAAATCTTGGCTGATGATTGCTTTCAATTATACTGTAAGGTATTAGTAATAGTTATAATTTATCATTTCATCCCCAGAAATTGATAAAATCATGGTAGTAAAAAATCATAGTACTAAGTAAAAAGATGCCATTAACAAATACTTAAAATATACTATCTTTATGTGGTTTATACATGAATTTGGAGATTTAGTGTGAAATTATTACAATATAAATTGATAAATTGAAAATGAATTATTACAATATATACATATAATTAAAATGTTTGTTACATATGATTAATTACAGAAAAAATTATGATTAATTCGTTTTTTTATTTATAATTTAAGAGCACTAATATATATTCACAAACATACATCTTCATATCCCCTTTATAAGTCTGTATATAAAACATGTGATGTTGAGAGTGTCTCCACAGTGTTTGCAATTTAGTGATATTTCTATCATGCTTGATTCAGTTACCAACGGATTTATCCCAAATCTCCTCCATGAGCCGTTAAACACAGATGTACAACAGATGTGCTGGAAAAACGTAATGCTTCTCAGAGGAACAAGACCGAAAGATTCCATACTTTGATCTTGAATTAGTAATACTAGAAAAATATTGAAGAAATAAGACTGAAGAGCAATAAAGAATATTTCATGCTTCGAGACTGGAACAGGTTTGATGACCTAAGTAACATTTGGCTTCTAAAAGGCATTAATGTTGCATGACATCAATACATTTCCGTCACTTTTGGAAGACTGATCAGGCACACGTCTGACTTAAATATCAGTTTTGAGATAAAGAGTGATGAAAGAGTAGATAACTGACCTGACTGAGTGTTGAAGCGCATGAGGATGCTGAAACAGCCCAGTGTGACGAGGAATGAGCGGCTGGCCACCCGACAACACTCCGTCTCCCTCGTGATCGAGAACTTGAAAACACAAACCCCAGCATCTGAAAGCAGAACAATACACAGGGTATATGAATGAGGTATATGAATGCTGATTAAAAAAAAAAGAAAGGATTAGGACACCCCAAAATACTGTCATCAGTTACGCTCGTCATTCCCATATGACTTCCATAGAATACAAAAGGAGATGTTTGAAAAATGTTCACACAGCTCTTTTACATAAAATAACGTGTTATATGATATTGTTATATTGTGCATGAATCAGTTCTGCTCGGCATCATTTATGTCAAAGTTGCAGCAAGACTTTCAATGAATACTTAAATTGTTGTCAAGCTTAAAGGGATAGTTCACTCAAAAATGCAAATGATCCCATGATTTACTCACCCTCAAGCCATCCTAGGTGTATATGACGTTCTTCTTTCAGATGAATACAATCTATTAAAAAAGTTAGTTTATATTAAAAAAATATTATATTAAAAAATATCCTGGCTCTTCCTGGCTCTTCCCAGCTTTATAATGGAAGTGAATTGAGTTTCTGAAGCACTAAAAAGCGCATCCATCCATTATAAAAGTAATCCATACGACTCCAGGGGTTTAATAAAGGCCTTCTGAAGCAAAGCCATGCGTTTGTGTAAGAAAAATATCCATATTTATAACTTTATAAACTATAATCACTGGCAGAGGTCACTCTTCCGCTGAAACTAGACTCTAAACTAGACATGGCTTCTCTTCAGAAGGCCTTTATTAACCCTCAGGAGTCGTATGGATTACTTTTATGATGGATGGATGCGCTTTTTTGGCCTTAAAAAACTCCCATTATAAAGCTTGAAAGAGCCAGGATATTCTTTAATATAACTCTGATTGTGTTCGTCTGAAAGAAGAATGTCATATACACCTAGGATGGCTTGAGGGTGAGTAAATCATGGGATAATTTTCATTTTTGAGTGAACCACATGCTTTTGATAAAGAAAAGAAATACATTTTGCTAAACATCTCCTTCAGTGCAGAAGAAAGTAAGACATATGTGTCAGCTAGAAGCTGGCATCAGAAATGTGTGTGTCCTGCTCTGTGAGGGAGATGTGATCCAGAGAGAAGCTGCTATCTGATGCTGTGTGTCGGGAGGCAGAAAGCACAGGCGTCCAGGGCCAGTGTACCGTGTCCAAGAAAACAGAGTCCGGCCGGTGCAGGCGATCCGGAGCGGCTCATGGTGTGTGTGTGTGTGTGTGTGTGTGCACTGTGCACAGTAAATCCCAGCGATCTGTCAGTGCGACAGGACCACACAATGAGACCCGGGAAATGTGTGGCACACCTGAATAAAGACTCTTCACTTGTCCTTCAGCCAATTAACAAGACGCTACAAAAAGAGCCAGAAATTGTTTGGTATGACGTCATTTACTGTGTAAATGCTTCCATATGGTTCTTCACTACCTTTACTCATCATATTTTTCAGACAGGAGCAGATAGGCCAACTGGGAAATTGGCATAACATCATACTTAAACAAAAACATTGTTACAATTAAATGAAAAGAGCAAAGTGAGGCAAAATTACGAATGAGATCTCCTTTTCTATATTTTTTCAGTAAATAGAGAGTTAAAATCATCCTCAATCCACATCTTCCATTTTCCCGCCTTAGTTTTTGTGGGATTATTTGGGATGGTTAGGGATAAAGAGAGTTGTTCTGGTTATTTGTATAATTTTTCTTCATTTATGTCTATGGATGTTAAAAAAGAAAACAGCATGTTGTGATCTTTTCCATATATGTCATGCATATATTGTCATTTAAGAATCTGCTTAATAAAAAACTTACTATGGGTAAAGGGTTTGGTTTAGGGTTAGTTGCATGTAATTATGCAGAATCTGTAGTTATTACTACAGTAACTACATGCGGAATAAGGACACTGTAAAATAAAGTGTTACCACAAAAAGTACTTCTGTAGCCTACATACATGTCGAAGATATGTTATTAATGTGTGGATACCTCCAGGACATGGTTTGGGAAGAATTTTATGATAAATAGTCTCCTTGAGTTTATACTGAAATCTCTTTTGACTTCAGTATCAGACTTTGGCTCCTTAGCTTCTGAAACGCCGAGAAGACGTTAGGCTACATGTATTTCCTATAGAAATAACAGCCTTATTCATAATTACAAGTAGATAACGCTAAACCAAACCCTTACCCTAATCCTAACCCTACGTAGTTCATTACTATTACTCAGTACTTAAATGTATAATTACACTGTAACACAGACGTTTTGTTTACCGTCGTTAATGGTGAGAGAGACGTCATCGTCCAGCTGTCTGTGCGCGTGCAGCGTGAGTTCCTGATGTTGATCTCGCTTTATGTCGCTCTCGTTGAGAAAGATCACAGTCACAGAGAAACGGCTCTGTAACTGATTATCGCCCATGACTGAACCCAGGACTGGCGAAGCTCTTGTGTCCTTCTTGTACACGCATTTTGACAGAGAGGTTGTGAATAGGTTCAAATGAGAGGAGGGCCTAAAGCGGCCTTGACGTCAGAGGGCGGAGTTAAACTTCAAGATGAAATAGCAGCCAGTGGAGTGACAAAAAAGTAATTTTTACTTTATTTCTAAAACAAAAGCTACACGGCAAGCAACAGACACGTGAGTAAAATTAAACTGTATGTCTCAAAAGTGATTCTGTTTAATCTTATGGAGTAGTGCAACTCTCATTTTCAGTTTCATTTTCATAAATCTGATTATTGTTGGTATATGGTGAATGGGAGTAAAATAATAAGTCAGACTAAGGTTTAGTATTTTACACTGTTTCAAACATGTAAGTGTTCTTGCCTGCATGTGTTATATAGAGCGGAATGTTGTTGGTTTTTTTTGTTGATTTGCACCTACAGGTGCGCATGTTGTGACATGACCTGTGCTCCTGTTGTGTTTTAATATACTCACATAACCTGTGCTCGTGTCGTGTTTTAGTATACTCATATAACCTGTGCTCGTGTCATGTTTTAATATACTCATATAACCTGTGCTCGTGTTGTGTTTTAATATACGCATATAACCTGTGCTCGTGTTGTGTTTTAGTATACTCACATAACCTGTGCTCGTGCCATGTTTTAATATACGCATATAACCTGTGCTCGTGCCATGTTTTAATATACTCATATAACCTGTGCTCGTGCCATGTTTTAATACACTCACATAACCTGTGCTCGTGCCATGTTTTAATACACTCACATAACCTGTGCTCGTGCCATGTTTTAGTATACTCACATAACCTGTGGTTGGTTTTAATATACTCACATAACCTGTGCTGGTGCCATGTTTTAATATACTCATATAACCTGTGCTCGTGCCATGTTTTAATACACTCACATAACCTGTGCTCGTGCCATGTTTTAATACACTCACATAACCTGTGCTCGTGCCATGTTTTAGTATACTCACATAACCTGTGGTTGGTTTTAATATACTCACATAACCTGTGCTGGTGTCATGTTTTAATATATGCATATAACCTGTGCTCGTGCCATGTTTTAATATACTCATATAACCTGTGCTCGTGCCATGTTTTAATATACTCATATAACCTGTGCTCGTGCCATGTTTTAATACACTCACATAACCTGTGCTCGTGCCATGTTTTAATATACTCATATAACCTGTGCTCGTGCCATGTTTTCATACACTCACATAACCTGTGCTCGTGCCATGTTTTAATACACTCACATAACCTGTGCTCGTGCCATGTTTTAATAGACTCATATAACCTGTGCTCGTGTCGTGTTTTAGTATACTCACATAACCTGTGCTCGGTTTTAATATACGCATATAACCTGGGCTCGTGCCATGTTAATATACTCATATAACCTGTGCTCGTGCCATGTTTTAATATACTCATATAACCTGTGCTCGTGCCATGTTTTAATATACTCACATAACCTGTGCTCGGTTTTAATATACGCATATAACCTGTGCTCGTGCCATGTTTTAATATACTCACATAACCTGTGCTGGTGCCATGTTTTAATATACGCATATAACCTGTGCTTGTGCCATGTTTTAATATACTCATATAACCTGTGCTCGTGCCATGTTTTAATATACTCATATAACCTGTGCTCGTGCCATGTTTTAATATACTCACATAACCTGTGCTCGTGCCATGTTTTAATATACTCATATAACCTGTGCTCGTGCCATGTTTTAATACACTCACATAACCTGTGCTCGTGTCGTGTTTTAGTATACTCATATAACCTGTGCTCGTGTCGTGTTTTAGTATACTCACATAACCTCTGCTCGTGTCGTGTTTTAATATACTCACATAACCTGTGCTCGTGTTGTGTTTTAATATACTCATATAACCTGTGCTCGTGTTGTGTTTTAGTATACTCACATGACCTGTGCTCGTGCCATGTTTTAATATACGCATATAACCTGTGCTCGTGCCATGCTTTAATATACGCATATAACCTGTGCTCGTGCCATGTTTTAATATACGCATATAACCTGTGCTCGTGTCGTGTTTTAGTATACTCATATAACCTGTGCTCGTGTCATGTTTTAATATACTCATATAACCTGTGCTCGTGCCATGTTTTAATATACTCATATAACCTGTGCTCGTGTCGTGTTTTAGTATACTCACATGACCTGTGCTCGTGCCATGTTTTAATATACGCATATAACCTGTGCTCGTGCCATGTTTTAATATACGCATATAACCTGTGCTCGTGCCATGCTTTAATATACACATATAACCTGTGCTCGTGCCATGTTTTAATATACTCATATAACCTGTGCTCGTGTCGTGTTTTAGTATACTCATATAACCTGTGCTCGTGTCATGTTTTAATATACTCATATAACCTGTGCTCGTGTTGTGTTTTAATTTACTCATATAACCTGTGCTCGTGTTGTGTTTTAGTATACTCACATGACCTGTGCTCGTGCCGTGTTTTAGTATACTCATATAACCTGTGCTCGTGTCATGTTTTAATATACTCATATAACCTGTGCTCGTGTTGTGTTTTAATTTACTCATATAACCTGTGCTCGTGTTGTGTTTTAGTATACTCACATGACCTGTGCTCGTGCCGTGTTTTAATATACGCATATAACCTGTGCTCGTGCCATGTTTTAATATACGCATGTAACCTGTGCTCGTGCCATGTTTTAATATACTCATATAACCTGTGCTCGTGCCATGTTTTAATACACTCACATAACGTGTGCTCGTGCCATGTTTTAATATACTCATATAACCTGTGCTTGTGCCATGTTTTAATACACTCACATAACCTGTGCTCGTGCCATGTTTTAATAGACTCATATAACCTGTGCTCATGTCGTGTTTTAGTATACTCACATAACCTCTGCTCGTGTCATGTTTTAGTATACTCACATAACCTGTGCTCGGTTTTAATATACGCATATAACCTGGGCTCGTGCCATGTTAATATACTCATATAACCTGTGCTCGGTTTTAATATACGCATATAACCTGGGCTCGTGCCATGTTAATATACTCATATAACCTGTGCTCGTGCCATGTTTTAATATACTCACATAACCTGTGCTCGGTTTTAATATACGCATATAACCTGGGCTCGTGCCATGTTAATATACTCATATAACCTGTGCTCGTGCCATGTTTTAATATACACATATAACCTGGGCTCGTGCCATGTTAATATACTCATATAACCTGTGCTCGTGCCATGTTTTAATATACTCATATAACCTGGGCTCGTGCCATGTTAATATACTCATATAACCTGTGCTCGTGCCATGTTTTAATATACTCACATAACCTGTGGTCGGTTTTAATATACGCATATAACCTGTGCTCGTGCCATGTTTTAATATACTCACATAACCTGTGCTGGTGTCATGTTTTAATATACGCATATAACCTGTGCTCGTGGCATGTTTTAATATACTCATATAACCTGTGCTCGTGCCATGTTTTAATATACTCATATAACCTGTGCTCGTGCCATGTTTTAATACACTCACATAACCTGTGCTCGTGCCATGTTTTAGTATACTCATATAACCTGTGCTCGTGCCATGTTTTAATACACTCACATAACCTGTGCTCGTGCCATGTTTTAATACACTCATATAACCTGTGCTCGTGTCGTGTTTTAGTATACTCACATAACCTGTGCTCGTGTCATGTTTTAGTATACTCATATAACCTGTGCTCGTGCCATGTTTTAATATACTCATATAACCTGTGCTGCTGTCATGTTTTAATATACGCATATAACCTGTGCTCGTGCCATGTTTTAATATACTCATATAACCTGTGCTCGTGCCATGTTTTAATATACTCATATAACCTGTGCTCGTGCCATGTTTTAATACACTCACATAACCTGTGCTCATGCCATGTTTTAATATACTCACATAACCTGTGCTGGTGTCATGTTTAAATATACGCATATAACCTGTGCTCGTGCCATGTTTTAATATACTCATATAACCTGTGCTCGTGCCATGTTTTAATATACTCATATAACCTGTGCTCGTGCCATGTTTTAATACACTCACATAACCTGTGCTCGTGTCGTGTTTTAGTATACTCACATAACCTGTGCTTGTGCCATGTTTTAATACACTCATATAACCTGTGCTCGTGTCGTGTTTTAGTATACTCACATAACCTCTGCTCGTGTCATGTTTTAGTATACTCACATAACCTGTGCTCGGTTTTAATATACGCATATAACCTCGTGCCATGTTCTCGGCTCACATAACCTGTGCTCGTGCCATGTTTTAATGTACTCACATAACCTGTGCTCGTGCCATGTTTTAGTATACTCACATAACCTGTGCTCGTGTCGTGTTTTAGTATACTCGCATAACCTGTGCTTGTGTCGTGTTTTAGTATACTCATATAACCTGTGCTCGTGTCGTGTTTTAGTATACTCATATAACCTGTGCTCGTGTCGTGTTTTAGTATACTCCTATAACCTGTGCTCGTGCCATGTTTTAATATACTCACATAACCTGTGCTCGTGCCATGTTTTAATATACTCTCATAACCTGTGCTCGTGCCATGTTTTAATATATTCTCATAACCTGTGCTCGTGCCGTGTTTTAGTATACTCACATAACCTGTGCTCGTGTTGTGTTTTAGTATACTCACATAACCTGTGCTTGTGTCGTGTTTTAATACACTTCCATAACCTGTGCTCGTGTCGTGTTTTAGTATACTCATAACCTGTGCTCGTGCCGTGTTTTAATGCACTCATATAACCTGTGTTTGTGCCGTGTTTTAATATACTCGCATAACCTGTGCTCGTGCCATGTTTTAATTTACTCACATAACCTGTGCTTGTGTCGTGTTTTAATATACTCATATAACCTGTGCTCGTGCCATGTTTTAATATACTCACATAACCTGTGCTTGTGTCGTGTTTTAATATACTCATATAACCTGTGCTTGTGCCATGTTTTAATACACTCATATAACCTGTGCTCGTGTCGTGTTTTAGTATACTCACATAACCTGTGCTTGTGTCGTGTTTTAATATACTCGCATAACCTGTGCTCGTGCCATGTTTTAATATACTCACATAACCTGTGCTTGTGTCGTGTTTTAATATACTCATATAACCTGTGCTTGTGCCATGTTTTAATACACTCATATAACCTGTGCTCGTGTCGTGTTTTAGTATACTCACATAACCTCTGCTCGTGTCATGTTTTAGTATACTCACATAACCTCTGCTCGTGTCATGTTTTAGTATACTCATATAACCTGTGCTCGGTTTTAATATACGCATATAACCTGGGCTTGTGCCATGTTAATATACTCATATAACCTGTGCTCGTGCCATGTTTTAATATACTCATATAACCTGTGCTCGTGCCATGTTTTAATATACTCACATAACCTGTGCTCGGTTTTAATATACGCATATAACCTGGGCTCGTGCCATGTTAATATACTCATATAACCTGTGCTCGTGCCATGTTTTAATATACACATATAACCTGGGCTCGTGCCATGTTAATATACTCATATAACCTGTGCTCGTGCCATGTTTTAATATACTCATATAACCTGGGCTCGTGCCATGTTAATATACTCATATAACCTGTGCTCGTGCCATGTTTTAATATACTCACATAACCTGTGGTCGGTTTTAATATACGCATATAACCTGTGCTCGTGCCATGTTTTAATATACTCACATAACCTGTGCTGGTGTCATGTTTTAATATACGCATATAACCTGTGCTTGTGGCATGTTTTAATATACTCATATAACCTGTGCTCGTGCCATGTTTTAATATACTCATATAACCTGTGCTCGTGCCATGTTTTAATACACTCACATAACCTGTGCTCGTGCCATGTTTTAATATACTCATATAACCTGTGCTCGTGCCATGTTTTAATACACTCACATAACCTGTGCTCGTGCCATGTTTTAATACACTCATATAACCTGTGCTCGTGTCGTGTTTTAGTATACTCACATAACCTCTGCTCGTGTCATGTTTTAGTATACTCACATAACCTGTGCTCGTGTCGTGTTAATATACTCATATAACCTGTGCTCGTGTTGTGTTTTAATATACTCATATAACCTGTGCTTGTGTTGTGTTTTAGTATACTCACATGACCTGTGCTCGTGCCATGTTTTAATATACGCATATAACCTGTGCTCGTGCCATGTTTTAATACACTCACATAACCTGTGCTCGTGCCATGTTTTAATATACTCATATAACCTGTGCTTGTGCCATGTTTTAATACACTCACATAACCTGTGCTCGTGCCATGTTTTAATAGACTCATATAACCTGTGCTCGTGTCGTGTTGTAGTATACTCACATAACCTCTGCTCGTGTCATGTTTTAGTATACTCACATAACCTGTGCTCGGTTTTAATATACGCATATAACCTGGGCTCGTGCCATGTTAATATACTCATATAACCTGTGCTCGTGCCATGTTTTAATATACTCATATAACCTGTGCTCGTGCCATGTTTTAATATACTCACATAACCTGTGCTCGGTTTTAATATACGCATATAACCTGGGCTCGTGCCATGTTAATATACTCATATAACCTGTGCTCGTGCCATGTTTTAATATACGCATATAACCTGGGCTCGTGCCATGTTAATATACTCATATAACCTGTGCTCGTGCCATGTTTTAATATACTCATATAACCTGGGCTCGTGCCATGTTAATATACTCATATAACCTGTGCTCGTGCCATGTTTTAATATACTCACATAACCTGTGGTCGGTTTTAATATACGCATATAACCTGTGCTCGTGCCATGTTTTAATATACTCACATAACCTGTGCTGGTGTCATGTTTTAATATACGCATATAACCTGTGCTCGTGCCATGTTTTAATATACTCATATAATCTGTGCTCGTGCCATGTTTTAATATACTCATATAACCTGTGCTCGTGCCATGTTTTAATATACTCATATAACCTGTGCTCGTGCCATGTTTTAATACACTCACATAACCTGTGCTCGTGCCATGTTTTAATATACTCATATAACCTGTGCTTGTGCCATGTTTTAATATACTCATATAACCTGTGCTCGTGTCGTGTTTTAGTATACTCACATAACCTGTGCTTGTGCCATGTTTTAATATACGCATATAACCTGTGCTCGTGCCATGTTTTAATATACTCATATAACCTGTGCTCGTGCCATGTTTTAATACACTCACATAACCTGTGCTCGTGCCATGTTTTAATACACTCATATAACCTGTGCTCGTATCGTGTTTTAGTATACTCACATAACCTCTGCTCGTGTCGTTTTAGTATACTCACATAACCTGTGCTCGTGTTGTGTTTTAATATACTCATATAACCTGTGCTTGTGTTGTGTTTTAGTATACTCACATGACCTGTGCTCGTGCCATGTTTTAATATACGCATATAACCTGTGCTCGTGCCATGTTTTAATATACGCATATAACCTGTGCTCGTGCCATGTTTTAATACACTCACATAACCTGTGCTCGTGCCATGTTTTAATAGACTCATATAACCTGTGCTCGTGTCGTATTGTAGTATACTCACATAACCTCTGCTCGTGTCATGTTTTAGTATACTCACATAACCTGTGCTCGGTTTTAATATACGCATATAACCTGGGCTCGTGCCATGTTAATATACTCATATAACCTGTGCTCGTGCCATGTTTTAATATACTCACATAACCTGTGCTCGGTTTTAATATACGCATATAACCTGGGCTCGTGCCATGTTAATATACTCATATAACCTGTGCTCGTGCCATGTTTTAATATACGCATATAACCTGGGCTCGTGCCATGTTAATATACTCATATAACCTGTGCTCGTGCCATGTTTTAATATACTCATATAACCTGGGCTCGTGCCATGTTAATATACTCATATAACCTGTGCTCGTGCCATGTTTTAATATACTCACATAACCTGTGGTCGGTTTTAATATACGCATATAACCTGTGCTCGTGCCATGTTTTAATATACTCACATAACCTGTGCTCGTGCCATGTTTTAATATACTCATATAACCTGTGCTTGTGCCATGTTTTAATATACTCATATAACCTGTGCTCGTGCCATGCTTTAATATACGCATATAACCTGTGCTCGTGCCATGTTTTAATATACGCATATAACCTGTGCTTGTGTCGTGTTTTAGTATACTCATATAACCTGTGCTCGTGTCATGTTTTAATATACTCATATAACCTGTGCTCGTGCCATGTTTTAATATACTCATATAACCTGTGCTCGTGTCGTGTTTTAGTATACTCACATGACCTGTGCTCGTGCCATGTTTTAATATACGCATATAACCTGTGCTCGTGCCATGTTTTAATATACGCATATAACCTGTGCTCGTGCCATGTTTTAATATACTCATATAACCTGTGCTCGTGCCATGTTTTAATACACTCACATAACCTGTGCTCGTGCCATGTTTTAATACACTCACATAACCTGTGCTCGTGCCATGTTTTAATAGACTCATATAACCTGTGCTCGTGTCGTGTTTTAGTATACTCACATAACCTCTGCTCGTGTCATGTTTTAGTATACTCACATAACCTGTGCTCGGTTTTAATATACGCATATAACCTGGGCTCGTGCCATGTTAATATACTCATATAACCTGTGCTCGTGCCATGTTTTAATATACTCATATAACCTGTGCTCGTGCCATGTTTTAATATACTCACATAACCTGTGCTCGGTTTTAATATCCGCATATAACCTGGGCTCGTGCCATGTTAATATACTCATATAACCTGTGCTCATGCCATGTTTTAATATACGCATATAACCTGGGCTCGTGCCATGTTAACATACTCATATAACCTGTGCTGGTGCCATGTTTTAATATACGCATATAACCTGTGCTTGTGCCATGTTTTAATATGCTCATATAACCTGTGCTCGTGCCATGTTTTAATATACTCATATAACCTGTGCTCGTGCCATGTTTTAATGCACTCACATAACCTGTGCTCGTGCCATGTTTTAATATACTCATATAACCTGTGCTTGTGCCATGTTTTAATATACTCACATAACCTGTGCTCGGTTTTAATATCCGCATATAACCTGGGCTCGTGCCATGTTAATATACTCATATAACCTGTGCTCGTGCCATGTTTTAATATACTCACATAACCTGTGCTCGGTTTTAATATACGCATATAACCTGGGCTCGTGCCATGTTAATATACTCATATAACCTGTGCTCGTGCCATGTTTTAATATACGCATATAACCTGGGCTCGTGCCATGTTAATATACTCATATAACCTGTGCTCATGCCATGTTTTAATATACTCATATAACCTGGGCTCGTGCCATGTTAATATACTCATATAACCTGTGCTCGTGCCATGTTTTAATATACTCACATAACCTGTGGTCGGTTTTAATATACGCATATAACCTGTGCTCGTGCCATGTTTTAATATACTCACATAACCTGTGCTCGTGCCATGTTTTAATATACTCATATAACCTGTGCTCGTGCCATGTTTTAATATACTCATATAACCTGTGCTCATGCCATGTTTTAATATACGCATATAACCTGTGCTCGTGTCGTGTTTTAGTATACTCATATAACCTGTGCTCGTGTCATGTTTTAATATACTCATATAACCTGTGCTCGTGCCATGTTTTAATATACTCATATAACCTGTGCTCGTGTCGTGTTTTAGTATACTCACATGACCTGTGCTCGTGCCATGTTTTAATATACGCATATAACCTGTGCTCGTGCCATGTTTTAATATACGCATATAACCTGTGCTCGTGCCATGTTTTAATATACTCATATAACCTGTGCTCGTGCCATGTTTTAATACACTCACATAACCTGTGCTCGTGCCATGTTTTAATACACTCACATAACCTGTGCTCGTGCCATGTTTTAATAGACTCATATAACCTGTGCTCGTGTCGTGTTTTAGTATACTCACATAACCTCTGCTCGTGTCATGTTTTAGTATACTCACATAACCTGTGCTCGGTTTTAATATACGCATATAACCTGGGCTCGTGCCATGTTAATATACTCATATAACCTGTGCTCGTGCCATGTTTTAATATACTCACATAACCTGTGGTCGGTTTTAATATACGCATATAACCTGTGCTCGTGCCATGTTTTAATATACTCACATAACCTGTGCTCGTGCCATGTTTTAATATACTCATATAACCTGTGCTCGTGCCATGTTTTAATATACTCATATAACCTGTGCTCGTGCCATGTTTTAATATACGCATATAACCTGTGCTCGTGTCGTGTTTTAGTATACTCATATAACCTGTGCTCGTGTCATGTTTTAATATACTCATATAACCTGTGCTCGTGCCATGTTTTAATATACTCATATAACCTGTGCTCGTGTCGTGTTTTAGTATACTCACATGACCTGTGCTCGTGCCATGTTTTAATATACGCATATAACCTGTGCTCGTGCCATGTTTTAATATACGCATATAACCTGTGCTCGTGCCATGTTTTAATATACTCATATAACCTGTGCTCGTGCCATGTTTTAATACACTCACATAACCTGTGCTCGTGCCATGTTTTAATACACTCACATAACCTGTGCTCGTGCCATGTTTTAATAGACTCATATAACCTGTGCTCGTGTCGTGTTTTAGTATACTCACATAACCTCTGCTCGTGTCATGTTTTAGTATACTCACATAACCTGTGCTCGGTTTTAATATACGCATATAACCTGGGCTCGTGCCATGTTAATATACTCATATAACCTGTGCTCGTGCCATGTTTTAATATACTCATATAACCTGTGCTCGTGCCATGTTTTAATATACTCACATAACCTGTGCTCGGTTTTAATATCCGCATATAACCTGGGCTCGTGCCATGTTAATATACTCATATAACCTGTGCTCATGCCATGTTTTAATATACGCATATAACCTGGGCTCGTGCCATGTTAACATACTCATATAACCTGTGCTGGTGCCATGTTTTAATATACGCATATAACCTGTGCTTGTGCCATGTTTTAATATGCTCATATAACCTGTGCTCGTGCCATGTTTTAATATACTCATATAACCTGTGCTCGTGCCATGTTTTAATGCACTCACATAACCTGTGCTCGTGCCATGTTTTAATATACTCATATAACCTGTGCTTGTGCCATGTTTTAATACACTCACATAACCTGTGCTCGTGCCATGTTTTAATACACTCATATAACCTGTGCTCGTGTCGTGTTTTAGTATACTCACATAACCTCTGCTCGTGTCATGTTTTAGTATACTCACATAACCTGTGCTCGTGTCGTGTTTTAATATACTCACATAACCTGTGCTCGTGTTGTGTTTTAATATACTCATATAACCTGTGCTCGTGTTGTGTTTTAGTATACTCACATGACCTGTGCTCGTGCCATGTTTTAATATACGCATATAACCTGTGCTCGTGCCATGCTTTAATATACGCATATAACCTGTGCTCGTGCCATGTTTTAATATACTCATATAACCTGTGCTCGTGTCGTGTTTTAGTATACTCATATAACCTGTGCTCGTGTCATGTTTTAATATACTCATATAACCTGTGCTCGTGCCATGCTTTAATATACTCATATAACCTGTGCTCGTGTCGTGTTTTAGTATACTCACATGACCTGTGCTCGTGCCATGTTTTAATATACGCATATAACCTGTGCTCGTGCCATGTTTTAATATACGCATATAACCTGTGCTCGTGCCATGTTTTAATATACTCATATAACCTGTGCTCGTGCCATGTTTTAATGCACTCACATAACCTGTGCTCGTGCCATGTTTTAATATACTCATATAACCTGTGCTTGTGCCATGTTTTAATATACTCACATAACCTGTGCTCGGTTTTAATATCCGCATATAACCTGGGCTCGTGCCATGTTAATATACTCATATAACCTGTGCTCGTGCCATGTTTTAATATACTCACATAACCTGTGCTTGGTTTTAATATACGCATATAACCTGGGCTCGTGCCATGTTAATATACTCATATAACCTGTGCTCGTGCCATGTTTTAATATACTCATATAACCTGGGCTCGTGCCATGTTAATATACTCATATAACCTGTGCTCGTGCCATGTTTTAATATACTCACATAACCTGTGGTCGGTTTTAATATACGCATATAACCTGTGCTCGTGCCATGTTTTAATATACTCACATAACCTGTGCTCGTGCCATGTTTTAATATACTCATATAACCTGTGCTCGTGCCATGTTTTAATATACTCATATAACCTGTGCTCGTGCCATGTGTTAATACACTCATATAACCTGTGCTTGTGCCATGTTTTAATACACTCATATAACCTGTGCTCGTGTCGTGTTTTAGTATACTCACATAACCTGTGCTTGTGCCATGTTTTAATACACTCATATAACCTGTGCTCGTGTCGTGTTTTAGTATACTCACATAACCTCTGCTCGTGTCATGTTTTAGTATACTCACATAACCTGTGCTCGGTTTTAATATACGCATATAACCTCGTGCCATGTTCTCGGCTATATTAACATGGCTAGTGCCATGTATACTCACATAACCTGTGCTCGTGCCGTGTTTTAGTATACTCACATAACCTGTGCTCGTGCCGTGTTTTAGTATACTCACATAACCTGTGCTCGTGCCATGTTTTAATATACTCACATAACCTGTGCTCATGCCATGTTTTAGTATACTCATATAACCTGCGCTCGTGCCATGTTTTAATATACTCACATAACCTGTGCTCGTGTCGTGTTTTAGTATACTCACATAACCTCTGCTCGTGTCATGTTTTAGTATACTCACATAACCTGTGCTCGTGTCGTGTTAATATACTCATATAACCTGTGCTCGTGTTGTGTTTTAATATACTCACATGACCTGTGCTCGTGCCATGTTTTAATATACGCATATAACCTGTGCTCGTGCCATGTTTTAATATACGCATATAACCTGTGCTCGTGCCATGTTTTAATACACTCACATAACCTGTGCTCGTGTCGTGTTAATATACTCATATAACCTGTGCTCGTGTTGTGTTTTAATATACTCATATAACCTGTGCTCGTGTTGTGTTTTAGTATACTCACATGACCTGTGCTCGTGCCATGTTTTAATATACGCATATAACCTGTGCTCGTGCCATGTTTTAATATACGCATATAACCTGTGCTCGTGCCATGTTTTAATAGACTCATATAACCTGTGCTCGTGTCGTGTTGTAGTATACTCACATAACCTCTGCTCGTGTCATGTTTTAGTATACTCACATAACCTGTGCTCGGTTTTAATATACGCATATAACCTGGGCTTGTGCCATGTTAATATACTCATATAACCTGTGCTCGTGCCATGTTTTAATATACTCATATAACCTGGGCTCGTGCCATGTTAATATACTCATATAACCTGTGCTCGTGCCATGTTTTAATATACGCATATAACCTGGGCTCGTGCCATGTTAATATACTCATATAACCTGTGCTCGTGCCATGTTTTAATATACGCATATAACCTGTGCTCGTGCCATGTTTTAATATACTCATATAACCTGTGCTCGTGCCATGTTTTAATATACTCATATAACCTGTGCTCGTGCCATGTTTTAATACACTCACATAACCTGTGCTCGTGTCGTGTTTTAGTATACTCACATAACCTGTGCTTGTGCCATGTTTTAATACACTCATATAACCTGTGCTCGTGCCATGTTTTAATACACTCACATAACCTGTGCTCGTGTCGTGTTTTAGTATACTCACATAACCTGTGCTCGTGTCGTGTTTTAGTATACTCATATAACCTGTGCTCGTGCCATGTTTTAATATAATCATATAACCTGTGCTGGTGTCATGTTTTAATATACGCATATAACCTGTGCTCGTGCCATGTTTTAATATACTCATATAACCTGTGCTCGTGCCATGTTTTAATACACTCACATAACCTGTGCTCGTGCCATGTTTTAATATACTCACATAACCTGTGCTGGTGTCATGTTTTAATATACGCATATAACCTGTGCTCGTGCCATGTTTTAATATACTCATATAACCTGTGCTCGTGCCATGTTTTAATATACTCATATAACCTGTGCTCGTGCCATGTTTTAATACACTCACATAACCTGTGCTCGTGTCGTGTTTTAGTATACTCACATAACCTGTGCTTGTGCCATGTTTTAATACACTCATATAACCTGTGCTCGTGTCGTGTTTTAGTATACTCACATAACCTCTGCTCGTGTCATGTTTTAGTATACTCACATAACCTGTGCTCGGTTTTAATATACGCATATAACCTCGTGCCATGTTCTCGGCTCACATAACCTGTGCTCGTGCCATGTTTTAATGTACTCACATAACCTGTGCTCGTGCCATGTTTTAGTATACTCACATAACCTGTGCTCGTGTCGTGTTTTAGTATACTCGCATAACCTGTGCTTGTGTCGTGTTTTAGTATACTCATATAACCTGTGCTCGTGTCGTGTTTTAGTATACTCATATAACCTGTGCTCGTGTCGTGTTTTAGTATACTCCTATAACCTGTGCTCGTGCCATGTTTTAATATACTCACATAACCTGTGCTCGTGCCATGTTTTAATATACTCTCATAACCTGTGCTCGTGCCGTGTTTTAGTATACTCACATAACCTGTGCTCGTGCCATGTTTTAATATATTCTCATAACCTGTGCTCGTGGCGTGTTTTAGTATACTCACATAACCTGTGCTCGTGTTGTGTTTTAGTATACTCACATAACCTGTGCTTGTGTCGTGTTTTAGTATACTCATATAACCTGTGCTCGTGCCATGTTTTAATACACTTCCATAACCTGTGCTCGTGTCGTGTTTTAGTATACTCATAACCTGTGCTTGTGCCGTGTTTTAATATACTCGCATAACCTGTGCTCGTGCCATGTTTTAATATACTCACATAACCTGTGCTTGTGTCGTGTTTTAATATACTCATATAACCTGTGCTCGTGCCATGTTTTAATATACTCACATAACCTGTGCTTGTGTCGTGTTTTAATATACTCATATAACCTGTGTTCGTGCCATGTTTTAATATACTCACATAACCTGTGCTTGTGTCGTGTTTTAATATACTCATATAACCTGTGCTTGTGCCATGTTTTAATACACTCATATAACCTGTGCTCGTGTCGTGTTTTAGTATACTCACATAACCTGTGCTTGTGCCATGTTTTAATACACTCATATAACCTGTGCTCGTGCCATGTTTTAATACACTCATATAACCTGTGCTCGTGTCGTGTTTTAGTATACTCACATAACCTGTGCTTGTGTCGTGTTTTAATATACTCGCATAACCTGTGCTCGTGCCATGTTTTAATATACTCACATAACCTGTGCTTGTGTCGTGTTTTAATATACTCATATAACCTGTGCTTGTGCCATGTTTTAATACACTCATATAACCTGTGCTCGTGTCGTGTTTTAGTATACTCACATAACCTGTGCTTGTGCCATGTTTTAATATACTCATATAACCTGTGCTTGTGCCATGTTTTAATACACTCATATAACCTGTGCTCGTGTCGTGTTTTAGTATACTCACATAACCTCTGCTCGTGTCATGTTTTAGTATACTCACATAACCTGTGCTCGGTTTTAATATACGCATATAACCTCGTGCCATGTTCTCGGCTCACATAACCTGTGCTCGTGCCATGTTTTAGTATACTCACATAACCTGTGCTCGTGTCGTGTTTTAGTATACTCGCATAACCTGTGCTCGTGTCGTGTTTTAGTATACTCCTATAACCTGTGCTCGTTTCATGTTTTAATATACTCACATAACCTGTGCTTGTGTCGTGTTTTAATATACTCATATAACCTGTGCTCGTGCCATGTTTTAGTATACTCTCATAACCTGTGCTCGTGCCATGTTTTAATATACTCTCATAACCTGTGCTCGTGCCATGTTTTAATATACTCACATAACCTGTGCTCGTGTCGTGTTTTAATATACTCATATAACCTGTGCTTGTGTCGTGTTTTAATATACTCATATAACCTGTGCTCGTGCCATGTTTTAGTATACTCATATAACCTGTGCTTGTGTCGTGTTTTAGTATACTCACATAACCTGTGCTTGTGTCGTGTTTTAGTATACTCACATAACCTGTGCTTGTGTCGTGTTTTAGTATACTCATATAACCTGTGCTCGTGCCGTGTTTTAATATACTCACATATCCTGTGCTCGTGTCGTGTTTTAGTATACTCATATAACCTGTGCTTGTGTCGTGTTTTAGTATACTCACATAACCTGTGCTCGTGCCATGTTTTAGTATACTCATATAACCTGTGCTCGTGCCATGTTTTAATATACTCATATAACCTGTGCTCTTGGTTATATGAGTATACTAAAAAAAAGGAAATTAGTTTTGCACAGGTGCCACACATCACATAAACACAAGAACACACAAGTAGACAAGTTAAAAAAGGCAAATTGTTACAGACTATTCAACATTAAAATAGCAGTTGATATAAATTAGTTTTTGAACCTCTTGGTTTTCCCCGCCATTGCTCTATATCTATGGCCTGATGGGAGCATAACAAACTCTTTGTGTAATGGGTGTGATGGACAGTTGATTATCGAATAGGCTTTTTTAACAACCCATTCTTTAACAATGTCAAGTCAGGTCAAGTCATCTTCATTTATATAGCGCTTTTAACAATGTAGCCTAGATTGTTCCAAAGCGGCTTTACAGAGATACAAGGAAAGTTTAAAGTAACAGAGATTGTTTTGGCTTCATAGCAGTTCTTGAATAAAGTTATTTTCTAACTTTAGAAAATAAAGTGGGACTGTTTCTGGGGATTCACTTTTTATTTTGCCTACCTTTTGTCTTCTGCATTCTCCTTACCATTGTCTCCTGTTCTTCCCTCAGACTCGTCCCCCAGACAGTCCCACAGACCCAGCCCCAAACCCAATCTCTTAAAAAATAATAAAGGCTGGTTTCTAAAGTACTTCTTCCTGCCTCTATGTATTAATGCTCATGGGTAGCCTAAATGAGTTCCATTCAGACCTTAACATCAAGTATTTTACTGTTATGTGTCAACAAGATTCAACAAGACATTTTCACCTGGCTAGACCCAATGTTTAGATCTATTGTGGTATTTATGCAAATTAGCACATACGTAATTAGATTATGCACCGTTTGTCCATGTTAACAAACAATTTCAAAAAACTTGTAATACATTTTTTGTTTGTCTTGATGTAAGTAATCAACTCAGTAATTTTCATGGTGATATCTAAAGGTTAAAATTTGTACCCTATTCACGTAAGAAAAAGAATGAATAGGTGTATGAATAGGTTATATTTGGGTCTTTTTCGAAACTTTCCCATAATGGGATTCTTCAGGGCTTTTTTCCTTACTCAGGACATATTGAGGATACAAAATCAGTTGAGTTTGCTTCTGTTGCAATTTGTTCAAGGTTGACCCACATTTTGGCTTAAAATGACTGGACTATAACTTGGAAGAAAGCAAACCATTGACTCTCACACACTGAGTCCTGTTCGGTAAGAAATTGACAATCCTAACATACACAATGAAAAACAAATCAGCCGAATTCAGAGAGATTTGGAATCCTTTTCTTGCATTCTTGGAGAACTGTGAAATCGAGGAAACTCTGGAAACTTGAAGGCTATATGTCCCTAACTGTTGATACCTCCTAAGCTGTGTATGATTATATAATGTTGTTACCCAGTTTTTTTTTTTTGTTGTTGTTGTTTTTTTCGTTTGGGGTGGGGGGAGTGGATTCTTTTATAGTTTGACTGTTATATGTTTTTGTAAACTGTTAAAATTCAATAAAAACATGTCTATAGAAAAAAGAAAAGAAATTGACAATCCATCCTACTAAATTAAGATCAATGTTAAATAATCTGACAAAGTTTATCGGCTAACACATGTGGGCTAATTATATAAAATGTGGATGAGAAGTCAATGAAAGCTAGTCGTGCCCTTGTTTTGGGGGTCTCCAGATGTTGAGCTACTAAATGTACAAGAGTAGTTATGGCATCCTCAACACCCCTCCCTGCTCTATACGCAAACTGGAGAGGATCTAAATTGTCTTCTACATGCTTCAATATCTCCTCTCTCATGATTTTCTCAAATGTTTTCATCACCAGAGAGGTGAGGGATACCGGTCTAAAATCATTTAAAAGGATAAAAGTTAAAAAAGCCCTGGACCAGATAATATTAGTGGTAAGGTGCTGAGAGTGTGTAATTTACAGTTAAGTGGCATATTTACACAGATTTTTAACACGTCTCTTAAAATGCAAATCGTCCCACAAATCTGGAAACATGCCACAATTGTTCCTGTGGCGAAATGCAGGAGTCCGATGTCCGAAGGTTTTAAAAAACCTATCCACCGTGGGAGCATCGACATTAAACACCATATTACCTTGCCAAGAATCATACTTCACATTATCATCATCCACATTAAATCTTAAATAAAATGTGTTAAGTTCATTCACTAAACACACATTAGATGTATGCCCATTTAAAGATATCATAGTTTTATTACTTTCCTGTAAACCTGTCATTAATTTCATTCCATCCCAAACCGCCTTTTGATCAGCATTTAAGAGTATTTGTTCTATTTTTTCTTTGTAATTATGTTTTGCCTTCACAATAGCTGCTCTTCCTTCCTTCCTAATAATAGAATAAGCAACTTTATCACCACTTTTAAAAACAACACTTTTTTCCTTAAGAAGATTTTTCAGTTCTGCATTAAACCAGGGCTTATTATTTGAATGCCGGTTAATAACCTTAGTGTCCATCACATTATCAACACAGAATGAAATATAACTACACACCACATCAGTCCACTCATTTATATTGTCCGACGATGCTTGAAAAACAGACCAGTCCATACACTCAAAGCATCCTTGTAGGGCCAATATACCATCCTCATTCCATACCTGGGCCGTCCATGATTTTGTGCCTCTCCTTTGCAGCACAGTCCTATATGTTGGGAACAGGTGTTATCTTATTTCCTCGAGTGTGATATCTTTAGGGATCCTGTTTCTATTCTATTCTATTCGGGATCCTGTTTCTATTCTATTCTATTCTATTCTATTCTATTCTGTTCTTCTGTGGAGTGATGTACAGATGCTTTGCGGATCGGTTCGTTTGAATCCCTAAAAAGAACCGGTTCAAACGAACGACTCGTTCGCGAATCGAACACGACTGCTCGTCACATCTATGGCGCGCAGTGTTTGTGCGAGAAACATCAGACCGAGTCCGTCGGGCCCAATACATGCTGTAAAGACTTCACATCGCTTCTGACAGAGCCAAACCCTTCACACACACATCTCACACACACTACCGAAACCAAACATGTCTGTCTCTGAGTCCTACTGAAATGAAGAGGACACGGGGTTTGGTCGCGACAGAAGAGTGCGCTGTCTACAAGGTAGGCTATGGGTTTATACTCAAGTCATTATTATACGACGTGCTAATTGCGAACACAATACGGACTCGGCTCGCTTTTTGACAGAAATGTCTCGTATTATTTCCGCCCAGCGATCAGATTCAGTTTCAGACAATCGAGGCTGTGTATTTCTCTCCAGTGAACATAGTCATGCTTTGGTTTTGAATGTTGTCCAGTTATTGTCTTCCAAACCAAGGTATCGTTTTATTATTTCGAGTCTCAAGAAATGCAATGTTTTAACATACCAGTTTTGTAATAATAGTATGAGTAAGTCCATCAGTAAGATGTCTGCAGATGTATTTGTGAATGTGAGATCAGGGAAGGGGAATGAATCCTGATTCAGCACCAAGGCGCTGTCCACTGAAACACCAGTGACTGATCAATAAACATAACCATAACTGGATTATGGAAGCGTTCAGTGGGCCATGCAAGATTAATGACTGCATTTTTGTTTTGTCTCTCAATAGACTGAAACCTGTCGACGCATCAGGCAATCTCGAAGAAATCTTGAGACTGGTCAGTTGTTTGATTCCTGTCTTATTCACAATAAAGTGCAACCACAGGATTCTGGCAGTAAAATGGACCTCATTACCCATAATGCATGAAGAGAGATCCACCAATCAGAGACGTTTCTGTGGAAATGCAATGACTCCCATGAATCTCGGCCATCCTGTATTCTGACACTTATTTGCATGCTTAATCCATTTGATAAAACACACTTTTAAAGTCCCCCTGTGGTAAAAATCAAGTTTTTAATGTTGTTTATATGTCTATGTGGTGTTATTAATGTGATTTAAGACAAACCATGAGTAAATTCATAAGTCGACACCATTGCTGAGTATTTTCTCCTTAAAACTGCAGTGAACCAAAGACAGTCTCATGGGGGGAGGGGGAGTTCAAAGTGCGGGGTTCGGTTCGGTTCTGATAAATTCGGTTCGGGAGTATAGATAAAAGCCCGCCCGCACTTACAATTGATTGGTTGGGTCCTTACATGCGCTTCGTGAGGCACACTAGCACACACACGCAAGGTCTCTCGCTCCCTCTCTCTTCACGTTCTTCTCCCGGTAGACATAGAATCCACAGCTAGATCAATGAGTATAGAAGCCCTATGATTACAACGAACGACCATCATTTGAAGTGTCACACAGTTTTGAAATTATCGTACATTATAGGATTTTTTGTCATTATTGATCGTACATCGTACAGAGGTCAAAATTATCGTACAAATACGATAATTATCGTACGTCTGGCAACACTGGACAGTCTCAAAAAACAGCGATTTCTGAATTTGAAATCGCTGGTGTTTCTGACGTCACAAACTACCTTGTAACCAATCAGATCAACGTGTGATCGTCAACGAGTGGATCTCTGAGCTGAGTGAGTGAGTGGAGGCGGGGCTCATTTGCATATTCATAGAACCGCGTTTACTAAATGAGGCAAGGGTGTCGAGTTACATTCAAGATATTTTAAGATATGAAGAATGTTTCAAGGAAAAAACTTTTAAATATGTAATTTTGGTGATCAAAGAAGAGTTTTAAGGGATACAATGATTGACTACAGGGGGACTTTAAGAACAAGTGCACATACTGCACTATTTAAGCACACTTCTTTTCACAAGGCTGAATAGTTTGCATTAAAATATATTGCTTTCATACTTTAATCAAGTATATTGTACTGTGATTTTTGGTTCAATTACATGAGATCAGTGGTTCATTCCCACAGATTGTCGTAGCCGATTAGTCTGGTTTGTTACTTTTTATTGAAGATTTTTCAAATCTTTGTGGAGAAAAATACGTCCAGAATAAAGTCCGCCAAAGAAATGCACACACTTTTTGCACTCAGAACGTGATAACGTATTAGTTAGCGTATAAAAGTCGGCCGTTTGTTAGACTGTGGTGTTTGTTTTACGGCAGGGTGGTTTGCTTGACGCTCATGATGAGGAAGTGCAGTCCATGGATGTTCCTGCCCGTGATGTTCTCTCTCTTCACAGCTGCCGGCCTCTGGGTCGTGTGAGTGCACAAAACCTGCTCTACACAATCCACGTCACTGATTTAAGCTGCTGTTCAGATGAACATCATATCATTTCATTCATGCACAGGTATTTCATTGCTGTGGAGGATGAGAAAATCACGCCACTCAGTTCAGAGTACAAGTAAGGGAAACTGACCTCTATTGCATGCGAATCGTTTGAGGAATAATAATATTAATGCCTTCTTCTGTTCATAGAAGATCAGAATCAAAATCTCCTCCATATATCAGGTAGATCTTTACAAATGTTATTATCTATATTTCACATATTTGTTTCTTTGTTTGGAGGCCTGATGACAGTTCTTATACCGTTTAGCATTGCAGGCAATGCACCTCCTGCCAGCTGCGTGTTTAGTCAAGTCATGAACATGGCGGCCTTTGTAGGTATGAATGGTGCTCAGGTTCTGTCAAACGAGTTGGTTTTCTTTTTCTTTCATGCAAGGTCTTACAACTAATTCAGTCATTATTTATTAAGCACCAAAATTGCAGCCTATTGAAACTGTTGCAGTGCCCAGCAGCATTATATCACAACATGTGAAGATCAGTTTAGGTGGCGTTTACACGACACTGCTTTCAACTAAAAACTGAAAACTTCATGTCCATTTACACAACAACAGCGTTTTGGGGGCCGGAAAACGCACATTTTTAAAACGAGTTTAAATGTGCAAGTTTGTCAATTACAAAAACGTGAATTTGTGAAAACAGTAATGTCATGCGCATGTGTATTACGTGTTCAGTCTATAGTGGGGGTGTAACGATACCCTCATGTCACGATTCGACACATATTACGATACTGAACTCACGATACGATATTATTGCGATAATCCAAGACATGTGATAAAAGGTTAGCAAAAATGTACCGTTGATTAAAATGCTAAATTTGGTGTTACATTGAGTGTGTAAATGAACAGGCTTGGACTTGGTGCTGAAACCCAAAGCACAGGACAATAGAGACGCCAGAATAACAATATTCATGATTCTGGAGCTGAAAATACTGAATTTTTACTTTGGGTGAACTAAACACAATTCTTATTGTCACTATCCATGATACATATTGTTGCATTTTTGTATTTCGATTATTACACCCCTAGTCTATAGTGTTTCTTTATCGCCATCTACTGGCCTGGCATGAATAATACAGCGTTTTTAGCCATTTTTCGCGGATCCGTGTGAACAGGATCGTTTTGACGTCTGGGAAAAGGAAAAGTTTCTCTGTTTTTAGTACATTGTTGTCGTGTAAACGCACCCTTAGTTATTAAATTGCATGTGTGTGTGAGATACACCCAGCTGACAGTAATGTATAATGGTCTGAGTTGTGTCGTGGTGTCCAGGCTTTATCCTGGGCGTGCTGAGATACCTGCAGCTGAAGCCGCGAGTGCAGAAGCCCTGGCTCAACATCGGCAGTCTGGCGGCGCTCTCGCTCGCCTGCTTCGGCATGACTTTAGTGGGAAACTTCCAGGTATGAATCCTATCCTTTTTTTGCAACCATAACATTGAACCACTTAAAGGGTTAGTTCACCCAAAAATTTAAATTCTGCCAGTAAAACTCACTATTAGCTAGCATCACACGCATCACACACATGACCAGCGTCGGCCAATAGTGAGCCTACGTTCTGACGTACAACCCAGAAGTGCTGCGCTGTTACACTACCTGAACTCACTCAGAGAAACACACAGAAGAAAATCAATAGTTGAATAAAGTCATTATTTTTGTTGTTTTTTGCGCACAAAAAAAAATGATTGTCGCTTGATAAACTTAAGGTTGAACGATGTCTTTACCAACTTTTCTGGGCCGGCAAGTTTCAATTACAGAGAAGCGAGCCAGCACTCAGATTTCATCAAAAATATCTTAGTTTGTGTTCTGAAGATGAACAAAATTCTTACGGGGTTGGAACGACATGAGGGTGAGTAATTACTGACAGAATTTACATTTTTGGGTGAATTAACCCTTTAAGCCGGTGCAAACTGTGTGATTTTGGCCGCGATTTGGCCGTCTGAGACAAATTTTGCAAATCCTTAAAGATTCCTCTGATCCTATAGGCTAAAATCTGAAGTCTTTGAACGTTACACGTTCACCGACAGCTGATTAATGACCGTTGCGATCAAATTTTATCTCAGACAAAATTCTGGCAGTGTCAGAAGATTTGGCTCGAGGTCATGGTGCAAAGGACCCTAGGTTGATTTTACTCTGAACCATCCTTTTAGTATTCCAAGTATAATTTTACATCACTATTTTAACCTAAACACCTTATTTGTGTGTCACTTTTTAATCTAGCTGTCCAACGATGAGGAACTGCATAATATCGGCACGTCCATGACCTTTGGCCTGGGAACCCTCTTCTGCTGGGTCCAGTCTTTCATGACCCTGAAGGTCAACCTGAGGAATGAAGGCAAGCGAGCAGGAATCCCGCGCTTCCTGTTGTCCGGGGCGGTCACTTCCTGCATGCTGCTCTGTATCCTTCTTCCCTACACTAACCTACACACTGCAGACTGTGCAGGGAACGCATGCATCCTCAGATTCAAGTGAATTATACATTACAGGGCTGGGTGATTACGCCAGAACAGATATTCACTGTATATCTTGCTCTGAAATATCTGAAAATGCCATTTCAAACAACCAGACACTGTTGCCACAGTTCAAAATGATGGAAGAAATTATAGCATTGAACATTGATACCAGTTAAACAAGAACAACACTTTTCATTTTATCAGGGTTCGTACACTTTTTCCAAGGTCAAATTCAAGCACTTTTCAAGCACTTTCCAGGTCCATTTTAAAGCTTTTTCCAGCACCTTACACTACCGTAAATTACATACCAATACATAGTTAAAATTATTATTTAGTGTTTTTATCACATCAAAAAAGATAAACAGCCAAATGTTTCATAATAGCAGAGGGCTGCACGATATAGAAGAAAAATGAGATATACGATAACTCATTAAATAATGCGATATTCAATATGCGATACGATAATGCTTAAAGTGTGTCAAATTAACTTAAATTATCTTTAAAATATCTTTAAAATGATATAACCTACACATACGTGTTTCACATTCTTTTTGTGATAAGAAAATATCCCTACAACTTCAAGACAGTGAACATCAGTGTTTTACTGTAGCATAAGAAGTGTTATTTTAACATCACTGGGGTTCAGGGGTTCAGGTTATCCTACATTAGGTTTATTTAACAACAGAAACTGATTAATCAAATGTAAAAATAAACACTGCTTAGTTTTCACTGCATGAATTAAATATACTGATTCTTATTAAAGCTACAAAAGTTAGCCTATTCAGCCAAAAGCAGTGAGTGATTTTCTTTGTCTTTTGTTCATGACCCCAGTTATTGCAAGCCGTTGCGATATGCAATTATGCATATTGTAATATATGCATTTACAATATTTCTATATATTGTGCAGCCCTAATATTTAAGCCAATCACAAGTTTTATTCTTCAAAATGTATCACTAAGTATATTAATAATATACTTTTCATTATATTAATGTCCAAATATTGCTTACCAGATAATGTGATTTATAGGCTGTAAAACTGAATTAATTTCAAATATGAAGACTTAGAAATATTTGACAGGCCTTCCCGTTTTGGGACACATTCTTGATATAGACCAGGTTTGAACAATATCTGAGTGCACAGGCACCTGCCTGATAAATGTATTTCATTGCCAAGATGTCTTGGGCCAAGACATAACGTTAGCTAATACATCTACTGGAATAGAGCAGTGTAAATATTGCATAGGGCCATCCTAAACCTTACAGTAACAGTATACTACTTATGACACTGACTGATTTCAGTTCAGCAATCAGCGACTGTTGTTATGCACTGGGCTAACGTTTGCAGGTTAATTTGCACGTTACAGTTCTGTAATTTTGGCAATGTTCACTGCATATACCACAAATGAACATAACGGACATGCAATACTTACATAACATTATCACACCAAGTACTCTCAGTCACTAATGGCCCTTTCAGATAGGACGCGGACCGCGCTGCGCTATGAAATGAAACCGATATATTTCAATGACTCGGACAAAAGCGGAGCTCACGCGCACGCCGCGGTCAAAGTTTAAAATAGTTCAACTGTTGCCGCTGCGTGGCCAATAAAAACGGTGCATCCAAACCGCGGAAATCAAAAATGAAAACTCCGCACTTTTGCTCTGGCCAGCGTAGCAAATCAATCTGTATCTGATTCTGAAGGGCTACTTTTTTTCTCTCCATTTAATAAAGAACTATTTCGTTAGAAAGATATTTCTTGTGAAAGAAATACAGTTACAAATTCAAGCATTTTATCCAAAATTCAAGCACTTTTCAAACCTTGAAAACACAACATCAAAATTCAAGCACTTTCAAGGATTTCAAGCACCCGTACGAACCGTTTTATACACTCAACCCTTGTGAAGTGCGCTTCATTGCATTGATTGTGCACTTGTAGTGCACTTAAAAGACGTAAAGAGAGTATAATTTCAGGACTTTCTTAACACACTTAAGTAGACTTTTAAAAAGTGCATTTTGTAATAATGTCAAATTATTAAACTCGTACATTTTCATTTAATTGCAAAGTCAAGAAAGCATTCAGTTTGCACTTAACTGTATTCTTTTAAAGTAAGTAATAACAAGTGAACTTTTTCACAAGAACAAAATACCACAACAAAACACAGTAATAAATCACAATATTTACCTTTATTTTAGTGACACATTTTAATGTACATAAAAAGTCATGCAGGGACATCCTTGAACACTTTTGAACGATGAAGCAAAAGAATTATGAATCAACAAAAAAAAAAAAATGATTCACAGAAAATGAATGAGAACCCTGCTGAAGAAAACAGGCTAAGGCCCGTTATAAAGACAACGGTAACTATATTAGAGAAGGTTATTGTGTGTGTGTTATTGTGTGTGTTTACTGTACGCACAGGCTGCAGGGTTGACGCCTGTCGCTTTAAATGCTCAAGTCTGGAGGATTCTGATTGGCTGTCAATGTTTTTATCATTCATCAGCTGCAAAAAATCGTTCTGAAAGTGATTCCAGCGGCGATATCATTCCTGTGTCATTATCGTTGTATCTGCTATTCTCATAGGATTCGAACTATTATTAAAATGTAGTTATCGTTCATTATAGTTGTTGGTGTCCTAGTCTAGCCGTCCTGGTGTTTAGTCTAAAACCCCTCTAATACTGAACAAAGCAGCTCACCCCCTAAAACTGCTTTAAGTTATTGTTGTAGTCAACTATGCTCGATCTTATATCAACAGAAAAACTATGGCGGTTTTACAGTGGGAATAAGATGGGAATTTTCCAACCTGACCAATTCATTCAGGCGAAGTAGGCACTACATTAGAATTTGAACTTGTTCTATATAGTATGAATATGGGTGTTATGAATGTAATCTGGACACACTACATCCGCCATGTTGTTATGGTCACATGACCAACCAGCGGCAGTTACGCGTCGCTTCACTGTCATTCACAACCCCCCCCCCAGCCCTGCTTGCCCGTCCTCATACATAGATGTGATTGGTTCTCCACACGTCAGCCTTGACCACAGCTGCCAGATTTCGCTCTGATGGCTCAGCGGCTCCACATGCACGCGGCCCGGGCCCAGTGGGCGCTGGTCATGTTCTTCCTGACGTACCTGGGCACGTTTGCCATCGAGTTTCGCCACTACCGCTTCGAGATCGTGTGCAGCGACGAGCGTGAGCCTCCGCTCAGCCTGTCTGAGAGCTTCTCGGAGGTCTCAGAGTACCAGTCTGACCAGCTATAGTCTCATCTCCCAGCGTTCACCAGTCATGCATGTGAGCCGGACGTAATCTCTCCAGAAACACCTTTGGATGAGTGTGTTTGCTGAATAGTAGATAGGCAACAAGTTCATGAAATGCACAAAGACTCACTGTGATGTGTTCCATGTTTGTGTCAGATGAGTGAAGTAACAAGGACACTTTCAAGAAGATCTGATACAGGTTTTTTGGCAAGATAATCCTTCGAAATACAGCAATTACTAAGACTTTCTTGACACAGGTTATTATGAAGACTCTGTTATTATTTACCAATTCGTTTGTCGCTTCAAATCTGTATGCTGTTAGTTTTTTTTGTGGAAGACAAAAGAACTTCTGAAGAATCTTCACGCAGGACACGGGTTTGGGAATAGACGAGTAAACTATTAGTTAGGGATGCACCGATATGAAAACTTTGGCCGATATCAATAATTCTTTATATTTGAAAACCGGTAACCGATATATTCGCTGATAAATCCAAATTTGTATATAATTTTTGAGAGCCTGATTACAAAACAAAAGTCTCACCATTAAAAGCCATGTCTCAAACACACAATTATAATGTTCTCATTATAATTTGATGTAGTCTATATGCTCCACATTTTCCATTTTTGAAGTGATTCCAATCATATTTCAAGCAATCCGAACCCATCATGATGAACAGTGCGCATCTGAAGTGTCTCAGCTGAAGGAAATAATCTATTATTCATCGGCTTTAATATATCGGCTAAATTTTCTTTCTGGGCCGATAACGATAACATTAAAAATGAACATATTTTATGAACAATATGAACAATGAACAATTGAACAATGAACAATGAAATTCAAATGAACAATGCTAGTGCCGATATATCGTGCATCCCTACTATTAGTTTAACGTGAAGAAGAGATTCCAAGTCAAATGCAATCTTAGATGTCTTGCATTCACGTAACCGCATTTCATTTCGAGCCTGTCCTGCATAGAAACGCAGCATTTTATACTTGGTGTTAAATATTGTGACACATCTCTGGCATTGGTCATAATTCTGTATTTTGTTACTAAAACAGACATGGGTGCTGATGTATCTAAATGTTGCACATGTGATTTGTTAGATGTGTCCATTTTGAATAAAATTTTACAACAACATTTAACATTGAGGTTTATGCGACTGCTCTTGACATGAGGTACAATCACACTAACCCTGTGTCCAGGTGTCAGGTTATAATATGTGTGTGGGGGAGAAAGACATGAACGCGGCACATAAAACATTCAGAGAGAATGTAAGTGTATAATAATCCTACGATGGGTTTCAGTGTTAAAAAACAAGCACCTGGATTCCTGGAGTTTCAGTCCAGCGGATCGTAACCACTGGTTTTTCCCACATGATCCGATGTCAAATATTGCCGCTCAGTTCTAACTGGTTGAAAGACGTGACGATTGTGTAATGTTTGCGTTCCTCTTCGGTTAACTCCATGTTTCCAGGTCTGACTACGACAGCCACGTTCAGCCCGGCGTCCTCGGCTGCCTTCGCCTCTGTGGAGGAGGAGATGTGAATGAATCTGCGTTAAACTGGCCACTGAAGCCATCATGGCAGGAATGAAAGGTTTTCAGAGCGCCCACCTCGTGTGATGTCCGTTAAGAACATGATTTCCTCTGGTTGGCATCCGATCCTCTCGGCGATGTTCTCATAGCTTTTACTGTCTACTTTGGCGCCAATGTTGGTGTCAAAGTGACCATCAAACAACTGAAAGAACAAAAAAACAAAAAAGTTAAAGTTAAAGGATAAAGTTAACTGTCGCCAAAATGCAACCTAGGGTCTTTTTGTGAATTTACCCGAGGCAAACTTTCGTTTTAAGTTTGACCGTATTTTCGTTTTCGGTCAAATTGCCTTTTGAATGGGAGTGCTTGGGGCACTTCAGTGATAGCATCAAAAATCACGAATGTGAATGAACTGACTCTGAATTTTAGTATTGCTTCTTATATGAGGATCCTTTTTCAAATACAAGGTCAATATTGATTTTCACTAACGACAAAACAACAAATTATCCGTGAATTTATATGGAACTAAGCTTTAGGAGCTTTCCATCTTTACTCTCCTCCCTGTTACGTTGCATTCGGAGATCGACTATTTTTGTCTGACAAAATGCCGGTGGACACAGAGTCAGTGAGTTGTTCAAAATCTTTCTTTTAGTAAACTCTGTGTACCCAATGTTGTCAATGCTGGAGTTCATGTGTAGAGCCTCTGGTGATACTTCCAGCACAGTTTCATGTTGTGTCGAGCCTTCTTAGTGTTTTAAAAATAGGGATTTCTGATGCTATCATAGTCGTGCCCCATTCACTCCCATTCAAAAGGCAATTTGACCAAAAACAAAAATACGGTCAATCTTAAAAGTGGCGTTTCCATCCTAATTATGCTTTTACACGAAGGTTTGCCTCGGGTAGATTAACAAAAAGAGCCTAGGTTGCATTTTGGCAACAGTTATCCTTTAAAAACTTGCAAATCCACATCAATCCATATAAACTTGTAGGTTATTTTGTGTCCCACAAATATTCACTTTGTGATCTGAATCGAAAACCAGATCAAATGAGCTGCTGTTTGTTGGCAGTGATTCAATATGAATTTTGTTGTCGACTTTCTGGGTAAAATAACAGTTGGTAGTTCAAGTATTACTGGTCAGTGTTTACAAAAACTGAAATAAAATTGAAATAAAAGGGACATTTTTAGATACATTTTTTTGGGGGGGAAAGTTAGAAATGTTGCCTTAGCAACCAACTAAATTTAAAACAAGTTTGAAGTCCTAAAATTCCAAAAAAAACAAACTAAAATAAATAGAACATTAATAGCTAAATAGAAATACAAAACAAAAACGAATAAACACAAAAAAACATGCCAGTGTTGCAAATGTAATGTAAAAAAAATAAATGTAAATAAAACTGAAATAAAATATCAACTTAAGATAGATTTTCAATTTTAGAGTAAAAAAAAACTAATTTAAAATGCTTTGGTAAATAAATGAATTGAAATAAGTTTAACTTGAAGTACTAAACTTACTAAAATAAAAATATTAAAGCAAAAAAACAACAACATATATATATATATATAAACTAAAAAAAGGCATAAGAAAATTACTAAAACAAACAATGAACAAAATTTAAATAACACTAAAATAACACTGCAGCACAGCAAAATTACAAAGTAGTTTAAGTAATAGTAAAATGAAAACTGAAATTTCTGAATAAAAAACAATTTAAAATATTAATAAAAAATGTTTTAAGTAGTACATTAATAATAGTAAAATAACACTGCAGCTATCATCAGGTTGACAAGTAAATGTCATCAATAAGGATATTCTGAACAGCCCTGGCTCATCCTGACTGTAGAGATCATAGTATCACAATGATTCAGAAATTCCCATCTAAATAGTGCTCATACATCCACCAGCTCCAGCTTACGTCTAACAGATTGCCTTGCACTGAGTATCTGAAGAGCAGCTTCTGAGCCTCCACACTCCCTGAGGAGTAGATGAAGACCTTCAGTCCACGGTGCCTCCACCTCCTGACGGCTGGAGCCACGTCCTGATACACCCTGCGACAACACCACCACATCACTCATTTATACAACATAGACCATCACTGACACGTGATCACGTCTCTTCTGCTCACCAAGGCACATTTGGTTTATGTGACCAAAAACTGAGGAAAACCAATAATATTGCATTACATTGTAAAACAGCTGTTTTCTATAGTAAGTGTAATTTATTTCTGTGATCAAAGCTGGATTTTCAGCATCATTACTCCAGTCTTCAGTGTCACATGATCCTCCAGAAATCATTCTGATATGATGAAACATTTCAGATTATTATCAGTGCTGAAACAAGTTTCTGCTGACATATTCAGGATTCATAGATGAATAGAAAGCTCAGTAGAAATTTATTTGAAATAGAAACCTTTTTTAACATTATAATTGTCTTTACTGTCAAATTTTATCAATTTAATGTGGTATTGCCGAATAAAAGGAAAATTTCTCTCTAAAAAATCTTTCTGACAGCACACTTTTAAACAGTGGTGTATTTTTTTATAGTCTTCACTTTGCATGTTGTCTGGAGGATATCATGGAGCATGATGTGGAATAACATGTTTTTCCAATTAGATACAGAAAATTATCAGTTAAAGGAGCTGTATGTAAGAAATGTATTTCAATTAATCATAAAATGGCCCTGATATGTCACTAGACATTAAGAAATCATGTTCATTTCAAATACTTGTATCACTGACAACAGTAGATCGGCCAGGATATTGTCATTTAAAAGTGAAGTTGCAGCCCTCAACTGATGTTGATGTTGTCATCTTGTGTTTTGGCCTGAAGCGCCACCCTCCACCTATCTACCAATCACGAAGTCAGTTGTGTTTTGGCATCGGGGTTGCCAGCTCTGCTCTAGTTACCACAGCTAGGTAGCAGCCTACGTTCCTGCTGGATCCTGCAGCCTATCTGGCAACCTCGAGTCAGGGGGAGGGGATACACCACTCTACAGTAATTTGAAAGTGATTGCAGTACCAGTTTTGGCCATAATCTTACATACGGCTCCTTTAATCAAAGAAATAATCAACAGATTAATTTACTATCAAAATAAGCATTAGTCACAGCTCTTATGAACGGCTTCAGAGGGAAAAAAATATTGCTTATTGTATTAGTAATTTATTTAAATATAATAATAAATGTACATAATAATAAATGTATTATGATGATATAAAAATATAAATATGTATGTATGTATTTTTATTTTAAAATACTAAATTATATTTATGCAGTAGTTATACTCCATTCCTTCACTTTTTGAGCATGGACCTGAAAATGAAATTTCCAACTTAAACTGTCGTAAATCTTGAATGCTTTTGTGCACAGACTTAAGTTTGCTCTTTTTTTTTTTTAAAGACGACACTTGGCAGATTATTGCTGAATTGAAAAAGTTTTGTTTAAAAAAAATTATAGAATTTTACATTGATTGTAATGAAAAATGCACAAAAATACAATTTTACATTTTTATAAGAAATATATTTTCCAAAACACATTTTGCTCTAAAACTGAGAGAAAATCAAAGCCATAAATCCAAGCAGGCGGTGTTCCAAATTTTAGGTTGATATCTCCAAAAAATGAGCTTTTCAGCTTTTGTGTGCAGTACCAAACGGGTTTTGTTGATTTTTTTTAGCAAGTGCCAAAACCTTTTACCAAGTTCCCTACCATGAAGTAAAAAAACTCAAACGTGTGTTTGTGTGTGTAAATGTGTTCATGTGTAAAATGCTGTTATTGTGTGTATATGTATATCTGAGTTGGAAAAAGGCTGCAGCCACAACCAAGTTTAATAGCCTATATTTAAAGTAGGGCTGCACGATTATGACAAAAATCATAATTGCCGATTATTCCCTTGAAATTGTGATTATTAATTACGATTATCACAATTCACATTGAATATATATACAGTACAGGTCAAAAGTTTGGAAACATTACTATTTTTAATGTTTTTGAAAGAAGTTTCTTCTGCTCATCAAGCCTGCATTTATTTGATCAAAAATACAGAAAAAAAAGAAGTAATATTTTGATATATTATTACAATTTAAAATAATTGGTTTTCAATTTATTATTCTTTAAATGATCATTTATTTCTGTGATGCAAAGCTGTATTTTCAGGATCATTACTCCAGTCTATCACATGATCCTTTAGAAATCATTCTTATATGATGATTCATTATCAAAGTTGGAAACAGTTCTGCTGCTTAATATTTTTTCATAATCTGTGATACTTTTTTAGGATACTTAGATGAATAAAAAGTAAAAAAAGAAAAAAAGAAAAAAAAAGAAGCAAATGTTTTAAAAATAGAAATCTTTTGTAACAACAATATACACTACTGGTCAGTCATTTGGGGTCAGTAATTTTTTTTCTTTCTTTTTTTTTAAAAAAATAAATCAATATTTTTATTCAGCAAGGATGTGTTAAATTGATTCAAAGTGATAGTAAAGAAGATTTATATTATTAGAAAATATTTTTTTATTTTGAATAAATGCAGTTCTTTTTAACCTTTTATTCATCAAATATATTAGGCAGCAGAACTGTTTCCAACACTCATAATAAATCAGAATATTAGAATGATTTCTAAAGGATCATGTGATAGACTGGAGTAATGAAAATTTTGCTTTGCATCACAGAAATAAATGATAATTTAAAGTATAATAAATTGAAAACCAATTATTTTAAATTGTAATAATATATCACAATATTAAATTTTTTTTCTGTATTTTTGATCAAATAAATGCAGGCTTGATGAGCAGAAGAAACTTCTTTCAAAAACATTAAAAATAGTAATGTTTCCAAACTTTTGACCTGTACTGTATATATATATATATATATATATATATATATATATATATATTTCTTTTGTAATCGCAGCTTTGAACGATTACGTAATCGTGGCATCCGTAATCGTAATCGCATTTAGAAATTCGATTAATTGTGCAGCCCTAATTTAAAGCCTATATTTATAAATAGTGTAGATATACTGTCATCAGGCTCTGACAGATGTGGCAGTGTGCGCTGGGGAAGACGAGGTTTACTTACTCGCCTTTGATTTTGCCGGTCATGTACGCGGCTCTCCACATGTGTCCCTGCAGCTGCTTGAGCGCCGTGCTCTTGCGGTCCGCGTCCATCTGCCACAGCACGTTCTCCACCACCTCATGGATGGCCTTCTCTTCGTCCGTGTGGACCGTCTGGTCCACCGCGTGAACGGGACCCGCTTTATTCTGCCGCAAGTCCTCTTCCGCCTGAACACAGACACGCTTCAGTCACAACACTGCATTACACCCGTTATATGAGCGGGTGCTCAGAACAACATGCTCAGATTTACAGTTAATTCTACATATAAAGACCAGGTTATCTATGGAAGCTTTTTTCCACCATGGAATAATAAAAATGTAAAAGATAATTGTGACTTTTTCCATCTCACAATTCTGGATTTTTTTTCTCAGAAATGCATTATATAAAAATCACAATTGTGAGATAAAAAGTCGCAATTATCTTTCAGTAAGCTTTCTCGGTTAACTAAAACTATTAAACAAAATTCTGTTAACTGAAATAAAGCTGAAATATTAATGAAAATGTGAAATATTGCCTCAGCTGGCAATAAACTGAAAGAAGTTGAAGCACTAAAAGTATCAACTGGAAATAAATAAAAACTAAACCAAAAATAAATTAAACCTGAATACACCTAAAAATAAAAAAAATAATTACAAATCACCAAAGCACATAACACACACATTTTTTATATAAAAATAAAGCCAATTCTAAAAATTAATAAATCTATAATAAAACAAAAAAGTAAAATAACATTAAGACCAAATTTATACCTTGAAAAATAAATATGGTACTGTACTGTGTATTATTTATTTGTTTATTATAATCAATTTAAAAATTTTTTTAACAATGTTTAATTTAACTTTTAGAACTCATTTAAAGTGCCCCTATTCTGTTTTTTTGAATATTACCTTTTCATGCAGTGTGTAATATAGTTGTTTGTGAATGTAAACGTTCTGAAAGTTGTAAAGTTGAAAGTGTATGACAAATAAAGTTATCATCTCCCAAAAGAAAGAATAGACTCTGAACCTCCTATACGAGTCATTTGTATTTCGATTCCCACTGTGTAACGGTTATACGTCACTAGAAAAGACATCAACATAATGCCCGCCTATGTTCTACGTTGTCCGTCCGCGAACAACTTGACGCCCACAAACACGTCATTTTACTGACGGCTGCTTCTCAAATCTCAACGTAGACAGTATATAAACTGGACACAGCGACCCCATTGGTTTCAACGGAGAAAAGTGAAGCAAATTAGAAGCACTCACTTCCTGATGGCTGAGCGTACTGCGCAGACTCAAACTGAGCTTGACGACGTAGATGTGACGTGAGCTAGTAGTCTTCTAGAAGTCTTCTAGTAGCTGTGCCAAGAGAAATCTGAATCATTCCCTTCCGAATCTTGCAGAGACGGAGAGCGTGAGTAGGAGCTGTCCATGAACTGGAGCAGGAGAAACTTTATGATTCTCTATGGGCTTCTCCCTTGACTTTATCGGACTTTATGCCTCCACGTCCCCCTGATTGACTGCGAGCTTCTCCTCCTGTCTATACGGTAATTTCCAGAGAGTCGCGTGGTTATGACGCAATCGTTAGCCTATTTTTACAAAAACTGTTTCTACGGGGCCATAATGTAAGATACAAGGTAATGGAGCCTTTTATACATTGTTGTGTTTCTTTAGAAATAAATAATGGACAAATGGAGTCTTTAAACGCCTCAGATGTAAAGTTATTCGCTGTCAAAGTGACGCCAAAATGAATGGGAGTCAATGGAATGCTAACAGCAGGTGATGGCTTGTTAGCCAATGGCGGCTCCCGGGGGTGGTACGGAATTTGAGAGCTCGATTACCCCCCTGAATCTCAGAGGTCAATGCGGGATTCGCAATACGCTTGCTCTGAGCTCTGGACGAAGCTGAAGTTCAGTTACGGTAATGGACATTTAGCTTCCGTTGTGCGCTGTAAACCAATCACAACAGACTGGGCCATCTGACCAATTAGAGCAGAGTAGACCAATCACAACAGACTGGGTCATCTGACCAATCAGAGCAGAATAGACCAATCACAACAGACTGGGGGCACGTTCAAGTTCAAAACGGTGCGCAACGTTTTGCTACGGTTTCCGGGTTGAACGTCATGTTTCCTGGAAACGGCGTGCACCGGTGTGCAACGGGGTTTGAGATACGTTTTCTCTTGTTTGGTGGGTGTGTCAGAACTGCAGTCCAATCAGCAGCAACATGTATATAAAGCACGTGGTATTAAAGTGAACTCGCACAATGGGTTCAAGGAAAGTAATTTACAAATGTGTTCGATGCAGCGCGGTATACGCAACAACTGAGGATATTAGAAGACATGTTTGTCGAAAGTTTTATTGTAAAAATATAGGATATCAACATAATGATGTAGTTGTTTATATTTTTAGCTTCATTGCAAGTGTATGACATTTGGTATAGAAATAAATAATGGTAATTAAGTGCTTTTCCTAAAAATGAGAAAGAAAATACAGGGTATTAAAATAGTATGAACTACAAATAAAGTGAGTATGTGAGGCTAAATAGATGTGTTTTAGTCTGAATTAGGTAAAATGTGTGCTTCAATTTCAGGTTCAGCCATCCCTTCACTCGATTGGGATGTTCTCTTTTGATCTGGGCGGCAAGTGCAGTAACTGTAACATCGGGCATATTTTGTAGTATTAAACACATATTTATACCGACTTCATCAGGCTCCGAAAATTCTTCACAAAGAACACAAAGAATGGCCTTCTCAGCTGCCATAGTTGCAACTCTTGCGTCATCAGAACAGTGTGTTCAACGCATCACCGTTTCTGTTTAAAAAACGTTGTGCAACGTTTTGTCGGGGCTGAACGCAGCCCGGGTCATCTGACCAATCAGAGCAGAATAGACCAATCACAACAGACTGGGCCATCTGACCAATCAGAGCAGAGTAGACCAAATCACAACAGACTGGGTCAATCTGACCAATCAGAGCAGAATAGACCAATCACAACAGACTGGGTCATCTGACCAATCAGAGCAGAGTAGACCAAATCACAACAGACTGGGTCATCTGACCAATCAGAGCAGAATAGACCAATCACAACAGACTGGGTCATCTGACCAATCAGAGCAGAATAGACCAATCACAACAGACTGGGCCATCTGACCAATCAGAGCAGAGTAGACCAAATCACAACAGACTGGGTCATCTGACCAATCAGAGCAGAATAGACCAATCACAACAGACTGGGTCATCTGACCAATCAGAGCAGAATAGACCAATCACAACAGACTGGGCCATCTGACCAATCAGAGCAGAGTAGACCAAATCACAACAGACTGGGTCATCTGACCAATCAGAGCAGAATAGACCAATCACAACAGACTGGGCCATCTGACCAATCAGAGCAGAGTAGACCAAATCACAACAGACTGGGCCATCTGACCAATCAGAGCAGAATAGACCAATCACAACAGACTGGGTCATCTGACCAATCAGAGCAGAGTAGACCAATCACAACAGACTGAGCCATCTGACCAATCAGAGCAGAGTAGACCAATCACAACAGACTGGGTCATCTGACCAATCAGAGCAGAATAGACCAATCACAACAGACTGGGTCATCTGACCAATCAGAGCAGAATAGACCAATCACAACAGACTGGGTCATCTGACCAATCAGAGCAGAATAGACCAATCACAACAGACTGGGCCATCTGACCAATCAGAGCAGAGTAGACCAAATCACAACAGACTGGGCCATCTGACCAATCAGAGCAGAGTAGACCAATCACAACAGACTGGGCCATCTGACCAATCAGAGCAGAGTAGACCAATCACAACAGACTGGGCCATCTGACCAATCAGAGCAGAATAGACCAATCACAACAGACTGGGTCATCTGACCAATCAGAGCAGAGTAGACCAATCACAACAGACTGGGCCATCTGACCAATCAGAGCAGAGTAGACCAATCACAACAGACTGGGTCATCTGACCAATCAGAGCAGAATAGACCAATCACAACAGACTGAGCCATCTGACCAATCAGAGCAGAGTAGACCAATCACAACAGACAGGGTCATCTGACCAATCAGAGCAGAATAGACCAATCACAACAGACTGGGTCATCTGACCAATCAGAGCAGAATAGACCAATCACAACAGACTGAGCCATCTGACCAATCAGAGCAGAGTAGACCAATCACAACAGACAGGGTCATCTGACCTATCAGAGCAGAATAGACCAATCACAACAGACTGGGTCATCTGACCAATCAGAGCAGAATAGACCAATCACAACAGACTGAGCCATCTGACCAATCAGAGCAGAGTAGACCAATCACAACAGACTGGGTCATCTGACCAATCAGAGCAGAGTAGACCAATCACAACAGACTGGGCCATCTGACCAATCAGAGCAGAGTAGACCAATCATAACAGACTGGGTCATCTGACCAATCAGAGCAGAATAGACCAATCACAACAGACTGGGCCATCTGACCAATCAGAGCAGAGTAGACCAATCACAACAGACTGAGCCATCTGACCAATCAGAGCAGAGTAGACCAATCACAACAGACTGGGCCATCTGACCAATCAGAGCAGAATAGACCAATCACAACAGACTGGGTCATCTGACCAATCAGAGCAGAGTAGACCAATCACAACAGACTGAGCCATCTGACCAATCAGAGCAGAGTAGACCAATCACAACAGACTGGGCCATCTGACCAATCAGAGCAGAATAGACCAATCACAACAGACTGGGTCATCTGACCAATCAGAGCAGAATAGACCAATCACAACAGACTTGGCCATCTGACCAATCAGAGCAGAGTAGACCAATCACAACAGACTGGGTCATCTGACCAATCAGAGCAGAATAGACCAATCACAACAGACTGGGCCATCTGACCAATCAGAGCAGAGTAGACCAATCACAACAGACTGGGCCATCTGACCAATCAGAGCAGAGTAGACCAATCACAACAGGGCTGCGTTCAGCCCCGACAAAACGTTGCACAACGTTTTTTAAACAGAAACGGTGATGCGTTGAACACACTGTTCTGATGACGCAAGAGTTGCAACTATGGCAGCTGAGAAGGCCATTCTTTGTGTTCTTTGTGAAGAATTTTCGGAGCCTGATGAAGTCGGTATAAATATGTGTTTAATACTACAAAATATGCCCGATGTTACAGTTACTGCACTTGCCGCCCAGAACAAAAGAGAACATCCCAATCGAGTGAAGGGATTGCTGAAACTGAAATGGAAGCACACACCTAATTCAGACTAAAACGCATCTATTTAGCCTCACTGACTTTATTTGTAGTTCATACTGTTTTAATACCCTGTATTTTCTTTCTCATTTTTAGGAAAAACACTTAATTACCATTGTTTATTTCTATACTTGCAATGAAGCTAAAAATATAAACAACTACATCATTATGTTGATATCCTATATTTTTTACAATAAAACTTTCGACAAACATGTCTTCTAATATCCTCAGTTGTTGCGTATACCGAGCTGCATCAAACAAATTTGTAAATTACTTTCCAACCCATTGTGCGAGTTCACTTTAATACCACGTGCTTTATATACATGTTGCTGCTGATTGGACTGCAATTCTGACACACCCACCAAACAAGAGAAAACGTATCTCAAACCCCATTGCACACCGGTGCACGCCGTTTCCAGGAAACATGACGTTCAACCCGGAAACCGTAGCAAAACGTTGCGCACCGTTTTGAACTTGAACATGCCCCAGACTGAGCCATCTGACCAATCAAAGCAGAGTAGAGCAATCACAATAGACTGGGCCATCTGACCAATCAGAGCAGAGTAGACCAATCACAACAGACTGAGCCATCTGACCAATCAGAGCAGAGTAGACCAATCACAACAGACTGAGCCATCTGACCAATCAGAGCAGAGTAGACCAATCACAACAGACTGGGCCATCTGACCAATCAAAGCAGAGTAGACCAATCACAATAGACTGGGCCATCTGACCAATCAGAGCAGAGTAGACCAATCACAACAGACTGAGCCATCTGACCAATCAAAGCAGAGTAGACCAATCACAACAGACTGAGCCATCTGACCAATCAGAGCAGAGTAGACCAATCACAACAGACTGAGCCATCTGACCAATCAGAGCAGAGTAGACCAATCACAACAGACAAAGGAGGGATTTAGAGAGATTGATTCAACTGTTCAGTCACTTGAGAATCACTGAAAGTATGGTGATGTGCAATGTATATTTATTAAGAGAAAATGAAAGGTGTTTTTTTTTTTTTTTTTTTTTTTACCTTGGATGCATGTAAACATTTTGTAGGAGACTCCAAAACAAAATTAGGAGCCTTTAAAATAGCACAATAAGGGCACTTTAATCAATTTTTATTTATTAATATGTATTTTAATCTATTTTTAATCATTATTTATTTACAAAACACTGTTGCACACATTTTGGTTAGTGTGAGGTTTATACTAGCATGTTGTTATGCAAAAACGTTGACACAACCACCCATTCTATATCCATATGAAAATAAGCCGAGAAACCTGTTTCTTGAGCAGATGCACGTCTTGTTTGCACTCGTCTTCTTCCCAGTGTGCAGACAGATATTCCTCCAGATTCTCTCTGATGAAGGGGAATAAGATGTCCTGCAACAGGACACAGCAGAATAAAGCATCTGAACAGGGTTTATATCAGGATCTCAGGCTGTGGGCTCTTACCTTGACAAACGTGATGGGCGTCGTGGTTCCTTCAATGTCCAGAAGAAAGACTCTAGTGTTTTCCGCTACTGCAATCGCTGCCATTTTTATCAATGGCAAACGATATATGTGTCTGTGAAAGTCCTGTGTTTTATTGGATTTTATTATAAAAGAGGCTCGGGAGTTGACAAACCAATCAATAATAGCACGCAGGCTAGCGGCGAGTGGCTAACAACACATGGAGCGGTTACAGGGTTGCCAAGTCCTCGCAGAGAAGCCCGCCCTCTATTATCGTCATAATTATTTTATTATTCATATTTAAAGGCAGGGTAGGTAGGATTTATTAAAAATTAAAGATCCAAATTTGTTAAAACTTTCTATATATATCAATACATAATTAAAATGTAAGAACTCTGAAAAAAAGAGTATAAAAATCAAGTGACTCTAGACCGTATAATCTGTATTAAACACAGCTCATTATTTCGATTCGGGACGAATCAAAGGATTGGCTTAGGCGACTGTCACTCTCTCGCAACCATGGCAACCACCCTTTTGCCACACAGCACCTACCCACTTGCGCGCGACCGTTTGATTTGAGGAGTGCGAGAGGCACGGAACCTGATCACACCTCCGTCCAGTAGATGGCGGTAATGCACTATGTTTGCAAGCTGCCAATAAAATCTATCGAAGAAGAAGAAGAAGGCACTGAACCTAGGAATACCAAAACAATGGCAGAGAAAGAGCAATCTAAATTTACAGTACCGGCATATGCAGTTAGTGAAGGCAAACCAGGCAAAAAAATGCCCCTTCCCCTCCGCTTGTCTCAGGTAAATAATGCGTCCTCTAGCTCAGCGGTCGGAGTCGCGCGTTCATGTGTTTTGGGGACGTGGCTTTGGAAGAAGCACAGAAATGAGGGGGTGGAGTGAATGGAAATAATGAGATGTCTTTAAAACAGTCGTGAGAGGTCTACAGACACTCGATTTTGATACTTTCTTTTTCAGAGTACTTACATTTTAATTATGTATTGATATGTACATAAAGTTTAAACAAATTTGAAAAATAAATTTTTTAGACCATTTCTACCTACCCTGCCTTTAATCATATTAATTTTATTCATGCTACATTGGCACAGTTCATTTGCTATACCTTTGCGTTTAAAAATGCACGTACATTTTGTACGATATATCATGCATCAGCTCCACATTTATATATAGTGGAAATAGTCAATTGAATGTGATGATGATAGTAGGCTAATAATAATATTAATAATAATAATAATAATAATAGATTCAGAACCACATATTAGTTGTAGTTCTACTTATATGTTGTGGTGGTGGATTAATAAAGGAAGTGTTTTGTGCAGAAAAGTATTTATTTTCAAATTTAATAAGTAAATACCTTTTAGCGGGTGATGATTTCCCACCAATCTGGCAACAGGCTGGGAAGGGCAATTGAGTGAGGAAGTGAATGCAAGGCTAAAGTCTATAAATAAAATAATTTTTCTACTGCAAAAATGTCCTTAATTTATGTACTTGTTTTATATTCAAGCCCCTCTTTTGGATAATTGTGTGTAAACTGTTTACCAAACACTGTCGCTTACAGGCAGACACTGGCAGCTGTTATTATGCAGCTGGTTATATCAAAGACTATAGATATAGAAAATAAAACTATTATTCATATAAACAATTAAATGATATAATCTCTTTTTTAGACAAAACGAAATACAAATATTTGCAATATAATATTATACGATATACAAACTTTGCAATTGATATATTTAACCTTTTTTTTTTTTTTTTAAGGAGTGGTCTGAGGAATCAAATAAGGGATAATAATGTACAGTCAGCCGGTCATTACTGCAACATGATTCCTGACTGACGGGGAAACAGGAGAAATATTGCGATAATGACCGCCATTGTTAAATTTACGTAAGGAAATGAATTAAATGAATCAATTTCACTGTCAATCATTCACAAATTTACTGTAAACAAAGCAAAAAAAATAATAATATTTTTGTTTCCCAAATGAAAACAAAGCAAAACAAGTAATAATTATGCAAGTATTGAATTAAAAGAATTTGGGGTCTTTTCTGTCCCAATAAGCAATGAAATTGTAAAACATATATATATATAATTATTATTATTTATTTTTTTAGTTTTACAAGCTACACGTCATCAAACAGTTACGCTTCTATTTGTAGGCTAATTATTTTAATTTAATGAAAGATATTTTTATTCCTTTATTTATTTAACAGACAGTAATAATTGATATTATTTTTGCTTAACTGTATTGTATTAATATCCATTTGCATAAAAAAACACTTTCATTTTCTCTTAATAAATATGCAAAGCTGTTATATTGCATCACCACAAAATACGTTACGCTAAAATAAAACGTCATACGTTAATAAAAAACGGCAAATAATTAAAAAAAAAATCCTTTATTAAACAGTATTCAAGTACAAAATTTTTAATGCATACTTCAACGATACGTTTTTTTGTGTTGATACAGCATTTAGAAGAAGAAGAAGAAAAACGAAATACAACAAAAATAAATTAAATTAAATTAAAAAAGGGGGAGTGGGTCTTAATCTGGAACATAAAGAAGCATTTAAAACATCCACTGAAGAGTTTTTGCTTCAAATTATTCTTCCATTTGAAATGGGGTTTAATCTTTAAATATTTGCATCTTGCATACACTTGGATAAAGTGTTTACCTTAATATAGCCTACATTTGCAGAAGAATTTATATATGTTTATATATATATATATGCTTTCAAACTGTACAGAGATGACATTAATGATATACAACTTTATACAATAATGATTTGCTAAAAAAAAGAAAAATAACAAAGGAAAATTTTAAAAAAGACCATGAGGGTACAAATTAAAGTCACTACAAATTGAGGTTGTTTTAATAGCTTTCTTATTTACTGAGGAAGAAATGGTATTAAGGTACATTAAAAAAAAGAAAGAAAGAAAAACTGGTTTGTTGTTGGTGAACTTACATTTATGTATATACAATTTGCCAATTAAATGTTTTTTTTTTAATTTATCACAAAGCAAGCTTTGTTTTTAGTGGGGTCAAAATCAAAGTATCCCAAACATAATGTCTTTAAAGGTTGCGGATATATCTTGCTGGATATTCTCTTTAATAAACGTGTTAACATTTTTCCATAAAATATAAGTATATATTCAGTATAGAAACATGACCAAAATAAATGATAAACAGTTTCTGTGTGAACTAAAATGAGCATCTTGTGTCAATATTCATTTTATAGGCTATGAAATCATAAAATATTTAAAAGGGTAAAATGTATTTATTATTTTGAAAGACACTTCCTTTACTTTATTAGTGAGAAAATATTTTTGTTGTAAGGACAAACTGTTTCCAGTTTAATTTTTAAAACAAATGATTCCAGTAAAAGATTGCAGGAGATACAGAAATAATATCTTCAAGAAAAAGGTGTCTAACTTTATTATCTTTGTTTTCTGAAAAACATATTTTACCTATTGGAGTTTCTATTGGTTCAGGAAAAGTAGTTGTAGTAGAAGGGTACATTTTTTAAAAGCATACAGATTCCTGATGGGCTCCCATAACTATGGCAAATTCTTTGTTTTTATTTATACAGTAAAAATATAAATATTTCAAAGTGTATTTTTAAAACATATTTAATTATATATTATAAAACATCTACTATTATGTATATAATATCTAATATGTATGTGTTATGTTTTACTGTTATTGTCAAAGACTATTAGGTTAAGTCCCGCCCCCGTCCCGCCCCAAGCCACGCCCCGCCCCGCCCCTCCTGATTCCTCGTGCAGAGAGAGACGGATTTCGTCACTGATCTCTGGCCGCCATTTTAATCAACGCGGCACTTTATTCGTGTCTTTGACCTTTTAAAACCGCTGTAATATATTCTACTTTATAGCTAGCGTCGGATCAAACCACACATACTCCAAAATGCAGGCCGAAGAACAAGGTGACTTCAGCACTGACGAGTTTCCAGAAGGCTCCAAAATAAACGCGAGTAAAAACCAGGAGGATGACGGGTGAGTCTCGAGCGCGCGGCCTTCCCGCACAACCAAGCGCCTCGCGGACTTTACATACTAAATCACATCAAAATCACACGTTTGCGTCATTTATTCACATCTAAGTAGTTTCAAACGCGTATATTATTAATACGCTTAATATTTATTGTAGCTTAAGATGCTCGAAACCTAGTTATTGTTATTAACCCGTCTGCAGCGAATTTGCATCCTGGCGTCTAACGGCTTGGATTTTACTTTGAGTATTGTTAAAATTATACCGGGTTTAATGTTTTTTCTTTTTCATATTACTATGTTGCATTCTTAACATGCATCACCAGCAAATGTACATATAATATCAGGACTTGCATGATAATGCATCGTTTATTCGGTGGCGTGAAATGTATGTTTTTTTTTTATATTTGAGTAGGAAAATGTTCATCGGTGGACTCAGTTGGGACACCAGCAAGAAAGACCTTACCGACTACCTGTCCAAGTTTGGAGAGGTCCTGGACTGCACCATCAAAACAGACCCCATGACCGGCCGCTCCAGGGGCTTCGGGTTCGTGCTCTTCAGAGATGCTGACAGTGTCGATAAGGTAAATGCTCCCTGATACTCATTACTTTTGGTGAGAAGATTACTTTGACATCATGTTCATGATCGGTTCTTCATGTGTTCAGGTGTTAGAGCTGAAGGAGCACAAGCTGGATGGCAAATTGATTGATCCCAAGAGAGCCAAAGCCATTAAGGGCAAGGAACCCCCCAAGAAGGTTTTTGTCGGAGGTCTGAGTCCAGACACCACCGAGGAACTGATCCGGGAATACTTCGGGGCTTATGGGGACGTGAGTAACTCAAACTAAGAACTGAATAAACATCTAATTATGAACATATTTGTAATGAAATGATCATATTTGGGACTTTTGATCAGCACACTGGTACATATAAACTAATCTGTAATTTTTCTGTCTAAAGATCGAAAGCATTGAGCTTCCCATGGACACCAAAACAAACGAGAGGAGGGGATTCTGCTTTGTGACGTACGTTTTAGAGGATCCCGTTCAGAAACTGCTGGAGAACAGATACCATCAAATTGGATCAGGGAAGGTATGTTGATATTAAAATATCTTGCAGATCATTTCACACACCAGTACCTCATTCAGGATAAATACAACTGGTCATAGTAAGCATGCGATCCACTTAAGTATTGTCTTTTACACATTTATTTTATATTTACACTACCAATCAAATGTTTGGGGTCAATGTTTTTTAAAGTTTTATTCATCAAGGATGCATCAAACTGATCAAAAGTCACAGTTAAGACAATTATAATGTTACATGATTTCTATTTCAAATAAATGCTGTTCTTTTGACCTTTCTATTTATTAAAGAATCATTAAATAAAAATGTATAATGTTTTACACAGAAATAAGAAGCAGCACAACTGTTTTCAACATTGATTATAATCAGAAATGTTTCTTGATCATCATATCAGAATGGTTTCTGAAGGATCATGTGACACTGAAGACTGCAGTAATGATGCTGAAAACTCAGCTTTGACAACATTATTATAAACCGCTGTGTATTTTCTCTGAAATTATTATAAAGGGTGTTTTATCAGAGGAACCGCTATTTCAGCTAAACATCTATTGTTGTGAGGTAAAAGATTTAATAGTTAAAACGCAGTAAATAAATAATTAAGAGCATGTTTTCCATTGAACACAAAAAACAATGTTTAATAATTTTTATGCTTCAATACATAGTAATAAATAGCTGTATTCATCTTCATATTGCTAAACATTTTAACATACCTTGGTGAACATGTTATGAAGGATGAAATGATAGTTTGAATTGATGAGAGATTATGGGAATAAACTGATTTGACCAACTTTAATGTTGTTTTGCTGTCAGGGATGTTATTAAACTGTAATAAAAAGCACATTTAAATTGCTGATTAATTTTATACTGTCAACTTCTGTTGCCGTGAAGAACTCAACACATCAGCCACATGGTAGTAATGCTGTTTCCATTTGTTGTCAGTGTGAAGTGAAGGTTGCCCAGCCTAAAGAAGTGTACAGACAGCAGCAGAACCGAGCGGACCGGGGCTTTGGAGGAGGCCGAGGAGGAGGAGGACGAGGAGGAGGCCGAGGAAGAGGTATGCGGATCTAGAGGTGGCTCTCTCTTTGGCCAGCTGCTACTTCTAGCTCTTCTTGACCTAAAGGGTTCTCTAACTCTTTCTGAACAGGACAGGGCCAAGGCTATAATCAAGGATACAACAGCTACTATGGCCAGAACTATGGAGGCTACGGCAATGGATACAACCAGGGCTATAATGGCTATTCTGGCTATGACTATTCAGGATACAACTATCCAAATTATGGCTATGGACAAGGCTATGATGAGTACAATGGTAATTTTGCACACATTTAACTCTCAGAGAAGCCACGCATTTATGTTTATATTTATGATGTATTTTATTTTTCACCCGTTAACATGTCTTTAGGAAGCTGTTCGTTATTAAAACAATTTATTTTAGGCAAAAGTTGCATCAAGGTGTAGTTTGGGAAAACTCTGGGCTTTTAGGGCTGCAAAAGTGCATTGAATTCACAACACAATTCAGCACACGGGTTTTTGGAAAGAATATATAATTCAACCAGAGAGATTATAGTCATGAAGTTAGAGTTCACAATGTGGCCATTTAAATTAAATTCATTAAAGCATGTTTTAAATATAATCAAAACATGACACTGAAGGCAAGACACCTCCGATTAATAGGGTAAAAAATTAACTAATAGATTTCACCATACTTCCCCAGTTGATTGATTGGATTAAGAGTTGCCAACATTTTTTTTGTATTACAAGTTTTCTGAAATGTTAAATTGTAATTTCCAGAACAGAAATCTGAAAACTGGATTAAGCCAGGTTCAAAGTTTGTTTCATTTTAGATATAAAGGTTTTACAGAGGGGATTTTGGATTTGTCTTTTTATTTCTCCAGAAATCTGAAAATACTGTCAACTTCCAGAAATAAAATATTTTTCACAATGTTTTTAGAAACGAAATGTTTAAAATCAGGCTAATTGAATAGTATCAAACTCCTCAGTAAAAATCTTCAGAATATATATATATATATATATATATAGGAATAAAACGGGAAAGTTTGGTGTTTTAAGGGCCTTTAAAGATATGTGTTGTAATTCAAATCTGCAGATTCAAATAGGTGCAATAAAAGCAACACTTAAAAGTGAATTTGGGATGTTTTCTTTCCACTAGTTTGAAACCACACTTTATGAAAAGCCAAATAGTTCAAAATTGACCGATGCATGAAAACTGTTTTTGCCTGTAGTGTCTCGCCTTAATTTAAAAAAGTATATATTTTTTTTTATGTCAATAAAAATTATGAAACAGCTAATTTGGAATAGTTTTTGTACCATTCATTGAATAGGCTCCATTGTGTAAGATCAATTGAATTAGTTGGATCTCTAATTTATGTACAGAATTCCAGGGCATGCAAGACTTTTCCCATCACTAAAACAGAACTCAAATGAAGGAAAAAAATTAGACTATGTTCAGACTGCCAGCAAAAATCAGATTTTTGAATCAGATCCAGGTTTTTGAAAGTCTGGACAGCAAAAAAAAATGATTTGAAAAAATCTGTCCACAAATGGAGGAGGTTTGAAATGCGATTCCACTCATATTTTTACAGATGCGTCTCAGTCTGGACGCTCAAATCGCATTTCAAACGTCTCTTAATGCGACGCACAAAGATAACTCAAACCTTGTGACTGGAGTGCCAGAGGTATTCATACGGGGTTCAAATGGGATGTTCAGAGATGGAGTTATTTGGAGAGCGAGATGATGCACATCCATTTGTCCTGCGTTGGTTTTTAAAAGCCTCGTCACATACGTGGGTACGTCTACGTCATTACCAAAGCAGCCCATGATATGTTGGAATACAGGTCTGATTTGCCTGCAGTCTGAGCATAGCTTTAGATGTAATGGGTTGAGTCAGGTGGCCGGTGCCTTTTACTCTCGAGCTTTGGCACTTCATGCACATTTTTGTCCCAACAAAACGGTTGTTGTGATTAATTTAGAGTTTAGTTTTTAGTGACTCAATTGAATTGCTTTCTACACTTGTGCTACAGCATCTGTATTGGATTTCTGTAGGTCAAACGAGCAGTTACGGCAAGGCCTCGCGGGAGGGCGGAAACCATCAGAACAGCTACCAGCCGTATTGATGAAGTGGCTAAACGCATTCATATCAGCGGTAAGGTCACACATCTTCGCCACGCTCTGGACCCGACCTCAATGTTAAAGATCAATAGACAATACCTAACAGCCTAAAGGCGGCCTATGCATATCAATGCAGCTGAGTTAAATACATGTCTATAGATCTTTAATCGCTAATGTTTGTGTAGCCATTTTGCCTTTTTAGTGTGCCAGAAAAACGTAAGAGTTTTTCTGTAGGTTTTCCTTTTCCTCCTCCTGCTTTAACAGGTGATCATAAAGGAATAACATAGAGACTTGATAGCAATGCTAACAGGTAAAGTACAGCTAAAGGGGTACAGAGTAAAGGCGCCTCTCCTGATTTTTCCTTTCTTTCCCTAATTCTGATTATTGTACCTTGTTTGTACCTGCCAGCGGGGACTTCATTGCAGGCCGTGTGTCACCTGACCACGACATTCTCTGGGCGTCGCACATAGCGGGCAGAGAGCACGGCATGCACAAGAAAGCGCTGTCCTGTGGTATGGTCTCTTCAAACTTCCTGTACCAGCGTAAAACAAACAAAAAGACAAAGGAGATTCCCCCATTTTCCTTAAGTTGTTGGTTTTCGTTAACAGTTCAAAGTGTGTTTTTTCCAGGACTTTATTAACGTAACCTAAAAGTGATTCATAATAACTGCTTTGATGTATTCTCTTTTTCAATTGTAGTGCTCTTGTATTTCAGTTGTGGAGCTTCAGTGATTTATTTTCTTTGGTTTCTTCCTTAAAAAAACGGTCACCTCCCTTGTAAATAATTGCATAAACTCTCTCATAATGCTTGCTTTTTCTTTAGAGGCCATAGAGAACTTCAAATGGGGTTCACCTCAAGGCTTTTTCTTAAACGTAGCCTTTAAAGATCATATGTAAAGTGGGTTACGAAGCCATTAAAAGCTGACAAATCTGTGTTAGACAGACTCACACATTGGATAAATGCAAATGACATTGCGATTTTCAGGTTAAGACGTTTGGGCTCGCTCCTCGAATGGTCCACCGGCCTCTTGGAGCTGAAGCTTTTGCTGGCTTATGAGCTGTTTTGTCGATCTAAGACGTCGAACATATGATCTTTAATCTTTAATGATGATTTTCCTAGTTTAAAATCGACAGCTCAAGAAGTTAAACACTGAAACATGGACGTGCTGTTTTTGTGACGTGTCCAAATCGGAGTGGTTCATCTTGTGTATCTTCTCTTGTAGGTCGGAGGCTGACTTCGACATTGCTCCTCGGAGGCAGCTTGTGGAATCCTGTCCGTAAACAACTATTAAAATATGTTATCCGGTCCTCTGGGGACAAATTCAGTGTCTGACCTTGTAAATAGCGAGACGTTTTGTTTCCAAGTTTTGTCTTATTCTGTGCTTTGTTCAGATCGAACCTGTAGGTTTTGTGCTGATGTGTTCTTAAGTCTTGATTAGGAAAAGTGTCCTTTATTTTGTATTTTAGTTCTTTTCCTGACGTTTTTTGGATAAAGGGATTAAAAAATGGGAAACAATTTTGTTGTGCTGTGTTTTCATTTTCTCTTGAGTTATACACTACCTGTAATACACACCTGCGTTATAACAAAAAATAAATATGACCTTTTCACATCGTTGGGGGTGTACAGACTAAATTATATACATATCAGAGGTTTATAATAAACGGGATCTAATTCCTAAAAAATAAAAACAATATGCGTTAGAGTTGCGTAGCGATTCTGAGTGACGTCATTACGTTCAACTTCCGTTTCGCCGCCATTTTGTGAATGGACGCCGTTGCCATCGACATCCCGAAAAGAGAGTCAAATAAACGCGATTCTGAGCCCAATTAACACGATTTACAGTCATTCCGGTTCTGTTACAACCTTAGACGCTTTCTTCAAAAGAACACGACGTGATTGCGCGCGGTTTCGCCGAGAATTGAACAAAGATGTCGGAGGAGCAGAATCTGGGCGAAGACTCGATGATGATGAAGATGGAGGATGAGGATGGAGAGGGTTTGGGCGAAGAGCAGATGCCGGGCGCTGATGAAGAGGGCGGGCAGGGGGAGGCGGAGGGCTCCAAGATAGATGCCAGCAAGAATGAGGAGGATGAAGGGTGAGTAAACGCCGTGGAGAGAGACCGCAGTAAATAAACCTCAATTTAGACATTTCCTTATTCTAATAACGTTAGATTCGTTCAGTCATTTTTATAAATCGTTAAGAGTCTATTCGACTTGCGTTTCGTTCAAACAAGTACACATGTCAGCTAATTTTCTGTGAATCAATATATTATTTTTTTCTGATAGGCCAAACTGTGTAACTTAAATGACGTGACTATGCATCTGCCGGGCCGGGTATAATTGTGCATATTCATTAGTCATATATTCATGAGCTGTTAGTTAGCTTTCCGAACTCATTTGCCTTTCAAATGCACGTTCGTCAAATGTCAGATGCTTCTTTTCAAAAGAGAAACTCAATAAACTTGGTGTGTGTGTTCTCAGTGTTGTTTTATCACGTTATATTGTATATTATTATTTCATAAATACATGACTACATGTCAAAGTAAGGCTTGAAACATAATCAAGTAGTAACTGACCTTAGTTTATAGTCTATTTCTGATTTCTGTAACTCACCTTAATATCCAGAGCCACCATATGTCCTCACGCCAGTGTTTTGTTTTCAGGAAAATGTTTGTTGGGGGCTTGAGTTGGGACACAACTAAGAAAGACCTGAAGGATTACTTCAGCAAATATGGAGAGGTGGTCGACTGCACCCTGAAACTGGATCCTTTGACAGGCCGGTCCAGAGGATTTGGCTTTGTGCTGTTTAAAGAAGCTGACAGTGTGGAAAAGGTATCTTTGCATATAGTTGTGTGTGTGTGTGTGTGTGTGTGTGTGTGTGTGAATTCATGTGCTTATTATCATTACGCTATTAGTTGAGCAGCGTAAGCTTCGTTTCAGTTATGATGCTGAGGCAACCTTGATCAAATCAAAGTCTGATATCTGATCCTTGTCAAAGGTGATCACGCAAAAGGAGCACAAACTGAATGGAAAAGTGATTGATCCTAAGAAAGCAAAGGCCATGAAGTCCAAAGAGCCAGTGAAGAAGATATTTGTGGGAGGTCTTTCCCCAGATACTCCAGAAGAGAAGATCCGAGAGTACTTTGATGGCTATGGAGAGGTATGGAATTTTTTTTTAAATATATGTATGTGTGTGTGTGTATATAAATATATATATATATATGAAGAGTTCAGATGCAAAAGCCTCTAAGTGCCATCTGAAATTTTCTTCTAGAATGATAATTTTTATCAAGCTTGTATATTTAAGTTCAGTAATTTCACTTAAATGACAATTAATAGGTTGTTTTCATTGCCATTTAAGTGAAATTGCTGAACTTAAATATACGAGCTTGATAAAGAATGATCATTCTAGAAGAAAATTTCAGATGGCACTCAGAGGCTTTTGCATCTGAACTCTTCATATGTATGTATGTATGTATACGTATGTATAAATATAAATAATCTAATTTGCATTTCTTCTCAATATTTTCCCTAGGTGGATTCCATTGAGCTGCCAATGGAGAATAAAACAAATAAAAGACGAGGTTTTTGTTTCATTACATTTAAAGAGGAGGAACCAGTAAAGAAAATTATGGAGAAGAAGTACCACAACATCGGTTTAAGTAAGGTAAAGTCTTAAATGTCCTAATGTGCATGATTTGGTCATTTGACATTACGGTGTCTTTGAACATATATATATTACATGGTTTCGTTATTCTAAAACATTATCTCATTTAAATGTGTTTCCCCATAGTTTTTGTATCATAGATAAAACTTAATGAAAACAAAGTGAAGAAATTATGTTTTGTGCAAATCTGTAGTGCCCCTCAGATTATATGCGGGAAAAACAGATATTGTGGCCACAACTAAATAATTCGTGCCCATGTTTTTTATTTATTTATAAGTTAATTAAAGGGGTCATATGATGCCATTTTAAAAGTGCATTATTTTGTTTATTGGGTGTAATAAAATAGACTAACATGCTTTAATGTTCAAAAAACAGTAAACATGTTTTTCACTGTACACCATCGCACCACCTCTATTACCAGTCTGTCTGAAATGCGCTGATTTCTACTAAGCTCCTCCTTCTGAAAAGCCCAGAGTGCTCTGATTGGCCAGCTGACCCAGTGCGCTGTGATTGGCCCTTACCATAATCATGAGCTTTGGCTTCCAAGACTTCTGAAGCAGTTATAAACACAGTTAATAATGCCGTCAGCTTTACCGTATCAGTTCATATTCTGACTCTCTCAGGTTCAGGAAGCGGTCCTGCTGTACCTTTGTGTCTTTTTGTGGTGAAATGCTCTTGATGGTGTTTGTGAGACTGATCATGAGTGTAATGGCTCTTTCTGTTAGTGAGGTGTAATGTGACTGTGTGTGTGCAGTGTGAGATCAAGGTGGCCATGTCTAAGGAGCAGTACCAGCAGCAGCAGCAGTGGGGCGGGAGAGGAGGAGGATACCCCTCCAGGTCCAGGGGGAGAGGAGGTGACTCAAACACTACAGCTAACACACAACATTATCCCCTGATAAAGCTCCGACTGTAGAATGGGCGTAATCCAGAGTGTAGGAATTGGTCAAAATGGTGTCAGGAATTGAATTGGATGGATGTTGAAATGTAATGATAGAAAAATGAATTCACTGGATTTAAAGAAATTCAACATGCCTTGAGAAACAACAAAACATAATTATATAATTAATTTGGACTAATGATATGTTGGATAAAAGTTTTTATCAGATACACCAAACTAAGTGCAATAGAGTGCATTAGTCTGGTTCTGGAAGTACAAAAAACCGTATAAACCTTCAAATACAGCTCTACTGTGAGCTACGAGGTGTTTAATCAATGCTATTTGCTTCTGTTGAAGCTGCCAGTTCACATTATTTCAACTTATTTTTAAAATAATCATTTAACAGTGAAATTCTTGGTGAAAAACTACATTACCCATGATGCTGTACAGAAAATTACACCAATCAGAGTCGAAACTAGCAAAACTGAGTCAAAAGATATGGTTAGCTCCGCCCACTCCCATGAAACACTGCAAATTATTTATATATAAACAAGTAGTTTTTGCTTCTCCTTCGTTTTTAATTGGATTGTAGTTCTTTCCCTCGGCAAAGCCGTTTAGTTCACAGTCTTGGACCTTTGTATTTTATGTCCGATTTTCAAATTCTTATTTTGCTTCAAATTAAAGTTTGTAATGTTGTGATTATACAGCTTAAAAAGCTTAAAGAAAACTTTTTAAAAATCCTTATGGGAGAGATGAATGGAAAAAATCCTTCTGGAAAAGTGGCCGCTCTATAACAAGGTCAATTCACACATCCATTCAGATTTTGCTGTGCAAAAAAAAAAAAAAAGTTTGCGAAAATAAGTGTTCTTCCAATATGATCCATAAATAATTTATTAAGTACCACGAAGAGCAGAAAAAGAAATGTGGCAACATTGTCAATATTACTGGAAATCAGTTTGTAACCAGCTTGACCAAATTTCATCCCATTTTAATTTTATGTTCTTCACGTTCTGGATTACGTTCGAAACCCCAAGTCCACGTTCATCCTGAATTTCTTGTGTGTTATCATGCAGTTGCGGTCTCTTTAATAACTGTGCCGTACGTTTGGTTTCTGCCACAGGTCCCAATCAGAACTGGAACCAGGGATACGGAAACTACTGGAATCAAGGTTATGGAAATTACGGGAACTATGGCTACAACAATCAAGGCTATGGTGGATACGGGGGCTATGATTACACGGGTTACAACAACTACTACGGATATGGTGACTACAGCAGTATGTAATACTGTTTGTGAACGCACAGATGACAAAACTAAGGATATATTGTATCGTGGATTGTCGGTACTCGACCCGGACTATGACAATTGTGCACTAAATTATCTGAGCAGAATGCACATGCTTGTATGATACATGCCTTACGCTTTGAGAGAAAACTCTAGAACGTTTGCTGCAGTTGCTTTTTGTCTTACAGGGAAGGAAGGCTCGCTTGCACAAAGCTACATTGTACATATGTATTATAATAACTATGGTGCTAAATATAGAAAGGGATGTCTTTAGCTCAAAAACACATTTGTCAAAGTGCCTTTGAATCCATTGGATAGGAACTGAACGTGTAAAATCTGTAGGCCATGCAAAAAAAACGACCACTGGACAGTGGCTTGTTTTTTTAGAAGAAAATAAACAGTTTTCAAACAGTTTTCAATTTGTCTCTCACCATATTTTCAGAATACAGTATTTTCAGTACGATTAACGTAAGTATGTCGCAAGCATCACAAAAATTGGCTCTGAACCCCCGAATTGTGTTTTCTAAGAAGCGTCTTTCTCAGAGGTCTTCTCGAGCGAGCGTACGCCACCAACACATTTGCGTTGTTTCTGTTTTGTGCTCCCAACTCTAGATCAGCAGAGCGGCTACGGCAAATCCCCGAGGCGAGGCGGCCATCAAAACACATACAAGCCGTATTAACCTTTAAACGCCGGCTGAGACGTGCAGGTATGTGCTCGCGTCGCTCACGCCGACGCATCTTTAGCTTTCTAAACCATCACCATTTGATCTTTTTTGTAATGTACATTGCTTAATTTTTGTTTTTCTCTAAAGTTTCACAGCACCCTGAAGTGCTTTACAGTAGTGGTAACATAGAGACATTTGGCAGTAATGTAACAGCTGGCTTTTGGCTGGCCATTTTGTAACTGTAAAAAGTAACAGGTACAGTACTGCTAAATGGGAAAATACCAGAAAATATGGAATTACAAGGAAAGAAAACCGAAGAATGTTGTCTTCTCCTAACTCTGACATATACCTTGTTTGTACCTGCCAGCGGGGACTTCCTTGCAGGCCATGAGCTGACTTCCCGATTGTCTCAGGGTACGAGAGGCGTACGCTCTCGAATGCTCCCATTTGGTATGGTCTTCCAACATCCTGTATACCAATTGTAAAAAGCAAAAACAACAGCAGCTACAGCAACAAACAAACAAAAACATAAAAAGGACACGTCAAGCTTTTATCTTCTCTTTTGTTTTCCTCTTAAAACGTCTTGGGATTGGTTTTATCTAATGGTATCTTATAACGTAATGCCATTTTTTACAGGCACCATCAAGTAATGGTAAAATATGACGAGAGCCGGAGTAAAATTAACTGTTGACTTTTTGAAGGATACGGCTTTCTCTGGACTTTCCAGGGTTAATTATGCACTGTAATGCTTGCTCTTCTTTATTTGTAGCTCGTGTAGCTGTAATTTCCTGTAGTCCATGAGCTACGAGCCGGTTTGTACTCGGATGCCGCCGCTGCGCCGGAGAAGTGCTTTTTTAATATTTGTATTGTGTGATTTGATTTTTCTACTGACAGCGGTGGAAAAAGCTTCACCTTGTAAACCGTGTTAATTTCATCTAACAAATTCTCTTTTTTTTTTTTTTTTTTTAACCTTTCGAGATCTTGGAAAAGTCGTATTGTTTATATGAGAACTTATGCTTGTAATGCTTTCCTTTTGTGTTTTAATTTCCAAAGGTTTTGCATTAAAATGTTAATTTCACAACTATTATTCTATTTCAAAGTCACAGCTTGTCTCCTTATTGACATTAATTGGGATTCCTTAGCATTTTATGAGTTTGGGTTTTTCATAAGCGTAATTAATATTCTCTTCTCTGTTTTTCAGACGGGAGGGCGAAGTGAAAGTCACCCCCGAGAGGAGAAAGCGAGAGGGTTAGATATGGAGTCGGTCCACACGTTGCTACACTTTGGTCGCCAGTTCAAATCTGAAATTACTTTCAAGGACACGCGCTAAAGTCTCAAGTGTTATTTCAATTGATATTCATCATGAATTTTTATTTTATTTTATTTTTGTGTGTTTTTTGTTTTTCTAATCTAGAGCTTGTGAAAGTTTATGATCATGTTCCCTGCTGTGTAGCTCCTATACATTTCTGTGTTGAATGAACAGTAGAGAGCCCAAATCATTTAGAAACTATTTGTATACAAGTCTATTAATTTATTGCTTACAAGTGCGTACAGAGTGTAGGCCATTTAACATTCATTTCATATTGCAGTATTTTGCTACAGAATCATGTAAACATTGAAAAATGCAATGAAATAAAGTGTATGAACCTTAAGCCTGTTATTTCTTTAGAGATTAAAGTAATAGTTCACCCAAGAATGAAGATTGTCATCATTTGTCATGTCAAACCCGTGTGTTTTTCTCAAGAGGTGAATCCTTGCTGCGTTTTCAGTGTAATAAAAGTGACAGGTGCTGGAGTCCAGCTCTAAAGTCACGAAGAAGCGTCATATAAGTAGTCCGTATGACTCGTGTTATTCCAAGTCCTCTGAAGGAATATTGAGTAATGCAGACTACGTTTATGGTGCTCATTTTTGGAGTTTAACAGTAAATTGAAAATATACATCTCTATTGTTTCCAGGATGAAAGTAATTTAACTTTTGGGCGAACTGTTCCCTTTAATAGTTAATTCTGTCAAGTTCATGTCAATCAGCATTTCCTATATAGAACACATTACTTTTGTTCCAAATGATGCACTATGTACTTGTACACTGTGTACTGTATGACATAAGGCCATATAAACCTCCTTATAAGGCATAAGGAGGTTAGCCCCTCCCCCTCCGTGTCAGTCAAGAACAGGAAGTGTCGAACATTCACACTTAATTTTTTCAGCTAATGATCATACGTGCATACGTACGCCAATTGGGATGCACCTGATATCTATACAGGTTATACGTCCTCTTGACAAAGACACTGACTGATACGTCATAAGGGTTTGAGTTTAAACTTACAGATATTGAAAAAAACCTCCTATAAACTATAAACTCAGTCCAGAACATGTACTTGTCTAGGTATAAAATCAGTGTCATGAGTACATAGTGATTTCACAGTAGTTAAAGCATGCAGAAAAATCCCAGGAATCATACGAGTCATATAACAAGTTGAAGTTTACAGTATTTGAGTGTGCAGGTTTTTAAATGAAATATAAATTGAAACGTCTTTGGGATGAACATGTGGTGAGTCTCAAAGTAAATCTAATAATAAATCCTAAAACATTTTCCAGTTTCCTGTATTTAGTCCTATAACGTTATTATAATACCCTAAAAAACAAAGCATGTGTATTGAAGCCCAGACACATTTGTCCCAGATTTTAAATAGAATATAATGGGAAATGTCATTATCACAAAAATAGCAATTTATCTATACATAAATCCATGTAGTTACATAGTTACTTATCCAGTTAATAGGAAACAGTTTAATTAATGTGTGTGCCTGAAAAAATACAAATTATTGAAATGCATCATTTTTTGCAATGAAACGGCTTGTGTTTATGTGGGAATCACACCTGTTGCAAACAAAATGATCAACACGATGATGGCAAGCACTACCACACCAATTATAATCATCATCTTGGTGTTTCTCCACCACATCTTCCTGGCAACACGCGAGGACGTCTTTTGAAATGAGTCGGCCTAGGCAAGACAAAATTACAGAAATTATTATCAACAACAAAATGTTTTATGACTGGTTTGATCAACTAACATCATAATTACTTCACTTATGTTCTTTTGAGGTCTTATAAAAGATCACCATGACAAGATATATTGGTGTGATTTTAGGTCTTTACCGTAGCTTGTAGATCATCTGTTTTCCCGATCAGGTCGTCTAACCGCTCTCCTCTCTCCAGAACTTTGTTGATGTTGTCTTTGAGAATCACTTTAACATCATTGACTTGCTCCTGAACTTGATTGAGTTTGCTAGGCGCTGGTGATTCGCTGTTGTAGTCAGCCTACATTATAGAGAGAAAAACCCAGAGTAAACCGCTGGGCCAAACATGACAATACTCTCAAGTGTACAACAGGGTCAGAAATGAACCCGGGCTCGGGCCGGAACTGCCCCGGATGATCCGGGTTCCATACGTAGAACCTGTCAGGGGTTCCCATCATTTTATTAATTGTGTTTTAATTCAATTTTAATTTGTATAAACAGCTTAACAGCATGTAAACATTTGACTTAAACAGCATGTAAACATACTTTATCAGTAGAAAAAATTTAAATAACCTGTTGAATATGGAAGTATTATGCAATTATTTAAGACGTTTCTCCTTATATAGAACCTTTTTGATATTAAGGGTTGAACGGGATGTTGATCCAGGAACATGTTTCACTTGGTGAACTTCTGTGAACCCCACTGAATCTTTTTTTCTAAGAGTGTTATGTTGCATTTCATAATATTCTATTAAACCTAATTTTAGAACCTTGATGTCAATTTTGAAAAAATGACAGAGAACACGGTCATCACTTTCATATCGTTCAAAGAGGTGGTATAATGCCCTTTTCACAAGATGTAAAATAAGTCTCTGATGTCCTCAGAGTGTGTGTATGTGAAGTTTTAGCTCAAAATACCCCACAGATATTTTTCTATAGAATTTATATTAAAATTGTCACGTTTTGAAGCAAATATCTCCCTTTGATTTGAACTTTGATTGTGAACTTTGCAGATGTTGTTTATGCTCAAACAGCAACATTACACACTAACTAAAGTTAGAGAAGTGAAATCATAATCAAACACCCCTTTAAGGAAACCTTGATATTAAGGGTTGAACGGGATGTTGATCCAGGAACATGTTTCACTTGGTGAACTTCTGTGAACCCCACTGAATCTTTTTTTCTAAGAGTGTTATGTTGCATTTCATAATATTCTATTAAACCTAATTTCAGAACCTTGATGTCAATTTTGAAAACGACACAAAACACGGTCATCACTTTCATATCGTTCATAGCTTTAAAAGGGTTGTAATTTTACAAGATGTAAAATAAGTCTCTGATGTCCTCAGAGTGTGTATGTGAAGTTTTAGCTCAAAATACCCCACAGATATTTTTATATAGAATTTATATTAAAATTGTCACGTTTTGAGGGTGAGCAAAAACGCACCGTTTTAGTCTGTCCCTTTAAATGCAAATGAGCTGCTGCCCCGGCACAGGGGGCGGAGCTTCAACAGCACTCGCACACACATGCACTGAAAATTTCAAAAACTTTTAGCGTTTTATGTTCAAACCGGAGTCAGACAATGATGGAGAGACTCAAGAAGAGACAACATGTAGACAATGTTTCTGAATGTTTAGTTGAAGAATTTATGTAGCTTATGTGAAGTTATCTTCTAGTCATTGATTAGCATATTCTGTTGATAGAATGTCCTGTAGTCCCTACCAGCCGTTTGTTGTAGTCCTTAAAAACAATTTCTTTAAAAGCAAATATCTCCCTTTGCTTTGAACTTTGAGCGTCGTAACTTTGCAGATGTCGTTTATGCTCAAACAGCAACATTACACACTAACTAAAGTTAGAGAAGTGAAATCATAATCAAACACCCCTTTAAGGAAACCTTGATATTAAGGGTTGAACGGGATGTTGATCCAGGAACATGTTTCACTTGGTGAACTTCTGTGAACCCCACTGAATCTTTTTTTCTAAGAGTGTTATGTTGCATTTCATAATATTCTATTAAACCTAATTTCAGAACCTTGATGTCAATTTTGAAAACGACACAAAACACGGTCATCACTTTCATATCGTTCATAGCTTTAAAAGGGTTGTAATTTTACAAGATGTAAAATAAGTCTCTGATGTCCTCAGAGTGTGTATGTGAAGTTTTAGCTCAAAATACCCCACAGATATTTTTATATAGAATTTATATTAAAATTGTCACGTTTTGAGGGTGAGCAAAAACGCACCGTTTTAGTCTGTCCCTTTAAATGCAAATGAGCTGCTGCTCCCGGCACAGGGGGCGGAGCTTCAACAGCACTCGCACACACATGCACTGAAAATTTCAAAAACTTTTAGCGTTTTATGTTCAAACCGGAGTCAGACAATGATGGAGAGACTCAAGAAGAAGAGACAACATGTAGACAATGTTTCTGAATGTTTAGTTGAAGAATTTATGTAGCTTATGTGAAGTTATCTTCTAGTCATTGATTAGCATATTCTGTTGATAGAATGTCCTGTAGTCCCTACCAGCCGTTTGTTGTAGTCCTTAAAAACAATTTCTTTAAAAGCAAATATCTCCCTTTGCTTTGAACTTTGAGCGTCGTAACTTTGCAGATGTCGTTTATGCTCAAACAGCAACATTACACACTAACTAAAGTTAGAGAAGTGAAATCATAATCAACCACCCCTTTAAAGAAACCTTGCATTTGCAGAATCATTGGTTCAAATAACTCATTTATCATGAAATGTGTAAAAACATCACTGTTAAAGGACTAGTAGAGGAAATACTACAGACACAGAGACTCAACAATAAACAAAGCAATATAACTTGCTACCAAAAAAAAAACGGTCAAAACAATGTCAAATCTGAAAGCATGATCTGGAAACATTTGACCATAGAACCGGTGTATGATAAATAATAATGATGAAAAATAATGTCATCCAGTTGGTTCATGCTCCATCATGGCAGTTTTAGAGTAAAGTGGATCTTTCATGATCTAAACATAACATTGTTTGCCAGTTTCCAGAAACTGAACATTAAGAGCAAAGCAACAGTGATTCTGAGCCGTTTCATCAACTAGAGCATTCAAATCAATAGGAGTTTTTAACTAAATGTGAGTTATGAGTTTTGAAAGATGACAAGGTTCAGATATTAGTGTGATAGATGGACATATTGCATTTTTAACCAGAGAAGCAACGCAGTTGGATTTGTTGGTTCGACAGCCTTGTTTGAAACTTTTGAAAGAAAGAGACAGACAGACATGAATCATTTGATAGATGATCAATCTCTTGAAACAGTAATTTCATCAAATTCAAGTAGTGTAGTAAAGAGCTTGCTCAAAACAAAATGATTATTTTGATAAACATCAGCCAGCATAGTACTGTACTGTACTGTACTGCGGTTAAAAGACAGTAATAATATTATGAATTAGACGGAATATAATTATTGTTTCATGTAGGATTTTTTGGTTTTGTTTTTTAGTTTCATGTAGGATTTCCTTCACATGATTTCCTTCGCCACAGACTTCCTGACTGACAACTCAATTCAGTCCAAAGATCTGGATGAAGTCAGTCGTCACATAATGACAATGTCGTCCATATTCTGTCAACTATAAAACACTTCAATATTCAACTTCATGTGTTAATCATCTTTGATGTCATACTTGTTTAAATGTTCCTTTGAACACACACATCCTCTCCACAGGTCGGTCAAACCCTTGAACAAATAACCATTTAAATAAACATTTAACTAACAAACAGCCGAGGCTTTCTAGTGCGCTTACCATTCTGGTGCGTCTGTGAAACTTCCTCAAACGTTCAACTGTCACTGCCGAAGGCTTTCAACTGTTCAGGCTAAGCTTGCAATCATAGCTTAAAGGGTACGACTTCTAGAGGAACCTTCTCAGTCTCGTGAGCTACAACACAAGTACAAAAGAACAGGATGAAACATTACTGAACTCATTTGCAAACAGAGCTTCCCCTCCCAGACAGATTGTACATTAACCAGCACGACACTTCCTGCTGGCCCCTCCCCATCTACACGATGGCCCCGCCCACATTCTACGGCTTTCTAACAAAAAGAAAGAAAGAAAGAAAAAAAGCACACAGCAATGAAGGGGTTAATTTAAAAATAATTAAAAAATATGAAACAATAATAATTATAATTTACAGAGGAAATAAATGGATAAAATGGATCATTATTATCATAAAATGTCCTTAAAATATAAAAAATATATATTATTGAACAGAAATACATCTGAGGTGTTCGGCCACCAGAGCGATTCATGTATTCCCTTACATTCAGTTCTGCCTTAGCAAGTTCTCTTCTAGAAATGTAAGAAAGTCTGCTTATCATAGGGCTAGACCCACTATAAGCAAATAAGCAAAATAAGAGGCTTCAAATTCCTGATTTGTATTTGTATTTGTGTACAGTAACTGTTTGGGTTTTAATGTATCATAAGCAGCTTCAGTTCTTGATAGATTTATAAGCTTTCTTTGGGACTTTAAACCTCAGCAGATGACTTGGCTTCATTGTTAAATATTAAACAAGTAATAATTTTGGCCAGCTGTGTTTTCTATCGAGAAGACCGTATGGTTAACAGAAAGGAAAGACACTGTACAAATAAATTGTCAGATATGTTTTTGTGACATTGAGTTTGTTATAATAATAATAATAATAATAATAATATACACTGTTCAAAAGTTTAAGATTTTTAAATGTTTTTGAAAGGAATGTTAAGCTCATCTCGCTTTGTTTAATGTTAACATAATTCAGTGCATCTGTTATTATATTTGCTTGAGAAAAAAATGCCAATTTGTATTCTGCATTTTTCTGTTGCAGAAACATTTCTGTTGTGTAAAAAGTCTAGTTTCATATTAGCAGAGCATTTAGTTGCAGCATAGTTACAATTACATGGCATTTCTTAAATATTTTTTTATTGCATCAAATCCATACCAAATAAAGTATTTTGCTCTTGCTTTTTTACTTGACTTTATTTACATATGTGACCTCTGATGAATCCAAAAGTAATCAGATTACATTACTTTCATTTAGAGGTGCTTGGATTAGATTACTGAATACTTTTTTATGAAGTAATTTGTAGCAGTAACAGAATAGGGGCCTACATTTTTAAAGTAACTCTCCCAACTCTGGCATTACAATAGCATTGTTTAGTTTTACAATTAGTGGACAAACTTTAGGATTTGTTGGACAATTATTATTATTACTGTAATATTAGATTATATGCAAATCCTGTTGTCAAACGTCAGGTGCACAAAACTTAATCGGATATGAATGAGGGGATTCATCACCTTTTTTTCAGGTGCCACGCAGACGCTTTTTATGCATGTATGGCAGTGATTATACATTAATGTTGCTTATCTTTGCAATATTTTTTCCTTATGCGCCAGTGATGTTTTCCTCTCCCTCGACGGCGCGCGCTGAGGCTCATAAAGCTGAAGTCTAAACTTAAGGACGTTATCGGTCTTATTTAGACATTTATTGACTAAAAGCTGAATTTAACTCTTAAATATCTGAATTAAAATGATTGGTACATGACATACAAATAGAAATATGCTCCAGAAATCTATATAAAATGATCAAATAAATCCATATCCTGTAATCACAAACGACTGTGATTGGTCTAATACTCTGATCAGCGCTGAGAAAAGTAACAGGCAAAGTGTGACAAACCGCAATCACACTATGAAGAGTTCAAATATGACAGTTATTGATTTACAAACATTAATCATATAACCTGACCATCAATTAGAGCTAATGTCAGGCCAGCTAACACCCATCCCTAGTGACTGTTCACTACAAAGGGCACTAACCGCTCGAATGGTCTATGAATGAGTGGACTTCAGTGGAGAATCACTATTTTGCTTCCTCTACCGGTCGCTTTAAGAACTGCATCAAGTCAGCACTAAGTTTCCACTTAAAACTATTCAGATCTGTTATCATGTGGCATTAGGACGCTTAGCTTTTATTATAGCACGTTTTATGGTCGTCTTTATTATTTCTGCCGTTGGATGACAGAGGTCGCTTGTGATTGGCTGAAGTAAAAGCGAACTCTAAAGCCACGCCCATTAAAGTTCTTCATTCTTCAGAGAGGCTGAAGCCGTGGAATCAAATCACACTTTTAGTTGCTGTTATTAAGCTGTAGTTTTGTTCAGTCTACATTCACCATGAATCCCTCTGGTAGTAAGAAATCAGGAAAAACTTTCCTTTTCACATCTGAGTCAGTTGGAGAAGGACATTCGGGTAAATATGAAGCACCCTTCATGCATAACATGCTGACATGCGCAGATATTACCGTCAGTGAACATTAAATGTATTATACAGTTGCATTACTTACATTTTAATGTTGTTGTATTAATGCAATATATTGGTTTTAATCCGCAAAATCGCATTACGCAAGTTAACGCAACATGTCTGTACATGCCCCGGCCGTTAGTCATAATAATCAGTCGTGATTTTGAGAAATGTTAATGATCAATAAATAATCAGTAAATAGTTCGCATATAATGTATCTGAACTCGTGTGTTTGTTACTGACAGATAAAATGTGTGATCAGATTAGTGATGCTGTGCTGGACGCTTTCCTGACACAGGACCCGGACTCTAAAGTGGCCTGTGGTAATCATCACTTTCAGCACTCTTCAAATCAACAAATGCTTGGCTTTACAAACATGAATTTGAGACACTTTAATGGTGTTTAGCTGGACACACACATAGACATTCCCATTCCCTTTTATGGCCTCTTTACATAAAGTCTTGTCTAATTCCTGCACAGAGTGTGTGTCCAAGACTGGCATGATCCTCCTGTGTGGTGAAGTGACCTCTAAGGCTGTGGTGGATCTTCAGAAAGTGGTTAGAGACACTGTCAAGAGTATCGGATATGACGACTCATCAAAGGGTATTTATACACACAAACACACACCTATATACACAAATAAACTGTAATATTGTGAAGTATTATTACAATTACAAAAGTCAGCAGCTATTTCTCCAATCTTTAGTCAGCATGAAGTGGAAGTTGCAATTTTTTTCCTCTTATTGTGATTAAACGCTTCTGGAAGAAGAACAAATGTGGGTGGGGCTTGATTTTGTCTGTGGGGAATTGATTGGATGGTTGTGGTTTGCTATTGGTGAATCTCATGTGAGTGACAGGTTGTTGCCCCGCCCTCATCATCAGAGAAGAGAAGAGCTGCAAGAGGGAGGGGAAGTTATTCTGATTCAAGATTATGAGGAATATGAATAAAAAAAATAATAATTTAAAATAAATAGTGCAGTATTCCATAAATGTTCATTTTGATTTCAAGGTGACTTTAATGTCACATGATCCTTCAGAAACATTTCTGATCATTGTCAATGTTGACAAAAGTTGTGCTCCTTCATATTTTGTATCGCCATGCTTATTTAAAGTCCCCATGACATCAAAATCGATGTTTATTGGTGTTTATTGCTCCAAAACAAATACACAATTCGCATTTAGAAGATATAAGCATTCAAAACGTACAGTCTCTCACTTCCGGAGACCTCCGCAAATATGGATCAGTGATTTTGATGACATCACTCTGCACTTCAGCTTCGCATCAGATTTTCTGTCCAATCAAATGCTCTCTAGCATCTGAAGCTCCGCCCCCTACATTATGAATAGACGCTGAAGCTGCGGCTGAAATCGGTCACTTGTTCACATATTTACTATTTTCTCCATGGTGAATGACAGATAGTGCACTATATAGGGGATAGGGAGTGATTCAGACAGTGTAAATATGTTTTCCATCAGGGCGAATGAAATCTGGTTTCATGTTAGTGTCATGTGAACCGCCGCAGCTCCGGTCCAGAGACACGATACACAGAGCGGATCATGTGATCGAGTCGACGCAGACCAGAAAACATATCAGACCCATTTAAATTCTGCAGAATGCTGTATTTTAAAGCGATATGGAGGAGATCAGGAGGAGAAACGGTTAGAGATTAGGACAAACTGAAGCTATACTGAGCTCAACGGCTCTGGCCGAGCTGTGATATAAACCAAACGCTATTGGCTATTTTAAAAAATGGGAGGAGCTGTTCGATAAGCCCCGCCCTGTCTTTCTGTTTCAGTGGAAATTACGTCAACACTTTGAATAATGCTGTGCGTTTCAAGGCACATGGGGGTTTATGGGATTGACTCTCTTTTAGAGCTTGTCTCGGCCAATCGATGAATTGCAGTTTAAGTCACTTCCGTGTTGGATTCACGAGAGAGAGCGGAAGGTTGTAGAGAACGCAAAAGTATTTTCCTCCCATCTCATATTTTCTCCATCCTCATGTCCCCTGAGGATCTCCGTAGATTACGTATTTTGACAAATAATATGATTATCATGTGATCTCTCCAGGTTTTGACTACAAGACGTGTAACGTGCTGGTGTCCCTGCAGCCTCAGTGCGCTGAGATCAGCGACTGCGTGTTCGAAGGCAGAGACACGGAGGACATCGGCGCCGGAGATCAGGTCAGCTTACAAACAGGAGAAACGGTCCTGTGACTCTAGGCAGGGAAACAGCATAATGGCGAATTGCATAAAGCATAAATATTTGCCCCCCAATTTTTTATGGATATAATCTTTTTTTTTTTTTTTGTCTTTTTTGGAAGAAGAAGAATAACAACAATATCTGTGACAGCATTTTCAACCTAAAATCATGAATGCATAAAGAACACTAGTAGTATAAAAAGTCAACAACAAATAAATGGATCCCAAATAATTCCATTTTATAATAATTATTATACTATTATGAAACAAATCATAAAAATAGTATAATTAAACAAATTAAATAATAATAATGTAATAATAATAATAATATAGGATAGGACGCGCGTATAAAGCGAGCGTTTGAAGCGAAATAGCACCAAACTATAACGTTTACACTGTGAACTGTAAATCTTTGTTCTGGAGCTGAAGCTTATCGACCTTCTCAACAATAAAATTATTAATATAACCCTCCAATGCATATTTAAGGCCCTTTTGGTGACATCGAGATGATATATAATCTTTCTGTCTCCAAAAAATCATCAATTGCCTCCTGTGAAATGTCTCCTACTGTGAAAGCTGCCAAAGCGCCTGTTACCGAATGTTGACTGTTTGTCCGAGTGAGTGGAGGGGGCGTGGCTTAGCCATTGGTCAATTAGCATACATGCGCAGGGAAAAATAAATGTAGAAATGTGGAAATACAGAAATAAATAAATGTAGAAATGTGGAAATACAGAAATAAATAAATGTAGAAATGTAGAAATACAGAAATAAATAAATGTAGGAATAAATAAATGTATAAATAAATACATATATAAATATATAAATAAATAAATATATAAATACATAAATGTATAAATACATAAATAAATACATATAGAAATGCATAAATAAATAAATAAATACATGTAAAAATACAGAAATAGCCATTTATATTACCAAAATGTATTTATTTTCACTATTATTTCTGCATTTATTTATTTATTTCTACTTTTATTTATTTATTTATTTATTTTTCGTTCTGTCATTTTTAGTCCTTCATAGGTGAATTGCATAACGCATAAATATTTGTCCCCCAATTTTTTATGGATATACTCTAATATATCCTTTACTTAAAAAAATTAAATGGAAATAATATCAAAATAATAACATAAAATAAATGTTACATTTTTTTTTTTTAGATAAAACATGTCAATTGTATCTTGAATAGAAAAATGCAATAGTGAATGTTATGTGATTCCTCACCAGGGTTTAATGTTTGGCTACGCCACTGATGAAACAGAGGAGTGTATGCCGCTCACCATCCTACTCGCTCACAAACTCAACGCCAAAATGAAGGAGCTTTCAAAGACCGGAGTTTGCCCTTGGATTCGACCGGATTCAAAAACACAGGTCTCTCTGAAATGATAGGGGTTTAAGGAAGTAAACAACTCATATCCCGCACGCGGTTATCTCTGTAAACTAACAGTTCAAACACAGCCGATAATGCTGATGCTTTCAATTATTAACGAGTGCAGGTGACCGTGGAGTATCGGGACAACATGGGAGCCATGGAGCCTGTTCGGGTTCATACGCTGGTCATCTCAGTTCAGCACAGTCCCGACATCACGCTGGAAGATATTCGGCTCAATCTGATGGAGAACGTTGTGAAGACGGTCATCCCCGCCAAATATCTGGACGACAAGACAATTTATCACCTGCTGCCCAGTGGGAAGTTCCTCTTGGGTGGTCCTCAAGTAAGCACACTAGTGAAGTTTGCTAAAGCAAGGGTCAGTAATGAGGCCTAGAGCTATAACAGTAACTATAAAATTTCAATAATCATTCTAATTGTATGAGAACAGAGAAATACACACCGCAGCTATAACCAAAACGATGTCGATGAACGATAAAAACATCGACAGCCAATCAGAATCTATCCTGCTTGTGTACAAGAAGTGCACTTAAGTGTAATGAATGTTCACTTGTAGTGTACTTCAAATTTTTAAAGTATATTTTTGAAAAACTGTGCTTGCATATAATGTAATATTAATGAAATAAACTTTAGGTCAAGACCTAAGACTAAGACTGTTTCTTAGCATACTTTTAAAGAGTAATTTTTCAGTAATGCCAAACTTTGTAACACAACTTTCCCTTGCGGGTCAAAATGACCCGAAGCCCTAAAATTATACTTTTTTTTTTTTTTTTTGTCCAGAAAGCGTATTTTATTTCATTTTGATAGTATTTTTTCTATTTTTTAATGCAGTTTTTTGTTTTAATTTCTTTTTATTTTTTATTTTATTTACCTTTAAATGACTAGATTGGATCAATAAATAATAAATAAATAGTAATTTAGAAGCACATTCCTCACATTCTTTCAACTTAAATTGAAAATAACTCACAATTTCATGCATAAACCTTTTAATTCAGCATAAAATATCTTACATTGGGTGTCTTTGTCGACCTCTTGTGGGAAAAAAGAATATAACATGATATTTCATGACTCTAGCCACTAGATGGCCTTATACAAGCGTGCCACACAAGCCCTGAAAAGTGAAGCCAAAACGTCTCGATCGCCCCCCGGTGACTGGTCCTAGTATAGGTCATAAGCCCCGCCTCCCCGTGTTATTCAACGGGACGTGAGACCAACTAAACAATTAAATTACACTTCAAATATCTTTTTTCCAAAGGTGGTTTCTTTCATTTGCTGTCGTTTTTATCACGCTGATGTAAGTTCAAGTGTCTGTTTCAAAAATAAGTTGTTTTTTAGTTAGTTACGTGATGCGGTGGTGTAACGTCATGATTGACAGCTGTGATTGACAGGTTCTCTGAGCGAAGTAGTCACTGAAGCACCAACGGACATTTTTTTCGGGATCTTCAGAGGACTGAGGAGATTGCATTTACTTTATTTTAACAAGCCTTGTCTTACTGCAATAAATTTTTAAAAAAGTGTGCAGAATGCACTCTCCCTGAGTGCGTTCTGCGAGAGTGAGGGCGGAGCGTTGATTTCGCGGCTTTACTTCCTGCTCACGACTGCGCAGGTCTGGTCCCGAGATCGCTACTGCGCAGACTCAAGTTCCAATATGTCAGCGCCATATCGGGACACTGGCGGCTTCAGTTCTCATCAATGGAAGAGAGCGAAGGGGCGTCGTCCATCTTTTTTTACAGTCTATGGCCTTATAGCGCTATATGGAGCAAATGAGCTGTTCCTCTGGGTCCTAAAGTCAGTTCTTTCAGTATGCATTGCATTCAGATACACATGTAGACGTCATAAAATAATTTTTTTGGTAAAGTTTTAGCATTTTTGAGCATTTTTAGGTTTTTCTGTGTGTACCGATGCATTCCTCGCATTCATTTCTAAGTCAAATTGACCCGCGAGGGAAGGATTTGTTACACAAAACTTAAAAAAAAAAGTGGTGTGTGTATTCATGGTTCAAGTGCGTCAAAAGTCCTGGGGTCTTGGACTCCTCTGATGAACACTACATTTTTTTTTATAAAAAAAAAAAAGTTTTGGGTCAAAATGACCCAAGGGAAAGGTGAGGGTTACATTTTAAATCATTATGTTTTAATAATCTGCTGTTGTGCTTTACATAAGTACACTTATTACACTTATAAGTACTATTTTAGATGTATGCTAAAGTGTACTGGTTTTTCACGAGTGAATGCTGCTGTTTTCCAGGGCGATGCTGGTCTCACTGGCAGGAAGATCATCGTGGACACCTATGGCGGATGGGGAGGCCATGGCGGAGGAGCCTTCTCTGGGAAAGATTACTCTAAAGTGGACCGTTCGGGTGCGTACGCGGCCCGCTGGGTGGCCAAATCACTCGTCAAGGCCAAACTGTGTCGGAGAGTTTTGGTTCAGGTAACACTTCTGTCTGGGATCAGGTGTCAGTTTAGTAGGATTATGCACTGTATGTGTATATGGTGTAAGTATTATGTAAGGAATAATTGACGACGGGCCGTTGAATTATTAGAAAAATAATGCACACCCACCAGTGATGCACGGGTCAATGTATAAACAACCCGCACCCGACCGACGTTTTCAACTAACCCGCCTGCAACTCGGACCGCAAAAAAAAGAAAAAGAAAATATTGTACCCGACCCGCTTCCTGACCCGCATTTTTTAAAAGTAGTAAATGCTCATCGTAGCGTCATTGGATTTTTTTTTTTATATATTCTAATTTTGTCAAGAATTATAAAAAAAATCGTCAATAAGCTCATAATTTGTACTAAAATAGTCTAAATTTTAGTTTTAAAAAGCTGGCTATGCTGGTTCGAAAGTATGTGGAATAAGGGCTGCCTCCGACTAATTTTTTTTTCTAGTCGACTAGTAGTTGTTCATTTAAGCCATTCGTGGACAAATCGCCCCTTTATATTAATTTAATTACTTAAATAGGCTATAGCCTACAGTATAATGAGCATTATGACCGCACGCATAAAGCTTGCCACAAAGAACTGGTAAAAGTAATGATTATGAATGTATCTAAATTAGCAAGGAGACATTTAATTGTTTATTAATAAACTGGTGTTTTCTGTGTCGCTGCAAAGATGAAGTTCGGAGATGAAGTTGAAGATTCGGACTCGCCATGAACGCCAGAGAGAAATGCACATTTCATATGAATTAGCCTACATAATCAGAGAGTAGCCTATTTATTTTGGTTTGAATATTTTCATTTAAAAGTAGACATTTCAAGCTTTCTGTAATATATAGCCTATATTTCTCAAATCTGTGAGGCACAAGCAGTGGCGGAGCCAGGATTTTTTCATTGGGGTGGCCAGGCAAGGGCCAGCAACCAGTCTGGGGTGGCACAGAAATCTTAATTATTTTATCATAAAAAATAATTTGACTATAATGTATTGGACTGTTTTAGTGCCTACACAACTGAATAAAGTTAATTTGTACTTAATTGTAATTGAGATAGTAGTGAATTAGGAATCATGGAATACTGAGTGAATTTTATATATTTTTTATTATTACCCACCACCTCATATTAAAATTAATTAAATAGTAATAAAAGGGCACACACTATAGCTAAAGTTCAACTTGCTCAGCTTGGTTCTGGTTCTCAAAATCTCTAATAGCTTGTTCTACATTGTTGCATCTTCATGGATGAGATAACATGCAGATAATATGTAGTCCAAAGATTATTGAACCTTCAATGCGTTTTATATAATCAATGAACTCTTCAACCAATTCTGAGTTTGTCAAAAAAAATGTTTAACTTTCTATATTACTTCAAAATAAATAATTGCAACAGTTCTATCATACCTAAATTAAAAAGGAAAACAAAAGTTCTCTTTTGAATCCCCATGTGCAAGAATGTGAACAAGGCGGAAGTCAACAGCACATAATGTAAAATGTTATGTTTTTCATAATGTAATGTTGCCAGAATGTAAAATTAAGTTATTTTATGGATTTAAAAATTATCCATTTTTGTTTGTCCTTTACAAATTAACGCAAAATGAATGCCTATCGTCTAGTACAAATGCACAGTGCTCACATTTATTTGGACATTAACACATTACATATCCATTTGTGCCTTATATTGTGATCTCACATAGCAGAATATTTTAATCCAGACACATGTGACACATGTATAACAAATACATGCATGCAGTTTTGACAGCTTTAATCGCCTTTTTGATTCTTACATGAGTTAATTGACGACAGAACTACGGCTACAGCACGCCGCATTTGCACGTGATGTGCGTACCGGTACGCAAGCACAGTACAATGGCTGTCAGCCGTATGACAGGAAAGTTAGTTAGTTTTACTGACATTTGGCCTGACAACATCTCATCTTACCGAAGATAGCCAACTGAATAAGGACAACGCGCTTTTCTCAGCATCTGACAGAAGTGTCACAAGCTTTCACACACATTTTCTAAAATAAAAGTAGCATCAGAAAAGAAGAGAGTTTGTTGTTGACTGCACACTATTCGACTTCCTCAAAACGGTCTTGCAACCCACCAGTTGAGATTGACTCTATATTTACTATGTGCATATCACTGATGTTCTGCTGAAGCTCATTCAGCACTTGCACATTTCCGCACTCGTTTGACTTGCGCCTGGCGCTGAGGTGAAGTTGGAGTGTGCGTCTGCAAAAAAAACAAGTTTTTTGTGGTCTTAAAGAGACGGTTCAGCGTTTTAAAAAACGCGATTTTTGTCAATAAAAAAAGAGACAGAAACAGCAGTTGTGAGAGGGGTGGCCAAAGGGGTGGCCAAGCTTAGACCAAGGGTGGCCATGGCCACCCCTGGCCAACCCCTAGCTCCGCCACTGGGCACAAGCTGAGTTTCGGCGCCCTCCAGTTCACGTGCAATGCAAGTGATCGTGCCGGCTCCTTATTACATTGCCTGCTATATATTTGCTTCTTATTCATTAAATACAGGCAATTGATTGATAAAACATTGATAAAAATTAAGATACAATTTATACAAAACGAAAATCTTTTAAAAAGAGTATTCTATAAAACAAAACTTAATGAAGTCGTCAAAATCATGTTTTACCAAAAACAGCGCCGTTGCTAGGAGGGCGCCAGCGCCTCTGCCTTTCAGCGCCTCTGCCTCGCGAGTGGATGATAGCCCTGAAGACGCCTAGCATTGATATACCTTTAGTGGTAGTATACCTTTAGTTAAGTTATACCTTAAGAGTCTTCGTAGCGCGCTAAGAGACAATGTTATCGGAAAACGCAGCCCAGGTATGATAACGGAGATTCCAAAGCGCTCTTCTTTGGTCAGAACCATGGAGAGCGATCGCGGATAGGTTTGTCCGAAACTTTTAACAATGCAACAAAATATTTAAAGAGCATCAAGCTTATGCACAGATAATATAACATAGGCTATATTAGTCAATATTTTTTATTAGGTTAAGCAGTGATTGGATAACGTTTTTTCTTTTTTATTTAACGTTTTTAATTTAAGGCCCACCCACAATTGGTCTGGCTTATCCAAAACTGCAATCCTGGCGCCGTGCCTGGTTGGTCGTGCCAGTTTTGTGGCTATCAAATGTGTAAATAGCATCGCAAGAAGTACACATGACAAAGCCAGCACTTTGGTCATCATCTTTCATTATTTCGGCAAATGTCTCCCACACTCCCACAGCTTCCACTCCCCAGTCTTCACCTATTCTCTTGCCGCCTCCATCTCTACCTGCAGACTGAGCTCGTGCGTCATCTCGCCAGTTATTCAGCCAATAAAGTGTAGGCCTATGTATTTCATAGAAAATTGTGTCTAGTACTATATACACTGTAAAAAAATTCTAACCCTCCCAAATCAAAAATTTCAAGTGACCGATAACATCTTAATTTTTCAATTGGCCCAAGTGCAATTCTTGTTGCAAAAGTCTGTTAACATTGGCTCAATGAGAAATAATACGTCAGACTAATTGAAAAATTTAGATGTTATTGGTCACTTGAAATTTTTGACTTGGGGATGTAATTTTTTTTTACAGTGTAAATTACAAAGGTTTAATTGGCATCTTTATTTCAAACGACCCGACCGACCGCGACCCGGATATCATTAAAAATATTTTTGGATGACTCGTAACCGCGGGTAACCGCGGGTGACCGCAGGCACCCGCTCATTTCGGATCAACCCGCGCATCACTGACACCCACGGTTTTAATCTGGACGCAAAGCGGAGTGGCTGTTACACCTCGGCTGTGCATTATTTTCTAATAATTCAACGGACCGGAGTCAAATATTCCACTTATGCTACAGTTACCACACCTCAAGACATTGTGCAGATGATGTGTTTCGAGACGTTTGACAGGTTTTTGTCCTTAAAACGCTCCTGTGTGAAAACTGTAATGCGGTCAAGACCTGCCTGGAACTACTTTAGCCGTGTGTTTCCCTACACACCGTTGAACATTCGTCAACCAATCAGATTCAAGCATTCAACAGCCCTGTAGTATAAATAAATTTAATAAAAGTACAAAATTTGAGCCAATCCATAAAAAAGACTTCAGGCTGCAGTAACAGTTTAAAGTAGCCTTAAGCACCGATCACACTGAACGCGTTTTTTGCTAAACGACATCACGAACCGCAACTACCACAATGTAAACAGAAAGTAAATAAAGTTAATAAAGGGCTAATATGACGTTTACTTGACTGACAGGACAGCTGATTCGGTGGTTGCCTAGCAACATAAAAAACACGAACCTGAAGAACGCGTTCGGTGTGAATATATGGAGTCACAATAAAAGCCTGGTCATATTAGCAAAAAAGGCTCACACTGCGTTGTTGATCAATGCGGTGAGTTCACTTGAAAAACGTGATACCGATGTGATGCAAGATCTGTGTATGTATGTACTTCCCTTACGCCAAATTCTGGATTTTTTTGACTGAAATTATATTGTGCGGAGCAACAGTAAATGTGACTGCACCGAGAGGAAAGTGTTTTCTGACTGAGGGATGAAATGATAAATGATGAAGAAATGATACGCAAGACTGTATTGTTAATATTGTATGTTTTGTTATAGATCTCGTATGCGATTGGTATTAGTCAACCTTTGTCGGTGTCTGTCTTTCACTACGGCACATCGACGAGAGATGAGGACGAGCTTTTAGAGATCGTTCAGAAAAACTTTGACCTGAGGCCAGGGGTCATTGTCAAGTAAGTACACACATATAAGCTGTGTCCCAATGTGAAGGCTGCATCCTCCGAAGGCCGTATTTGAAGGCCGACTGCGTCACAGCGGCGCGACGAAGGACATCCCAATTCAAAGGCTGCATCCTTGGAAGGTCGCATTTGAAGGCCGATTGCGTCACGCGGCTCGATGAAGGCTGTCCCAATTCAATTCTGCATCCTCCGAAGGCCGTATTCGAAGGACGGTTGCGTCATCGCGCCGCGACGAAGGCTACCCTGATTCAAAAGCGACGCCAAATGCGCCCTTCGTTTCCCCGTGAAAAGAAGGATACATAAATGGACACTTAGCGGCCTATCCTACCCTATTCTACCGTTGCGCGCCGTTGACGACAGGCCGGCGGCCGAGACTAGAGATCGGTGGTGGACAGCAAATTCACATTTAAATGTAAGTATTATGTTTTCATTTACTCAAATAGCTAGCGAAACCACAGTTAAAGTTTATTATAAACTTCATCTTAACTCCTTCGTCACCATTGCATGGCTTCATTTGTCAGGTAGTTTGAGGCAAAACTTGTGGTAATAAAGTTATTAGTTTAATGACCTATTTGTAATATTTGCACTAGTCTATCTCACTTGTGTATTATAAGAAATATCACTCACTCTATAAAGCCTAAAACAACCAACCCTATACAGAATACACAACCGACTATACAGAAATATTAAGTATATTTTGTATGTCTTGATGTGTCATATTTTGCAGTGTTAACAATGCACTTAAGATTGCACCCCTGTGTTAAGTACCCTTTTCTGCTTTTTTAGAACAATTCAGGGAAAAATGGGTCTGGGAATGTAACTCCCATACAGGCACAAAATAATAATAATAATAATATTTTATATATAAAATACCCTTGTCAGGGTTTTTATGATGTTTTGCATTTCTATTACTGCATGTTGCATTTTACTTCTGAATATTTTCAAAGTTGATACATTTAAACTATATACTTTTGTGTAATTTAATGTAAAACAATGCATCATATTGTAAAATAACAAATTTGTAGTGTTGCTGTCCCGTGTGGGAAAATTACTTACATACCACCACTGGTTATTTTGAAAATTAAAGTAACAAAATGTAGGCCTATTGTCACAATATTAACAAATTGTTGCTAACTACAGCTCCGTCCCATTTCAAAGGGCGCATCTGAAGCGCTCGGACCGGTCTAGCCTACGGAGGATTGTTCTTGTCGCCTAGCAACAGTGACTGACAGCTGCCGATGAAGAGCGGGAGTAACATTCGCACTGGACTTTTTATATTAAAATGGGTTTTATATTCAAATGGGGTTAAAAACCTGTGTAAATATATTTACCATGGTCCATTTATGTGCATAATAAAAAGAATACACTAGCCTACAAAATCGCATCAAGGTAAGATATAAATTAACATTTGAATCTTCGGCTAAGCCGAAAGTATGACCTGAAACATCCTTAATACCATGTCCTCCAGTAAAATATAAAACATAAAAATGACAATAGCCAGTTCTGGCTCCATAGCATATCAAATGAATTGTCAGGATGGCAGCATACTCTCGCACCGTTGCTTGGTGCCTGGAGCGGTAATCGGGAACACCTGGTTGCGCAATTAGGAAATCCTACGGAGGCTACATGGTGCGTCCTTCGGAGGACGCATAGGCTGCATCCTTGAAGTCTTCAGTCCTTCGAAGGATGCAGCCTTCACATTGGGACACAGCTATAGTGTAGCAGTGCTGGGTTGATTACTAATTCTAGTCAGTTACTGACTCCAGATCACATGACAAAAATTCAATGTATGGCCTAAAACATCATCTTTGCAGGAGTGTAATATGAAGATTGTACAAAGTAACATTTATTTCGAACAACACTGAAAATGAATTGGAGACAAGCCATAACAGCATTACCATATACACTCACCTAAAGGATTATTAGGAACACCATACTAATACTGTGTTTGACCCCCTTTCGCCTTCAGAACTGCCTTAATTCTACGTGGCATTGATTCAACAAGGTGCTGAAAGCATTCTTTAGAAATGTTGGCCCATATTGATAGGATAGCATCTTGCAGTTGATGGAGATTTGTGGGATGCACATCCAGGGCACGAAGCTCCTGTTCCACCACATCCCAAAGATGCTCTATTGGGTTGAGATCTGGTGACTGTGGGGGCCATTTTAGTACAGTGAACTCATTGTCATGTTCAAGAAACCAATTTGAAATGATTCGAGCTTTGTGACATGGTGCATTATCCTGCTGGAAGTAGCCATCAGAGGATGGGTACATGGTGGTCATAAAGGGATGGACATGGTCAGAAACAATGCTCAGGTAGGCCGTGGCATTTAAACGATGCCCAAATGGCACTAAGGGGCCTAAAGTGTGCCAAGAAAACATCCCCTACACCATTACACCACCACCACCAGCCTGCACAGTGGTAACAAGGCATGATGGATCCATGTTCTCATTCTGTTTACGCCAAATTCTGACTCTACCATCTGAATGTCTCAACAGAAATCGAGACTCATCAGACCAGGCAACATTTTTCCAGTCTTCAACTGTCCAATTTTGGTGAGCTTGTGCAAATTGTAGCCTCTTTTTCCTATTTGTAGTGGAGATGAGTGGTACCCGGTGGGGTCTTCTTGTAGCCCATCCGCCTCAAGGTTGTGCGTGTTGTGGCTTCACAAATGCTTTGCTGCATACCTCGGTTGTAACGAGTGGTTATTTCAGTCAAAGTTGCTCTTCTATCAGCTTGAATCAGTCGGCCCATTCTCCTCTGACCTCTAGCATCAACAAGGCATTTTCGCCCACAGGACTGCCGCATACTGGATGTTTTTCCCTTTTCACACCATTCTTTTTAAACCCTAGAAATGGTTGTGCGTGAAAATCCCAGTAACTGAGCAGATTGTGAAATACTCAGACCGGCCCGTCTGGCACCAACAACCATGCCACGCTCAAAATTGCTTAAATCACCTTTCTTTCCCATTCTGACATTCAGTTTGGAGTTCAGGAGATTGTCTTGACCAGGACCACACCCCTAAATGCATTGAAGCAACTGCCATGTGATTGGTTGATTAGATAATTGCAGAAATTGAACAGGTGTTCCTAATAATCCTTTAGGTGAGTGTATACACTATATGCACAAAAGTATTGGGACGCACCTCTTAATTCCTGAATTCAGCTTCTTCAGTCAGACACAGGTGTGTAAACTAAGCCCTGACCTCAACCCCGTCCAACACTTTGCGATGAACTGGAACAGATATTGTGAGCCAGGTCTTCCCATCCAACATCAGTTCCTGACCTCACAAACGCTCTACTGGATGAACTCCCAAAAGTTCCCACAGAAACACTCCAAAATCTTATAAAAGCCTTCCCGGAAGAGTGAAGATGTCATAGCTGCGACTCCATATTAATGTCTTGAATGTAAATGTGATGTCATTACAGTCCCTGTTGGTGTAATGGTCGTGTGTCACAATACTTTTGTCCATATATAGTGTATCTATGGGTCCAGTATGCATGAGTCACATGACTAAACATGCGTAATTTTTCACAGTCCACACTATAATGCAAAAATGTCATTTTCAAATTTGTCTACTTTGGGGAACGTCTTCAAAAATAAGTTTTCACTGGACAAACACACTGTGTTGGTGTGAACGGAAGGCAAAAATGTTGGGAAAATTTTGTTTTCAAGTGTATCCGGATTAGTGTAGTCGTAGCCTCAGATTTATGGGAATTTTGACCGTGTGAATGAATTCCCCCTTACAGGGAGCTTGATCTGAAGAAACCCATCTACCAGAAAACTGCCTGCTATGGACACTTCGGACGAGACGCATTCCCGTGGGAAAAGCCCAAGAAACTCGTCTTCTGATGTCAAAGAATTCCAAGTCTCCACATTCCTTTCAGTGGTTAATGACTCTGATGGTTTTGTGCTAATGAACCTTTCAAATGCTTCACTGTGATCAGTTAGTTAATGAATTATGTGGAAAATTTTAAAATTTATAAATGTGACTTATAATAACTGTGAAGGAGTAAACCCCTTTAATGGCACCTTGATTATTAGAGTCATTACATAATTGTCCTGTATATCAAATCAATTATCAATTAATAAATACTTCTTTCATGTTTACCAGCACCACTGTCTACTCATTTTAAAGAGTATTCAAAATATATTACCACTTATGTATTTAGTTTTACTAAAAATGTAGTGTATATCTGTCCTGTACCCAAAAAGAAACTGCAATAATCTTGAAACAGAGATTTTATTCAACACTCAGCTTAACAAACAATATTTACAAAATGCATTTAATTCAACAACATCACATCAGCTTTGAACCAGCATATAAGTTATTATAGTTATGTAATTATGGCTGTAACTGGATCATCCGCATTAATGTGTTTACCTGTCCTGTATCAGAGACGTGCCTCGGTGTGGAGAAACGCTGAAGAAAAGTGATTTTTTTCATCATGTCTTTTTCCTGGGAGAATCACAGTACGGCACATTTTCCAGCAGGAGACTCTCGCGGGGCCGCAACACTGCAACATATAATCATATTTAGGGCTGGGTATCGTTCAAAATCTTTCGATCCGGTGCCATTTTCGATACCTGTTTCGATACCGGTTCCTAACGATACTTTTTTCGATTTTATGAAATCCATTTTAACAAGATTACATAACACATTACCTCAGAAAATGTTGGTTTTATTTTTTCAGTTTGACTCATGCTCCTTAGCCAGTGCACAAAGGAACAAAAAAAGCACAAAGGAACAAAAAATGTTTTATAAAGAGCTCATGCTCACCAAAGCTGATTTTTTTTATATAAAAAATACAGTAAAACTTGTAATATTGTGAAATAGTATTACAATTTAAAATCTTATTTGAATATATTTCAAAATGTAATTTATTCCTGTGATGTCAAAGCTGAATTTTCAAAATCATTACTTCAGTGTCACATGGTCCTTCAGAAATATGAAAACAGTTTGCTGCTTAATATTTTGGAAACTATGATACATTTTTTTTCATGATTCTTTGATGAATAAAAATGACAAAAGAACAGCATTTATTTAAAAACTAAATATTTTGTAACATTACACGTTTTAATGTCACTTTTGATAACTTTAATGCATCCTTACTGAAAAAAAAAATTCTGACTGACCAACACATTTTTGAACGGCTGTGTACACTCAGTAGGTTATTATTGCAATACTGTCAGAGTGATCAACAAGGTACCTCTTCATTTACCAGTAGAAGGCGAAGCAACTTTCTGCTATTATTTTTACTCCGTGGCCGTGCACTGTCAAGGTCTTCATCATATCTGTCGTGGTACCGGTCTTTGCAGCAATTATTTTACCGCAAATACTGCATCGCGCGCTGTTGGCATCGAGCCTGGAGAAATGTACCCACACTTTTGATCGACTTTTCCACATCTTTAAGGTATTATGTGTGTGTGCTCGCGTCTCATGAATATGTGCGCGGAGAGTTTGTGTGTGTGTGCTCGCGTCTCATTGAGTATGTGCGCGAGTTTTGTGTGTGTGCTCGCGTCTCGTATGCGCGTGGAGAGTTTGTGCGTGCGCGCGTCTCATATGAGTATGTGCGTGTTGAGTTCCGCGCTTCTCGTGTGTGTAGAGTTACGCAAACTCTACACATGTATGTGCGTGAGCGACTTTATGTGTGTCGTTGTGCATTTCATATGTATTTGTTTGAGCACTGACGTTGACGAGTTAACCCCTTAGGTATCGAAATCTGGTACCGAACAACATGTCATTTTTCGATACTCGATAGTATCGAGGCTATTCGATCGGTACCTAAAAAGTATCGAAACTCGGTACCCAGCCCTAATACATCATCAGTAGTATACATCAGTAATATTTGTTGTACTGTCTGAACACATGCCGATTTAAAATCACTTCTTTAATACGGTAATGACTCAATAATCAGAAAAACTATTTTGGGAGGATATTGTTAGATTTCATGGAAATTCCACCATGCAAGAAATACTGATTGGCTAAAAACAAGCTTGATTGTCTATTTATACGGGTTGAACATGTTTTTGAGATTCACCCGAATCACTCACAGATTTTGTTTTCCTCCACATGCTCAACCTGGATCACACTCTCACGGAGGATGGTCTCCACTGATCGGGCCATTTTAAGCATCTGAGAAGAAAGAGCGTATTAAATATCAAACTTAGTGATTCTCCTGAGTCAGACTGAGTGACAGTTTAATATCTATCTATGAGATCAAATGTAAAAGAAACTATAACTCATTTTATTTTATTTACCAAAGCAACATTTATCATTTTTGTTTAGTAGGAAGTACTAAAATAACTAAAACTAACTGACGACAGTGTTTCTCGCTCAAACACAGCAGATGTCGAGAGTCCTCCACACACACACGAGCCAGGGCTGAAAGGAGAAGAGCAGAAGTTAGAGTAGAAACACTCTCCTCAGAGTCATGAAGAAGAGGAAGACTGAGATCGACCCTCATGATAAGAGAAGATAATCTTTCCCCTGGGCAGGGTCAGATGGGTAGTTCACCACAGACGTTGTGTCTCGACTCCAGTAACCTGTCTAAAACGTGGAAGTCTTGGAGAGACGAGTTCGAACTGTACATTGGATTAACTGTCGCCGAGGATGACGAGAAGAAAAAGGTCAGGCTTTTCAGTTATCTGGTCGGTGAGAGTGGCAGAGAGCTACTGGATACGTTAATGGGAGACACAGCTAAGTCGGACTGGAAGATTAAGGACATAATTGAAAAGTTTGATAACTACTGCAGTCCTAGAGTGAACGAGACAGTGGAGCGGTACAAATTCTTCACAAGAAATCAAGGTACCAGTGAATCCATAGATGGCTATGTTACTGAACTCAAGCTGCTAGCAAAAACATGCAACTTTGTGACATTGAGAGACTCACTCATTCGGGACAGGATTGTGTGTGGGATTAACAACAGCAACATGCGAGAGAGGCTGTTACGAGAAAAAGATATGACATTGGACACTTGCATTCAACTTTGCAGAGCTGCTGAGTGGTCGCGAGAAAACTACAAGGCCATAGCGGGGCACACAGTGGAAGAAGTTCACGCAGTGCAAGGAGCTTCGCGCCTACAGCAGAAGGAAAACACTGTGGATTGCAAGTTTTGCGGCAAAACACATGAGAGGAGCAAACATAAATGTCCAGCATTTGGAAAGAAATGCACAAAGTGTGGTAAGGAAAACCACTTTGCGGTTAAGTGTAAAGCTCGCATTGAACCAAAAATGAAGAAATTTGTGCACAAGGTTACTGAATGTGACAGTGATTATGAGGACATACTGTGTGTTAGAGAGGTAACAGAAAGCGAAAATGTGAATGCGGTGGACTGTAACAAAGGTAATGACTCCCAGTTGTTTGCAGGCATGCTCCTAGGAAAAAATATGATTAAATTTCAGATTGATTGTGGCGCTACATGCAACGTTTTGCCTATTAACATGCTGAACACAGATGCTAAGCTGGAGGATACAAATTCTGTGTTAGTGATGTACAATGGAAGCAAAGTGAAGCCACTGGGTAGATGTAAAGTGAAATTAAGAAACCCAAGAAACAAAAAACTGTACCAGCTAGAGTTTCAAGTTGTGGACAAAGACTGTTCGGTACCACTGATTGGTAAGAGAGCCAGTGAGGCTATGAAACTCATAAAAGTACAATATGAAAACATTATGGCTATTGACAGTATTGTGACAACAGAGAGAGACACAAAAGGACAATGGACAATGGAACAAATAAAGTCAGACTTCGCAGATGTGTTCACAGGAGACGGTTGTCTGGAAGGAGAATACAAAATGGAAGTGGATGAGAGTGTGAAACCTGTGCAACTCCCAAAGCGACGTGTTCCGGTCACCATGATGAAACCGCTGAAAGAGGAGCTTCAGGACCTTGAGCACAGAGGTATTATCACACCAGTAGACTGTAGCACGGACTGGATCAGTAGCATGGTGGTGGTGCAAAAGCAAAACGGTAAACCTAGAGTGTGCATTGATCCAAAGCCCCTCAACAAGGCACTCAAGCGCAGTCACTTCCCACTACAAACCATTGAAGACGTACTCCCAGATATGTCTAAAGCTAAAGTGTTCACAGTGTGTGACGTCAAAAGCGGGTTTTGGCATGTCAAGCTCGAAGAGAAATCTAGTTATCTGACTACGTTCTCCACCCCATTTGGCCACTTCAGATGGCTAAGGATGCCCATGGGAATAAGTCCGGCACCGGAAGTTTTCCAGTGAAAACTGACCCAAGCACTGGATGGATTACCTGGCCTATACATTATTGCAGATGATGTGCTCATTACAGGTCAGGGAGAGACACAGGAAGCGGCAGAAGGAGACCATGATGTGAAGCTGAAACTGTTCCTGGAGCGGTGCAGACAAAAAAACATTAAGCTGAACCCAGACAAGTTCAAGCTGAGGAAGAAGGAGTGTACATACATTGGGCACCGTCTGACGGCAGACGGACTGAAAGTGGATCCAGACAAGGTTTGTGCTATTGAACACATGCCGAGACCTACAGATTTGAAAGCGGTACAGAGACTGTTAGGTATGATAAACTACTTGGCTAAGTTTTGCCCACACCTTTCAGACCAGTGTGAAGTGTTGCGGCAGTTGACACACAAAGATACAGACTGGGACTGGTCGGAGCAACATGAGAATGCTTTTGTGAAACTAAAAAAGACTATTGCAGATGCTCCTGTTCTGAAGTACTACTGCCCAGAGGAGGACCTCGTAGTGCAATGTGATGCATCGGACACAGGTTTGGGAGCTGCACTCATGCAAAAGGGTAAGCCCATCGCCTATGCAAGCAGAGCACTCACACAGAGGGGTATGCCCAGATTGAGAAAGAGTTCTTAGCTATGGTGTTCAGTGTAGAGAAGTTTCATCAGTACACGTATGGTCGCAAAGTTACTGTCCAATCTGACCATAAGCCGTTAGAGACCATAGTTAGGAAACCTCTTTTGAGTGCGCCCAAGAGACTTCAAAGAATGATGCTACGTATTCAGAAATATGACCTGACTGTAGTGTATGTTCCTGGGAAAGACATGTTACTGGCAGACACCTTAAGCAGAGCATATCTCCCTGAGTGCCCATCTCTGAGCTCTGTAGAAGCTGAGATCGAGTCGGTTAATATGGTGCAACACTTACCCATTTCAGGTGACAGCCTAAGCCAGATCAGGACAGCTACACAAGATGACAAAGCGTTACAAACTGTGATCCGACTGATGAAGCAGGGTTGGTCACCGGACAAAAGAGCCGTACCTCAGGAAATCAAACCCTACTTCTCATTCCAGGAGGAATTAAGTTATCAGGACGGCATTGTGTTTCGAGGGGAACGTGCTGTTATTCCATTATCACTGCAGAAAGACATCATCCGCCGCCTCCACTCCTCACATCTCGGGGCAGAAGGATGTCTTCGAAGGGCCAGAGAATGTGTCTACTGGATTGGCATGAACGACCACATAAAGACACACATAGCTCGCTGTGACATCTGCAGGTCAGTGGACGACAAACAGCACAGAGAAACGCTCAACCCACACAATGTGCCAAGCAGGCCATGGGCCAAAGTAGGCGTTGACCTATTTTACTTTGATAACAAAAACTACCATGTATTAGTCGACTACTATTCCAATTTTTGGGAAATAGACTTTTTGCCAGACACAAAAGCTACTACAGTGATAAAGAAGCTAAAAGCTCATTTTGCTAGATACGGCATTCCCAACACAGTAGTCTCAGACAACGGACCTCAATATGCATCTCAAGAGTTCCAAAGATTCAGCCAACTGTGGGAATTTGAACACAAAACCTCATCGCCAGGGTACCCACAGAGTAACGGCAAGGCAGAGTCTGCTGTTAAAACGGCAAAGAGACTGTTACACAAAGCCAAAGCTTCCGGACAAGACCCCTATCTCGCGCTCTTGGACCATCGTAACACACCGTCACAAGGGCTGGAGAGCAGCCCAGCTCAAAGACTGCTGAACCGTCGAACGAGGTCTCTGCTACCGGCGAAAAACAGCCTTCTCCAGCCTAAAGTGATTCAAGCAGAGCAGGCACTGTTTAACAACCAACAGCGTCAATGTGTGTACTACAACCGATCAGCCAGGGATCTAGATGCCCTACGACCAGGTGACATGGTCAGAGTGCAGTCATTTGAGCCTCACCCCAAATGGAAGCTGGGCAAGGTGAAAAGACCAGTTGACTCTAGATCCTATGAGGTTGAAATGGATTCGGGTGCAGTTCTAAGGAGGAACCGTAGACACCTCAGACGCGCTCATGTTGTTCCTCAAACAGAGGTTGTTGATATAGAGACAGTAAACACTCCGGAAACCCATACAGACACTGTACTATCCCAGCAGAGCCCTCAAACTCAGAAAGATACCCAAGGCCGTCCATAAGGTGGGATAAAGGGGGACGTTTTCTGGGGCCCAGCCGCTAGGGGGGGGGGGGGGGGGTGGGGGGGGGGGGGTGGTGCATGCAGTCCAGCAATAATTATGTTCATCCTAAATATAAGCAAAGGTTACCATATTTTATTTTGAACCAAAATAGCACCATTAATTGTTGAAAGTGAGAAAAAAAGCATTTTATTTAATGTTGCTTGAGTAAAATGTAGCCTGTGTCATAATGAAACACCCCTCTCCTGAAAATGGTCTGAGTAGCCAACGCAATGTCAAAACGCCAGTGCTTCGCGCCAGTTCGCGGTCAGCAGCGCAAGTGACCTTAAATTACTAGCTTAATGTTGGAGCTCAACAGGATTTATGACTTGAAGCTTGAGAGCATTTATGGTGATGTTTGCATTGCACTAAGGATATTTTACACTTTACCTGTAACTGTGGCAGGAGGAGAGAGATCCTTCAGTAAACTTAAATTAGCCTAATAGAGAATTACCTGCGCTCCACAATGAGCCAAGAGAGACTCAATAACCTGACAATATTGCCACCACACCTGCAAACTTGTCGCTTTTCGGCGACAATCGCCGTTTTCTTGGTCAATTGGGTCATTTACGTGAATCGCGTAGAACCGGAGAGTTTTTTCTGGGGGGAGGAGGGGCATTTCTCCTGCAGACCAAAATTTAGTTATTTCAAATGTAGGCGCGTTGCACGTGGCAAACGCGCTCATATTCCGCCGGCGCGACCACAACATTGTCCAACATCAAATGGCAAACGTAATGTAAGCGGAACGAAATTGCTCGTTATTGTGTGGTTGACAGACCGTTTATCAGTTTGAACCAAAGCAGCGCGAGCCGATCGTGATCAAGCGACACTGTTACTACACAGCGCTAAGACTAAGAGATCCAGTAAAGAAAGCATTTGAATTCCACAGAAGTAATAACATCGCTGCGAGATCTAGTGAGAAACATTCACATTCTCCGTTATTAACGGATAAAACAGCGCTGATGTGGAAACCAGGAAGAAACATTGTGGCATGAATCACAGATCAGCAACATTCACCATGGATTTACTGTAGTAACAACCATGGAGGTTTGGCAGGAATAGTAGGCTATAATGCTTTCAAGTAACATTACGTCGGTTTTATTTTGACATTATGAATACAATTGCTGCCCTCAAATGTTAATCTGAACTAAAATAAACCTTTGTTTATAACTACTACAATATTACATTTCATTTTTTCCAAGGAGCTGTTTGTTTTATATGCTCCTAAGAAGAGTCAATTATAGCTCCAGAATTGCTCAAAGTAAAAAAAAATCATACTTTATGATGTTAGTTTTAATAAAAAAAAAAAAAAAAAAAAAAATTAAATCAAGGAAATTTCTCTGGCATTTCTTTCTTTTTGCTGTATCAAAAACGTACCGAACCGCGACACAAGTGTATCGTATCGAACCGAACCGTGAATCTGTTTACACAACAGCTGATGCGAGAGTAAGTGTAACATAAAGCAATTTGCAATTTGGCAACCGTGTTAATCTCTTGTTGCATGGGATGCGCCGCATACCTGGTAAACTTTCTAACAACATAGGGCAATCTGGCGAGCGTGTTGTTTTAGGCTAATACACCAACAGCAAATTTCTGTTAAATAAAGCGCTCAGAAATGTGTCATTTGCATATTAAAATCTCAACCTTTGTGTGTGTGTGTACCTATGTAGCCCCCATCACTGAGTAAGTCTCTCTCAGTTAAATGTATGTGTTAATGTAGGAGAGAGAGAGAGAGCACACGCATGATATGAGTAGAGAGCGGATTTGGGGAGGGCCCATCACTGGACCTTTTCAGGGGCCCAGTCATTTCTGTGGGCGGGCCTGCATATAGGTCTATGTATCGCATTTATTTCCTTTTTTATTCAAAATATTCACAAACTAGTTAACTAGCCTAAATCATGAATTATATGATATATATATAGTCAAATATGTGGAAGTGAATGTGTTTTGTCGTTTAAACATCTTTATAATGTTAGTTGATATAATGCACAATGAGTTTGCAATTCAGAGGATCTGTCATTTTTCCCGAAATATATAAAAGTACGTGGCCAGTGAACATGGGAGAAGAATAAACTTTGTTTCATACACAATGTGTATCTGATGTATAAATAAAACACTTTGTCAAATTATAATTGAAAGGATTATTATTGCAGCTTCCATAGCCATCAGTGTATTTTTTATACATAGTACTTCATTTAAATGTCTATTTAAATCTATGAAAACTCAAATAACATTATGTGGTTGAAAACAATGAATATTTGATATAAAGATAGATATGAAAAGCACTGAGCGCTCAGCGCCAGCCAACGCTCGAGAGCACGTTTGAATTTATTAGAGACGCACAGAACGGTGTAATCGCACCGTTGTGATCGTACACATTTCGGGGATGCATTTCACATGTAAAATTAGGTAAATTATTAAAAAGATTATTAATTTTTTTTGAATGGATGACAGCTGATGACAATAACAGTTTTGTCTGTTCCCCTCATACTGACTCATACAAGAGCTCACCTTACTTTAATTAAGGGAGAGATGGACTTCTGTCTTTATTATTATTTTGTGCTGTATTATTTGATTACTGTGTTATTTCTGTTTCAAAGGCAGCAATAAATGACACTTTAAAATCTAAAGAGTGTTCATGTGATTTTATACATTGTTGTGAAATTAATGAATGCATAATAATCGTGATAATTGTGAAACCGTGATTATTCCTCAGACTATAATCGTACCAAAGAAATCTATAATCATCACATCCCTAAATAGAGAAGGAAAATTGTAAACTAACACCAGAAATAAACCTGAAATAAACCTGGATTTCCAACATGGAAAATGAATCATTAATTGTGATTCACACAATTAATTAGTGTGATTCTTTATGGGTTCAGAGAATCCCTGTGCAAAGCTTGCTAAACCCTTTGCAAGCTTTGCACGGAGACTTTTAAACAAAAAATTTGTGCAAAACTTGCAGCCAGGCATTTCACACACTTGCTGTGCAGGCAGTGTTGGGAAAGTTACTTTGGAAATTTAATAGGTTACAGATTACAAGTTACCCTATTCAAATTGTAATTAGTAGTGTAACTATTTAAATTACTTTATTAAAGTAATGTAACTGATTACATTTGATAAATTACACAAAAAATGTTTAAAGTTTTCAGCTGTTAATCTTTGCTTTTACATGGCAGGAGGCATCGTGCACATCAAAAACAGGCAAAGCAACAAATTAATAATATATTCAACATATCCTAGATTTTTACAGAAAATATTCAGATGTAACCCCCTTTGTAATCATTAACATTTTCATAAGTAACTGTAATTTAATTACAGAATTTTTCTCAGTAACTGTAACGGATAACCATTACATTTATTGGTTACACTTTATTTTAAGGTGTCATTGTTACAGAGTAATTATATATTTAGGTACTGAGTAATATTAAGCAACTACTTACTATAGGGTTAGGGTAGGATTAGGTTTTGGTTGAGGGTTAGTTGCATGAAATTATGTATAATTTACTGTTATTACATGTAACATATGTAACAAGGACACTGTAAAATAAAGTGTTACCCATTTATTTTGTAATAAATTATGCAACACTTTTACATGTAACTAGTTCTGATGTGTATTTACTCGCTACCTGTTGTGTGGTCCTCCCAAGCGACTCTCGGGTCAGTCGCCTCATTCGTATGGAAGGCCAAAAGGGCCAAAATGCGTGAAACTGTCGCGTTAACACGTATTTACGCATTAACATGCAATTTACGCGTTAACACGTAAATTATTGGACTGATTTGGTGCTCTTGCTCAGCTTGTAAAAAGCAGTTTTTAATGTGAAAATACATGTTGAAGACATGTCTTTTCAAGACATCTTTTCATATTTCTAAAGCATCTTTTTATAATTTATGCATTATTTGTTAGAGATTAAGATCATTAAGCCTTATGAATCTGAGATTCGGTTTTTCGAAGTTATATATATATATATACACTCACCTAAAGGATTATTAGGAACACCATACTAATACTGTGTTTGACCCCCTTTCGCCTTCAGAACTGCCTTAATTCTATGTGGCATTGATTCAACAAGGTGCTGAAATGTTTAGAAATGTTGGCCCATATTGATAGGATAGCATCTTGCAGTTGATGGAGATTTGTGGGATGCACATCCAGGGCACGAAGCTCCTGTTCCACCACATCCCAAAGATGCTCATTGGGTTGAGATCTGGTGACTGGGGGGGCCATTTAGTACAGTGAACTCATTGACATGTTCAAGAAACCAATTTGAAATGATTCGAGCTTTGTGACATGGTGCATTGTCCTGCTGGAAGTAGCCATCAGAGGATGGGTACATGGTGGTCATAAAGGGATGGACATGGTCAGAAACAATGCTCAGGAAGGCCGTGGCATTTAAACGATGCCCAATTGGCACTAAGGGGCCTAAAGTGTGCCAAGAAAACATCCCCCACACCATTACACCACCACCACCAGCCTGCACAGTGGTAACAAGGCATGATGGATCCATGTTCTCATTCTGTTTACGCCAAATTCTGACTCTACCATCTGAATGTCTCAACAGAAATCGAGACTCATCAGACCAGGCAACATTTTTCCAGTCTTCAACTGTCCAATTTTGGTGAGCTCGTGCAAATTGTAGCCTCTTTTTCCTATTTGTAGTGGAGATGAGTGGTACCCGGTGGGGTCTTCTGCTGTTGTAGCCCATCCGCCTCAAGGTTGTGCGTGTTGTGGCTTCACAAATGCTTTGCTGCATACCTCGGTTGTAATGAGTGGTTATTTCAGTCAAAGTTGCTCTTCTATCAGCTTGAATCAGTCGGCCCATTCTCCTCTGACCTTTAGCATCAACAAGGCATTTTCGCCCACAGGACTGCCGCATACTGGATGTTTTTCCCTTTTCACACCATTCTTTGTAAACCCTAGAAATGGTTGTGCGTGAAAATCCCAGTAACTGAGCAGATTGTGAAATACTCAGACCGGCCCGTCTGGCACCAACAACCATGCCACGCTCAAAATTGCTTAAATCACCTTTCTTTCCCATTCTGACATTCAGTTTGGTGTTCAGGAGATTGTCTTGACCAGGACCACACCCCTAAATGCATTGAAGCAACTGCCATGTGATTGGTTGATTAGATAATTGCATTAATGAGAAATTGAACAGGTGTTCCTAATAATCCTTTAGGTGAGTGTAGTTAGTAGAATGTCTATAATGGACTATTGAAATAAAGTGTAACCCTACTGAGTAGTGCCTAAAATATTAAGTAGGCACTTTTTTGTATTTCTAAAAAATACAAAAATATTATTTTAAATAGAAAAAAATAATAATGAACAAAAATCAATTACATCAATAGACAATAAGGGCCCAGAATAAATGCAGCTACTCGTTACATAGACATACTGAAATCATTATTAATTTGAAGCAAAATGTATTTGATATAATCTATCAGTAGCCTACACTCCACCTGTTATTACACTCTCAGACATTTCAATGTTATCCAGAACTATTCACAGAGCTATTTTCACTGCATATCAAGGATTCTGGACAACTGACAAACTGGCAAACTGACAAAAATCATATCATGTTAATAAACAAAAATAATTAATAGACTTCATTTTAGCATACTCTATTGCATATCTCAATCATCGTAGCCTACTGTAGGTGATGCTTTGCAACACCAATAATTCAGCTTGAAAGGTCCGAGACAATATTTTAACAAAGTGTAAAGACATTGGCAGTGCCATACTGACTGTTCAACATTGGAGCCTACAAAACATAATGTTTGGTTTGAATATTTGTACAACTCACACATAATTCATCACATTTCATACAGCACATTACATGAATTGATTTTATAACTATTTCCAATGAAGCACCGACCAGTGATGCCAAAACAATATTGCAACAACAGGCAACTAAAGAAATACTAAAAACAAAATTGATTTGAAAAATGTAAATCCACAATTAGCACTGATCTGAGGAATACTAGCGTATTTGTATCTCTGCTGCTCAGCGTTCAGCATACTTAGCTGAAAACCGCTGGCGGCCCAACTCAAAACATGTCTGCCCATTTTATAATTAATTTTATTACAAAAGATGACGACCCATTTCAACACTTTAACCAAATTCATTTGCTGCCTTAAAATCATTTAAGTATAATTTATGTCTCTATACAAGTCATTCTAGCCTAAATTACAGGCTATTTACGGTACTTTTAAAAATGATCTTGTTAAACCTCCGACAAAATGTTATGGATTTCGTGTTGATAGAAAAAAAATGTTTTCATATACGGCAGCAGCAAAGTTGAGGCATGATGCTAAAATGACTATTCCGGCTTTATCTCTGCGATGCCTTGACATATTGACACCAAACTTTGTATGTGTCATTGTTACTTCACTCTGACCACATCACATCAGTTTTGTAACTGCGCCACCTATTGGTCGAAAGTGATAATCAATTAAATCATATTTTTAATTACTGTTTATATGATTCTTAAGCCATTTCGCCTAAAATCCTCTTTAAATGTCTTTAATTGCTCATTGTTGCAGTTGGTCTGACACTTTCAGCCATGTAGACATGTCTGATCGTCTTCTCCTGCTTGGCCCCGATAATGGCTGGTTGCAGCTATATTTTCTTTTGTTTTGTTTTTTACGTTTTTTAAATGGGTTTCAAATGACGGGGTGAGATAATAATGACAATAATTGTTTAAAGTATTTTTTTTTAATGTATTTACATAATTTTGAGAGGTGAGGTTTTCATTTAGAAATCAACACAAACCTCATTTTCTAACAACTGTTTTAACAGTAAATGTGCACTAACAGTGAAACACAGTGAGAGAAATCAAGCCCTTGATACACATCTAGTCTGATGTATTAAGGATTCTGAATGAAGGATTTGGTGTAAAGTGCTCTCAAAACGTGGAGACTGGTAACCAGCCGAAAGCTTTATAACAAAGCTGTAGAGATCCCTTGCAAGGTTTATTTTTTTAATGAACAACACCTGAGAGAAAGTTTAACATTTAGAATACAGCCTCTTTTTTGAATGCATTTATTCAGAAAACATGACACTCCATTTGTAGTCAGATTGTCAGATCTGCTAGAGGGAGATCATTCACTGTCAAGACTCGTCTGGTGTCTCGTAGGGCAGCATACTGTGCCATGTTAGGCAATCCTGATGCTACACAACAGCTCAGACCTCTGCGGGAAACGGCCATTTCATTTGCAGCAAACCTGTATATAAAACAGATGCAGTGAATGCAATTAAGTATAGCCTGCATTAGACTTGCAGACTTACACTAATTAACTAATGCAGTGTGAAATGATCTGTGAGATTTAGTGTTTGTGGAAGTTACCATTGATCTGTCTTCTCATCGTAGCGCTCCACATCAGAGGTGTTGCTTACTCCATTATAGCCTCCGACAGCAAACAACTGACCATTAACTACCTGGATTTTGAGAAAAGGAAAAAAGGAAAATGAATAATGTACAGCTAAACTCTTTAACTTGTCATGAATAAATGAATAAATACTGCTGGGTCAGTGTGACTCAAAAGGATGAGCGTGCCAGAAGCCATCATGGTACAGCAGTCCTGGATGAGTTTGTCTACTGTATTGGTGGTCATGACCACATGGAGTGTTTCAACAGCGTGAGGAAATTCAATCTTATCACTCAGACTTGGCATGAGGTGAGTAATGTTGTAGGTCAAAGCCTACAGCAAAGCTGGTTCCTTGATTAGTAGTAAATCGGCATCACCTGCTTTCAAATGGAGCGGCATTTACTTCACAGAGCCGTAGTTAACTGACAAGCTGAGTTAACTGACAAGCTGAGCCATATCGCATTAATTATCGCGGACATATCGCCTGCAATAATTAATGCGATATGGCTCAGCTTGTCAGTTAACTACGGCTCTGTGTAGTTAATGCCGCTCCATTTGAAAGCAGGTGATGGCGCTTTACTACTAATTAGGTAGATGTTTTTATAGTCAAACACATTGATCTTTGAAGCCTTCAACAATTTCAGGGTGCAACTTTCCACTTATTGTCAATATGGTACCAAAATTTTTTTTTTCCTGCATATTCATTATCATCAAATCCTTATTGTAATGTTATTTCATAGTTTCACCAGATACAAATATTAACTGTCCACATCTCACCTCAATGCCAAAGAAGCTGCGTGGATTGCACATTGATGCAACATCACTCCAGGTGTTAGTGAGCGGACTGTAGGCCTCCGCACTCTGCAAATTACTGGCACCATCAAAACCACCAACCTTTAAATAAATACACTCTTTATTTATGTATTCTGAGCATTTATATATGCACATCCATGCATGCATTTACAGAAGTGCAACCTATAAACTGTGATTGTTCCATATTTCTGTATTTGTGTCATGGTTATCATAGCTAATTAACACTATAAAACTGATATGTGTGTTTAATACTCACAGCATACACTCGATCTGCATAAGCGATCACACCTAAACTAACGCGGCAGCTACTCATGGGAGCGATGAGAGTCCACTGGTTTGTTTCAGGGTTGAAGCTCTCAGCAGAGGAGAGACACTCGGTCCCACTAAAACCACCACAGATATAAATCTGACAAACACAAACAGAACATGCAGGATGTTTGTGCACAATCATCACAGACTGATCAGAAAAGCAGTGTTTAAAACACTCAGTAAATGTTATTCCTTTTCATATTTAAACTATTCCCATGCTACAGGCATTAAGAGTCTCCAGTAGAAGAGTGTGGAATCATGGGTAAGTGCTCTTACCCTGCCCTGCAGTGAGGTGGCTCTGGCATCCCCCCTCTTTTCATTCATGGGTGCCATCATTGTCCACTGATTGGTGTTTGGATCGTAGCGCTCTACTGTTTTAAGCCATTCGCGTCCATCAAAACCACCAATGGCATAAATTAGCCCGTCCAGAACAGCAACACTAATAAAGTCTCGGCGTTCATACATGGGGGCCGCCTACAACACACCAAATACATCAATGTGCGAACACACATCAATACACCATCTCATTGGTTCGGTCCTATCAGTTGCAAATAAATACAATGGTATTACTATTATTTTTCTTAATGGCATTTTTTTCACACAGTCATGATGGTAACTCTGGTGTATTGTATTATATTATTAAGCTACAACAATTGCTGGAACACAAACAGAAATGCATCATGGTTTGTATCTATTCTTTGAAGTAATGTGGAGTACAGCACATCATTCAGCACTATGGTCCATATCAAAGTACTATCCGGTAGGGCTGGGCGATATATCGCATGACATTGATATGCGCCTCTCATCAGTAAAGCCGGTTCCTTGATTAGTAGTAAAGCGCCATCACCTGCTTTCAAATGGAGCGGCATTAACTACACAGAGCCGTAGTTAACTGACAAGCTGAGCCATATCGCATTAATTATCGCAGGCGATATGTCCGCGATAATTAATGCGATATGGTTCAGCTTGTCAGTTAACTCAGCTTGTCAATTAACTACGGCTCTGTGAAGTAAATGCCGCTCCATTTGAAAGCAGGTGATGCCGATTTACTACTAATCAAGGAACCGGCTTTACTGTAGGCTTTGACCTACAACATTACTCACCTCATGCCAAGTCTGAGTGATAAGATTGAATTTCCTCACGCTGTTGAAACACTCCATGTGGTCATGACCACCAATACAGTAGACAAACTCATCCAGGGCTGCTGTACCATGATGGCTTCTGGCACGCTCATCCTTTTGAGTCACACTGACCCAGCAGTCTGCCTTCACATCGTATGCCTCAATCTCATTGGTGGGAATTTCGCCACTACATCCTCCGATGGCCAATAGGATCGATGAGGGCAGACGTGGACGTGTCAGTTGATGCATGAGTTCTGAGTTGGTGGGTTCATCCATGTTGAGGTCAAACAAAGTCTTCATTGCATTGATGATAACAGGCATGCAGGCTTCATTCTCCATCACTAACGCATTGCACTTTACATTATTGATGAAGTAGTCTGATGACATCAACCCCAATCGAACCTGAAGCACAAGGGAGAGTTTAGACTTTCAGAAACTGTTGCAAGACTGTTACTAAGCAGTTATATGGTGTTCAACAACCAAAAAAGATTTCCAAAATGACTTAAAGAACGACATTACAGAAAGTTACTGTTACTAAAGTGAATTACTGCTTAAAACAATAAGAAAAAATCTGTCAGATGGGGAAGAAAAATAAACTTGTTTGCCCTTTGAATTAAGTTTATTTTTCTTACCGCATGCCAGGATTACTGTAGTTAAACTAAAACTAAAACCCTAAAATAAAATTAAAAACCTTTCCTCGTTTTCATTTAGTCTGATTTATACTAAAATAACAAAAAATTAAACTGAAAAAATATTATATTAAATTATAGACAAATTAAAAAATATATAAATAAATGGCAAAACCACAAAACAAAATTTCTAACATTGGACTAACATTAAAATAATAGCAGAAAATGTATCTTGATTTAAGAGTTAAGATATTTGTAATGAAAACAAGACAAAAATCTGTTTTACATTTGGCAGAAGCACGGCAATGTGTTGCCTCCTGTTTTCTGGTGCATGATTAATCCAGTGGAGGACGGCTTCAAAAACCAGCTCCTCCTGTTTGACATTCAGCTCATCCTCATCAATGATCTCCTCCAGCTGTTCCAGGGAGAGCTCCAGGAACTCCTCAGGTTCGTGCAGAACCTCCTCAAAGTGCTGCAGGATGTAGTGCTGTGCTTTACAGCGGAGCTTTGAGCAGGAGGAAAAGTCCTCTGTCAACTTGTAGATGCCAATGCAGTTCTCTGGGCATAAATGTGACTCCAGGAACTGACAGCAGGCATCTACAAGACCTGAGACTAAGGTCATGTCAGCCGCCACCAAGAGGTCCACCACATTCTCTTGAGTAATGAGCACAGATCTTGTGTATGCATACTGGATAATAAGAGGCATGATGTCTCTGGATATTCCTGGAATTTCACAGAAATGTTGTGCTGGGCTGCTCCGGTTGTTGGAGAAAAGAGCCCTGTGAACCAATTTGACAAAGAAATACAGGCATTAATAATGAAAAATAACTTTTCGTTATTTACATTTTAATTTCAGCCAAATTTTCTCATGTAAAGAATCCAATTAGTTTCACCATTCATTGACACTTCAATTCCATAAAAATGAAGAATTAAATTTCAAGAAAGGGTTTTCCTAGATACTGTAGTTACACTCTTTGTTCTGGCAATACACATTCATTTTCATGCATTTATACATTTGGAAAGCTTAGGCAGTTTCAACAGTATGATGTTAGCAGTGGAAATTATGTATATAATTATAATTAATTATTTCTTAGTAATTTGAGCACAATTTTGGAGTTCAACTGCTTCTTCTCACCTAAAGTAGCTGCTGCAGCCACACATGATGATCTTGTGCACTTGAAATTCTCTGTCATTTGACTTGATGATCATGTCAGTGTGTTCGTCCAGTAAACGTGCTTCATCAAACACGTCAAAAGCTGTGGCTCTTATGTTCTCCATGTTCTCTCAGGACTGTTAATGTATTCAGTCTTCTCACCTCAAACTCTGATTAAAGTCACCTCAGGATTTTGCCTTTGTGGGGACTTTTGCTCAGAAGAGTTCTATAGAATGTCTCTGTGACATCATAATAGTAGAGCTTGAATATATATATTTTTTCAGTTTGTGTCTTGGCCACATAATTATTATAGAGTTTTGTTTTATCGATTCCTTTTGCATAAAACATCTTCACAGTCACAAAGATTATTAAAAACTCAACTTTGTGGTTGTTTTATGTAAAGACCTCAATTGACCTACAATGTATTTATACACACATACAGCATATAATACACAACTTAGATTTGTAAAAAAGAAAAGAAAAAAAGAAAAAGTTTTTACATTTATAAAAAAAAAAAAAAAAGACAAATCTTTATAACTTCCTGGGTCATGTGACCTGATGATGACATGATGATGCAATGTGTGGCACACCTCAGAGATGGTACACGACAAGCATTTGTGCTTAAAAAGTATCTATTTTTTTTTTTTTTAGAAAATGACCAATCGTTTCGCTAGATAAGACACTCATTTCTCGACTGGGATAATGTAGAGACTTTGAAGCTGCATTGAGACGGACATTTGAACCTTCAAACCATTGGTTGCCATTAAAGTCAATTATGTGTAGAAAAATCCTGGAATGTTTTCCTCAAAAACCTTAATTTTTTTTCGACTGAAGAAAGAAAGAGATAAATATATTGGATGACATCGGGGTGAGCAAAACATTTTTTGAAAGTGAACTACTTTCTTATCTTTCAAGATGTGAGCCAGATTTGGGCCAACACTATGTTGCTGTCTGGGCCGTTTTTATATTTCTGATTTTTTTGTAGGACAAATTCATTGTGAAGAGGTTGCAATTCATTAAAACTTTATGTCAATGTAACTACTAGTAACAAGTTTATGAAGATTGTTGATGATGTGCTGATGAATATGCCTGAGTGTTCCCTTTCAGTCAATTTCTGGGCTTGAAGCTTTCTTTTTCGTTAGTTTCGCCACGGTTTCAAATAAATACCTAGGGTTTTGTTTATTTTCTTCTAATAGGGTTGAAAAATAAGCAGATCTAGCAGCTTTTAAGGCCTCTCTGTATGCAATTTAACTCTCTTTCCATGAAATGCGAAATACCCCTAGTTTTGTTTTCTTCTAGCTGCTCTCTTAAGTGCCTGAGTGTACTCGTTGTACCACGGCTATTTTCTTTAATCTTCTTTAAGTGCAACGGAGCAACTGTGTCTAAAGTGCTGAAAAAGAGAGTTAAAAGTTTCTGTTGCAATATCGAGTTCTTCTAAGCTATCCGGGATGCTGACATGATGAAACTGATTAAGAAGATTATTAATAAAGCAATCTTTAGTGGCAGAAGTGATAGGTCTCACATATTTGTAACACAAAGTCGGCTTTGCAGCCTTGGCTAAATGTAATTTACACAAGACCAGATAATGATCTGAGATGTTATCGTTCTCCTGCAGAATTTCAATGGCATCAACATTTATTCCGTGTCATAATATTAGATCTAGAGTATGATTACGACAATGAGTAGGTCCTGACGTGTTGTCTAACTCTAATGTTCAGAATGAAACACAATGAAACAGTTCAGAATGTCCTTAAATGCCAATCCCAATGCATCTTTTTCATTATCTTTATGTATATTAAAATCACCAACAATTAGTACTTTATCTGCAGCCAATACTAGAGTCATTCCACGAAACCGGTACGATTTGAGTCCCTCTGAAGTTTTTAAGTGTATTTTACCTATTGGGTCACCAAAATCTATTCTTAAAAGCTTTTTGTATCAATTGAAATGTCTCCTTTAATAAAGTTTAAAAATAATGACATGCATATTATCTTTATATTAGAAATTATCTTGTTTTTCAGTTGACACCACCTATTTTGTCATGTCCCTCATGGCCTTCTTTGAAAGTGTACTTGGAATATGAATAATATAATTAGAAAAAAGTCCATACATTTTGCCATTCCCATGAATATCTATCTGTGCTTTTTTGCTGGTAATGTTTTTTTTCTAAGTAAATTCATGATTATTTATTAAAATCACATTATTTAGTTCCGTCCCTCAGTAATCCCTCAACCCCGTTACACAAACCATTCTCCCCCATAAAACTAATGAACAGATCCTTATATGTGACATCAATAACATGAATTAACATCATAGAAGTCTTCTGAACAACACTGTGTGTAGACACAGGCAAGTTACCACCTTCTTTTATAACTATAACTTATTTAGAATCTGATATTGTGGTCGTCAAGCTCAACGACTCAACCCCGTTACATCAAATAAAGATAGAATTCTATTACTTGTGAAAATTATCTTTGTTATTTCAAAAATATACATGATTTATTAATACAATGAATGCCATGTACTCTCTTGTTGTTCACTACATGTAGAGCAGTGGCCATTTTCAAGCAAAAAATCACAACCCCGTCACACTCAACCCCGTTACTTTTTTGCACATGCAAAAAAACACACAAAAACATGTTCGCACAGACACACAAACACATCAAAAAAGCACACAAGTAATATGTTTTATTTTGATGACCTATTTAGTCAGTTTATAATGTTCTAATGTATTTAAAGTTATTGTTGTTTTTCCTGCAGTCGGGTTAATAAAACTGAGTTGCAAATGCAATTTATATGTTGTTTTTCTTGGTTACATAATGAAATACAGTGGTCATAGAAAATCTTTCAGTGAATTTGAGAAAAAAACAACGATGTATATGTTTAGCTGTATTTGTCTCTTCAACCCCGTTACCATCTTCAACCCTGTTAATCTTAGTCTCAACCCCGTCACACCTACATTTCTATTAATTTTTTTTTAAGTTTATGAATAAGTAATTTAATGTTTGTTGAACTTAGTCAGAAATGTTCAGAGCAATCATAAGAATACTGATTTTAGTTAAAATTCTGAAGTTAAGCCACATCTTTGATCAAAAATGATGAGGTTGCTGTCACAAAAAGTGCCCATTTCAGGCTTTAGTATAGCATAAGTGTAAAATTATATGTAAATTTTACATTTACAATTACTGAATTAGTGTGAGGGACATATGATTAGGAAAATGTTGATTTCATTACAAATATATTTTATAATCATATTCAGAGAGCTCCCATAGTGTCCATAACGGGGTTGAAGACTAATAGTGCCCATATCTTAAAATAATTACCAATAATAATAGGGATTTGATGTGTTCAGAAAAGTAATACATAAAAGTAAAAAATCCAAAAATGTGTTTGTCCAAATCGTACCGGTTTCGTGGAATGACTCACTAACTCTGATAGAAAGTCAGCAAATTCTTTGATAAAATCTTAATGGTGCCCTGTATACAGTAGCCAGCACAAATCTCAAACGCGAATATTCAGCAACCCAAGCTTTATCATTTGCTCATCTGTATTATAGCTGTTTTTTATTTGTTGAACATTAATTAAATTTTTAACCTTAGATGGGTTGAAATTTGTTTTGAATTTCCAAATTCGGGGAACATACACAGTCTCTATGGGATGATAGCTAGGTGAAAGAGGCTCTATATCAGGGGTCGGCAAGTAACTTTGGCCGCGGGCCAATATTTTTTTTAGCCAGTAGATGGCGGGCCAGCTACACAGAGTAGGCCTATGGATACAAATGAAATACTCTTATATAGGCCTATAATCGCGGAATATGATGGGTCCGTCACCGTCCGTGGATCATTCGTTCAATCGTTTTTTCAAATTAAAAACAAAAATAAAAAGATGAAAACCGACTTGTTTTTCCATTATTTATTTCCTGAACTAAAATGAAAAAAAAAACGAATAACGACGGGTTTTCTGATTTTCTGATTGTGCTCAGATCAAAAATAGAAAAAAATTATTACTGGATTAGACAAATTTTAATTTTGATTTAAAATTTTTAATTTAACACCTTAGGCATGATATATCAAGGAAATCATTTTAAACAGATCAAGTACTATTGTGGTAACAGATTACAGCCATTTTAATAAAGGTGTGAATAGCAATCATGCCTCATTCGCTTACAGTCCGATTTTTGAACTTTATTCCTTTTTTTATTATTATTATTTATTCGGGACACACACATACACACCTAAGGTTTAAGGAGGTCTGCACGGGACGTTTTTTTTTCCCCGTCCCGCTCCCACAAGGTTCTATTCAGCAACCGCTTAAAATACACTCTGTGTTCACCCGCTTTATTTCCCGACCTGAGGGGTCCGCAAAATTTAGATCTCATTTAATCTCACATTCAAATGTCTCTAACGGAAAGAAGGAGATTAAGTAGCCTATAATAATTATAAATGCTATACAAAAATTGTGTTCGTGTCAATATAAATATTAGGCTATTTTAACATGCCCTGCAAAAAAAATGCCACAGGAAAAATTTATGAAATATAGGCCTAAATAACAAATTAAATAGGACAAAGCCTATCACTCAAATTTCGAAGCAACATAAACGAAAATCATATTGCCCTATTGACAAATAAAGTAGGTGTGACGAGCGTCCTCGGCGGAATCAGCGTCGCCCTGGCAACCAACACAAAACACCTGCACGTCCTCACCGCCGGCTGATCGGTCACAGCTGCTCCCAATCAGCCCACAGCCACATAAGCAGCACATGCTGAGCAAACAGACAGACTCTGGTTTCGAGCTGAATGAAACGCTGGTCTAACCTTTCTCTCTGTTCTCCCCAGAAAGCAGCGAGTGACCAACAGCCCACCTTTTGGAGCACGTTTTGGACACCCACTTTCGTTTTGGATTGAGCACCGAAGAGCACTTAAAGCACCAGCCATCACGCACCGGGTTACCTTCTTTCACCAGTTTTATTTTATTGTAAATAAATCCACCCTCCGGGGCCTTTTCACGAAGCCTGCCTTGTCGAGTGATTCTTCACCCCGTGACAGTGGTGGAGAATGCGGGCAAGTTTGTGAAGAATCACCGGCAAGTTCACCGCCCCAACCCCTAATTTTTTTTTCCTTTTTGTCTGTGCACTACAGGTGGCGGAAAGCGGCGCGCTCGTCCCCACGATGGAGGAAGTGTTACAACGCCTCGCTGAAGTGAGCATCCGCCAGCAACAAATCGTGGAACATCTCGCCACTCGCCAGGGCAGGACGGAGGAAGAACTCACCGCCATCCGTGCCTCCGCCGCCCAGCGCGTTCCGCTACCTGATCCTCGCGCCCAAGCAACCCGCCTGCTGCCGAAGATGACCGCGGATGACGACGTGGAAGCCTTCCTGCAGGTCTTTGAAACCACCGCTCAGAGTGAGGCATGGCCCGAGGACGACTGGGCACGCGCGCTGGCACCCCTCCTCACCGGAGAAGCTCAACAGGCTTATTTCTCACTTCCCTGTGCGGTCGCCGAAGACTATAACGAAGTCAAGCGGGAAATTTTGGCGAGGCTCGGCCTCTCATCCATCTGCGCTGCCCAGCAGTTTCACGAATGGGAGTTCAAGCCCCGCGTGCCAGCCCGTGCCCAGGCAGCCGAACTCAGCCGCATCGCTCATCACTGGCTATTGGAAGGGAATCCCACCGCAGTTCAGGTAGCGGAACGAGTGGTGGTCGATCGCCTCTTCCGCGCTCAGGGTCACCATCTCGTCACCCCAAGGCACCTGGCCGGTGGAGGCTGGCCTGGTGAAGGACCTGCCGGTGGCCGTACTGCTTGGGAGGGATTGGCCCGGCTTCGACAGACTGCTCACCGCCGCTACTCAGCCTGCCAGCCCAGAGTGGAACCGTCGAAGACGGAGACGGCCTCGTGGGCCCCGCCGCCGACCGGCCCTGTTCGCCTCCGACAGCGGGAGAGATGGTGAGTCCCCCTCCCAGTCTACTAATTTGTTCTATGATGTTTACCAACAGGCTGCTGGAGGGGGCTCTTTCGCCAAGGAACAGCGGGAGGACGATCGGCTCAAGCACTGTTGGGCTCAGGTGCGAGTCGTCGATGGAAAAGACGTCCTCCTACGGCCCCATCCTCTCCCGCATTTTGTCGTTGAGAATGGCCTGCTGTACTGTGTCTCTTAGCTGAGGGGGGAGGAGAAGAAATTGCTGGTTGTACCCCGAGCCAAGACCGAAACCATCCTGGAGCTGGCGCATTCCCATCCCATGGCAGGTCACCTCGGGGCAGCCAACACCACTCAGCGCATCCGTGACCGCTTCCTCTGGCCGGGCCTGGAGGCCGAAGTGAAGCGGTTCTGCCAAGCCTGCCCGACCTGCCAGGTCACGTCGCCCAGGACCCCTCCCCCCAGCCCGCTCATCCCGCTGCCTATCATCGAGGTGCCCTTCGAGCGGATTGGAATGGACATAGTAGGGCCGTTGCCAAAGTCTGCCCGCGGACACGAACACATCCTGGTAATCGTCGACTACGCCACCCGGTACCCAGAAGCAGTCCCCCTGCGTAAGGCCACCGCGAAGTCCATCGCCCAGGAGCTGTTTCTGCTGGCCAGCCGAGTCGGCCTCCCCTCGGAGATCCTGACTGACCAGGGTACCCCGTTCATGTCCCGGCTGATGGCGGATCTCTGCAGGCTGCTGCGGGTGAAGCAGTGGAGGACCACAGTCTACCACCCTCAGACGGACGGACTCGTGGAGAGATTCAACCAGACCCTCAAGCAGATGCTTAGACGCGTGGCGGCGGAAGATAAGCGGGATTGGGACCTCATGATCCCCTACGTGGATCTTTGGGATCCGCGAAGTTCCCCAGGCCTCAACTGGCTTCACCCCCTTTGAGCTCCTGTTCGGCCGTCAACCACGTGGGCTCTTGGACGTCGCCAGGGAAGCTTGGGAGCAGCAGCCTGCCCCTCATCGCACCATCATCGAACACGTTCGACAGATGAGAGAACGGATCAAACGAGTGATGCCATTGGTCCGGGAACACCTCAGCAAGGCCCAGCAAATGCAGCAACGCCACTACGACCGGGCAGCCCAACCACGGGAATTCCAGCCGGGAGACCGCGTCATGGTCCTGGTCCCCAGCTCCGCCTGCAAGTTCCTGGCCTCCTGGAAAGGGCCATATACGGTGGTGGAAAGGATGGGACCAGTCACGTACCGGCTGAGGCAACCTGGATGACGGCAGACGGAGCAACTCTACCATATCAACCTCCTGAAGAAGTGGGTGGGGACCCGGGACCAGCTGGCTGCCTTGAGTCTCACCAATCCCGTGGTTGTTGACATCAACCCTCATCTCTCGGCTGCCCAGAAGGCGGAGCTGCAGCACCTGGTCAGTCAGTTCCAGGATGTGTTCTCTTCCCAGCCCGGGCAGACCAACGTGATCCAACACGACATCAAGACACCCCCAGGAGTCATTGTCAGGCAACGGCCCTACCGCATCCCGGAAGCTCGTCGGCAGGCTATTGAGGAAGAGATCCAACAAATGCTGAAGTTGGGGGTAATTGAACCAGTCCGTGGTCCAGCCCCATTGTGATGGTCCCAAAGCCGGATGGCACCCTCCGCTTTTGTAACGACTTCCGCCGCCTGAACGAAGTCTCCGAATTCGACGGGTACCCCATGCCTCGGGTCGACGAATTGCTGGACCGCCTCGGAAGGGCCCGGTACATCAGCACCCTAGACCTCACCAAAGGCTATTGGCAGGTACCACTCTCCGAAACTGCTAAGCCGAAGACTGCCTTCTCGACTCCCAGTGGTCACTGGCAGTACCGGACCTTTCCCTTTGGCCTGCACGGGGCCCCCGCGACGTTCCAGAGAATGATGGACATCATCCTGCGGCCCCACCAGGCGTATGCAGCCGCCTACATAGATGACGTGGTGATCCACTCCGAGGCATGGGAGGAACATCTGGATCGTTTGCGGAGGGTGCTCTCGGAGCTCCGGCGGGCTGGACTCACCGCCAACCCCCGCAAATGCCACCTAGCCCTCTCCGAGGCCAAGTACCTGGGCTTCCAAGTCGGCCGAGGCCTCATACGGCCGCAGGAGAAGAAAGTAGAGGCTATCCACTCCGCCCCGAGGCCCCGGACGAAGACCCAGATACGAGCCTTCTTGGGGTTGGCGGGTTATTACCGATGTTTTATCCCCAACTTCTCCTCTTTAGCCGCCCCCCTGACAGACCTGACCAGGAAGGGGCAGCCGGAGAAAGTATGCTGGACCCCATCGGTCGAGGAGGCCTTTGCCCAGGTCAAAGCAGCACTTACGTCCTCGCCCGTACTCCGCGCTCCAGACTTTAGCTGCCCCTTTCTGCTGCAGACGGATGCCTCCGACACAGGACTGGGAGCCGTCCTGTCCCAAATCCAGGAAGGTGAGGAGCATCCGATCATTTACATCAGCAGGAAGCTGTCCCCGGCCGAGAGGAAGTACGCCACCGTGGAGAAGGAAGCCCTGGCCATCAAGTGGGCAGTCCTGGAGCTCCGGTACTACCTCCTAGGCCGCAAGTTCACCCTGGTCACAGACCACGCGCCCCTACAATGGATGGGCCGCGCCAAGGACACCAACGCCAGGGTGACTCGCTGGTTCCTAGCGCTCCAGGATTTCCACTTTGAGGTACGACATCGGGCCGGGGCCGCCAACGCGAACGCCGATGGCCTCTCACGGATCTGGACAGCTTATGCAGGTCTGTCAGGGGTCATTCCCCACCCTCCCCTTACTTCACCCCTGCTGTCTCCGTTTGTTCACAGGACCAGAACGACGCTTGGGGGGGGGGGAATGTGACGAGCGTCCTCGGCGGAATCAGCGTCGCCCTGGCAACCAACACAAAACACCTGCACGTCCTCACCGCCGGCTGATCGGTCACAGCTGCTCCCAATCAGCCCACAGCCACATAAGCAGCACATGCTGAGCAAACAGACAGACTCTGGTCTCGAGCTGAATGAAACGCTGGTCTTACCTTTCTCTCTGTTCTCCCCAGAAAGCAGCGAGTGACCGACAGCCCACCTTTTGGAGCACGTTTTGGACACCCACTTTCGTTTTGGATTGAGCACCGAAGAGCACTCAAAGCACCAGCCATCACGCACCGGCTTACCTTCTTTCACCAGTTTTATTTTATTGTAAATAAATCCACCCTCCGGGGCCTTTTCACGAAGCCTGCCTTGTCGAGTGATTCTTCACCCCGTGACATAGGCTATTTTCTGCCAAACTATTTCAAACATCCTTGCAAGAAAAGAATGTTGTTGACTGACAATGGTTTCAGTACCAAACAGCTCCTCAGAGCTAGGTGTACAGGTGGTCAGAATTAAGTGCGGATACGCTGTCAAAAGATGTCGGGAGTGGGCTATTGTCAGTCAGACCGCCCACTCCGTCCAAAGTAGGCTACACCAGAGTTCTGACCGCTACCGTCTTTTGATGCGCGAATGCACACAAAGTGGTCAAGCGTATAACTAGACGCGGCAGGCGCGAATTTGACGCGCTATTCACGTCCGGTGTGAACGCACAGTTATACTTTAAAATGTAATGAAATCGCCGCGTGACTACGGCTTTTCTCAAGTAGTGGAAGAGTTTTGTGCAGCATTTAGGACTTCCAAAATAATCCGGCGGGCCAGAAAATATTGCTGGCGGGCCAGTTTTGGCCCGCGGGCCGCCAGTTGTCGTTCCCTGCTCTATATGATGGGATTTATCTGACCTTGGTGACGTGAGACAGCTAGCAGACGGTCGGTTTAGCCAGTCTGTCTGCTTCCTGACCCGAGCCCCAGATTGTCATGTTTTATCTCTAAGACTATGAGCCAAATTACTAGAGAGAAGAGCAGCACCATCCCCGGAGGGACGAATACCATCTCTTTTCAACAGGTCAGGTCTGTCCCAAAAACTTTTCCAATTGTCTATGAATTCTACATTATTTTGCGGACACCACCTCGACAGCCAGCCATTGAGTGAACACAATCTACTGACTATCTCATCACTCCTGCGAACGGGAAGGGAGCCAGAGCAAATTACAGTGCCTGACATCGTACTTGCATGTTCACACACCTCTTTAATATTAATTTTGGGGATCTCCGATTGGTGGAGTCGAACATCATTTGTGCCGACGTGAATGATAATCTTAGAGAATTTACGATTTGCATTTGCCAGCACTTTTAAATTTTCTTTGATGTCAGGCGCTCTGGCTCCCGGCAAACACATGTGACTGGTGGCTGGCGTCTCTATTTTCCCGTACCGTGTAATAGAATCGCCAATAGCTAGGGCACAATCAACAGGATTCTCAGTGGGTGTTTCACTGAGTGGGGAGAATCTGTTTAATGTTGTTATCGGAATGGAAGAGCGGTGTTTTGTCCCGCGACAATAGCGTCTCACCGCCACCCAAATGCCCTGCTGCATGGGCTCTACTTCAGCTGGAACCGGACAATGTACAGAGTCCACTAAGCTAGTCGCATCAAAAGCAGTATCTAAAGCTCTTGCATTCTTACTATCCTCGATTAAAGTTTGGATGCGTGTCTCTAGTTCTGAAATCTTCCCCGTCAGCTTTACTATCTCCCTGCATTTATCACAAGTAAATCCTGTGCTGAAAGAGAAGGATATGCTAAACATGTTGCATGAGGTGCTAAACATGTTGCATCAGGTGCAAGTAACAATAAGAGGAGAAAATGACATGACTTACCGTGTTTGTTGACTGATCCTACTCACCTAAGTTGTTTGATGGACCCGTAAAAGGCGCGAGCGAGAAAAATAAATAAAGAGCACGCGGATGGCACGCTACCAGGCTAGCGAATTACTGCCGCGTTGTGCTAGCAATAACGATTTAGTTTGAAGCTAGCTATGTCAGGTTAATGTGTGATGTTATATTTCGCAGTATAAACAACAAGGAATGATGGTAAATAATGATTCAAATCAGGAAGATATACAAAGCTTTTTAGACGCACACCAACACAAACAGCAGCAGAAGCAACGAGGCAGATAGGAGCAATCGAACTCAAATGTGAATAATGAACTCAAACAAATGTGTTCAAAGTTGCACAAGTTAGGCTACAAAGATACAAAATGCAATACGTCACATGTCAGGCGCAGCGTCTCCTCCACTCGCAAAAATCACTCCAGGCCGGCTGTGCTGTATTGTTGTAACGAACTGCTCTGAGACACGAAGGTAGAGAAGAGATTCCAAACAAAGACAAACAAATCCAGAGGGTGAGACAGGAACGGGAAAACCAGGAACATGGAAAACAGTGGAAACGCTCAGAAATGCAGTGTCACAAGTACAATACTTTGCATGTTCGCATGCAATACCTTCGATGGGAATGGATGTGAAAACCAGGCTATTATAGGGCGAGTTAAACAAGGTAAAGAGACACAGGTGGATGCAATCAGGGATGATGATCAAATGAAACAAGACACAGCTGAAACTAATAATGAGCCGAGGGTTCTGGGAAATGAAGTCCAGGAATAACAGAGTCTATGGAAACTGTGAGGGACTAGGCTGCCATCAGTTGGCACATGATGGCACCTGCAGCTGACAGATGTAACAATTGTAATAACAAGAAGATGTACTGACAGATGTAATAACAAGAAGAATAGAACATAGAAAATAACAGATGGCAGAAATAACATGAACCAAAGTAATAATGACTCACTGTCATCTAAACTGGAGAGATCTGGCACAGGCGGCAATTCTTGATCCTGGAGGAACCTGGGACACACAGAGACTCCCGCGGGCCGGGTCGGGCCGATATTTCCCGCCACTATCCTCGGCCCAGGCTGGGCCCTTGATCAAGCATTTGTGTTTTTTAATCATTACTTTATTAGCCTAATTGGGTGGGGAGAAAGCTATGCCATAATCAGAAATATTATACATATATCTTAAGCAAAGTAGGCCTAAGTAACAAAGTCAAGTCAAGTCATCTTCATTTATATAGCGCTTTTAACAATGTAGATTGTTCCTAAGCAGCTTTACAGAGATACAAGGATAGTTTAAAGTAACAGAGATTGTTTTGGCTTTATAGCAGTTCTTAAATATAGTTATTTTCCAGCTAAAGGTAATTTGATTGATTCACTTCGGTCACAACGATCATTAGTTATTAACTTAGGGGCCACTAACATGACACTGTTTTAACAGGAAACTCTACACAGACTTTAAACACGAAACCTGAGAGAACGCTGATGGCGAGCACATGCGTATTATGAGTTCAGTCAATTGGTATGCGCGTTTGAATACATGTGCGCAGGTCTTTAATTCCCTACAAACCAAGCCTTAAAAAACTACTTGTTTGGCCTTAACATTTTGATACATAATTGTATCACTTCGGGGTAGATATGCAAACCGAATTTTCCCGACAACGCTTTATCTGTAGAGTGGTAAAGGGATCCTCCATAAGGAGAAACTAGTTGGCACTTTATCACCCCGCTATGACATCGGGTCCAGGCGCAGATCCTTCATCAGATAAACAAAAACACTAAAATGCCACATTCTTCTTATGATGTAACGAGTACATCAGGATTTATGGGAAGTGTTCCCGGTTCAGGCTGACCTGATCTATGCAGCCTAACATTTAATTATAATAGTCTATAATGTGTTATGTGTATGCTAGGTCAAAGAGATGTGTTTTTAGTCTAGCTTTGAACTGACAGAGTGTGTCTGCTTCCCGGACAATGGTAGGAAGACTGTTCCAAAGTTTTGGTGCTAAATAGGAGAAGGATCTACCGCCAGCAGTTGATTTTGATATTCTAGGTATTATCAACTGGCCGGAATTTTGAGATCGCAATAGACGTGAAGGACTATAATGCGTTAAGAGCTTGCTCAAGTACTGCGGAGCTAAGCCATTTAGTGCTTTGTAAGTAATCAACAATATTTAAAAATGTATACGATGTTTAATAGGGAGCCAATGCAGTGTTGACAGAACTGGGCTAATATGGTCATACTTCCTGGTTCTGGTAAGAACTCGAGCTGCTGCGTTTTGGACCAGCTGTAGTTTGTTTATTAAGCGTGCAGGGCAACCACCCATTAGAGCATTACAATAATCTAGCCTTGAGGTCATGAACGCATTTATTTGTCAATAAGAGCATATGGTGTAATTTAGATATATTTTTAAGATGGAAAAATGCGGTTTTACAGATACTAGACACGTGACTTTTAAATGAAAGATTGGTATCAAAGAGCACACCCAGGTCCCTAACCGACGACGAAGACTTAACAGAGCAGCCATCAAGTGTTGGACAGTATTCTAGATTATTACGTGAGGACGTTTTTTGTCCAATAATCAGAATCTCTGTTTTTTCAGAATTTAGTAGAAGGAAATTACTAGTCATCCAATTTTTTTTATATCAGCTATGCATTCCGTTAATTTTGTGAAATGGTAGTTTTTGTTAGGTTGTGAGGAAATATAGAGCTGAGTATCATCGGCATAACAGTGAAAGCTAATTCCATGCTTCCTAATGATATCTCCTAATGGTAGCATATACAGAGTGTACAGCAGTGGATCCTAGTACGCCATACTGAACTTGTGATCGATAAGACATCTCTTCATTTACTGCTACAAACTGATAACGGTCAGATAAGTATGATTTAAACCATGCTAATGCAATTCCACTAATGCCAACATAATTTTCGAGTCTATTTAAAAGAATGTTGTGGTCAATAGTGTCAAATGCAGCACTAAGATCGAGTAACACTAATAGAGAGATACAACCACGATCGGATGATAAGAGCAAATCATTTGTGACTCTAATGGGAGCCGTCTTGGTACTGTGGTACGGTCTAAATCCTGACTGAAAATCCTTGCAGATATCATTTCTTTCTAAAAAGGTTGTTGTAGTTGTGAAGATACTGTCTTTTCTAGTATCTTTGACAGAAAGGGTAGATTCGAGATCGGCCTGTAATTGACTGATTCTGTAGGATCAAGTTGCGTTTTTTTTAACAAGCGGTTTAATCATAGCCAGCTTAAAGGTTTTTGGTACGTATCCTAGAGACAAAGATGAATTGATGATAGTAAGAAGAGGATCTATGACCTCTGGAAGCATCTCTTTTAATAGCTTAGTCAGTATAGGGTCTAACATACATGTTGTCGGTTTAGATGATTTAATGAGTTTAGCGAATTTTTCCTCTCCTACAGCAATAAATGAATTGAATTTTTCCTTACGGAGACTACAATGCACTCCCTGATGAGATACTGTAGTAGACGGTTGCATAGTTATCATTTTGTCCCTGATATTATCAATCTTATAAGTGAAGAAGTTCATAAAGTCATTACTGCTGTGTTGCTTGGAAATTTCTGGGCTTGAAGCTTTCTTTTTCGTTAGTTTCGCCACGGTTTCAAATAAATACCTAGGGTTTTGTTTATTTTCTTCTAATAGGGTTGAAAAATAAGCAGATCTAGCAGCTTTTAAGGCCTCTCTGTATGCAATCGAACTCTCTTTCCATGAAATGCGAAATACCCCTAGTTTTGTTTTCTTCCAGTGGCGCTCCATTTTTCTGGCTTCTCTCTTAAGTGCCTGAGTGTGCTCGTTGTACCACGGCGTTGGACTATTTTCTTTAATCTTCTTTAAGTGCAACGGAGCAACTGTGTCTAAAGTGCTGAAAAAGAGAGTTAAAAGTTTCTGTTGCAATATCGAGTTCTTCTAAGCTATCCGGGATGCTGACATGATTAAACTGATTAGGAAGCTTATTAATAAAGCAATCTTTAGTGGCAGAAGTGATAGGTCTCACATATTTGTACCACGCAGTCTGCTTTGCAGCCTTGGCTAAATGTAATTTACACGAGACTAGATAATGATCTGAGATGTCATCGCTCTGCTGCTTAAATGCCAATCCCAATTCATCTTTTTCATTATCTATATGTATATTAAAATCACCAACAATTAGTAGTTTATCTGCAGCCAATACTAACTCTGATAGAAAGTCAGCAAATTCTTTGATAAAATCTTTATGGTGACGGTCGGTTTAGCCAGTCTGTCTGCTTCCTGACCCAAGCCCCAGATTGTCATGTTTTATCTCTAAGACTATGAGCCAAATGACTAGAGAGAAGAGCAGCACCATCCCAGGAGGGACGAATACCATCTCTTTTCAACAGGTCAGGTCTGTCCCAAAAACTTTTCCAATTGTCTATGAATTCTATATTATTTTGCGGACACCACCTCGACAGCCAACCATTGAGTGAACACAATCTACTGACTATCTCATCACTCCTGCGAATAGAAGGGAGCCAGAGCAAATTACAGTGCCTGACATCGTACTTGCATGTTCACACACCTCTTTAATATTAATTTTGGGGATCTCCGACTGGCGGAGTCGAACATCATTTGTGCCGACGTGAATGATAATCTTAGAGAATTTACGATTAGCATTTGCCAGCACTTTTAAATTTGCTTTGATGTCAGGCGCTCTGGCTCCCGGCAAACACATGTGACTGGTGGCTGGCGTCTCTATTTTCCCGTACCGTGTAATAGAATCGCCAATAGCTAGGGCACAATCAACAGGATTCTCAGTGGGTGTTTCACTGAGTGGGGAGAATCTGTTTAATGTTGTTATCGGAATGGAAGAGCGGTGTTTTGTCCCACGACAATAGCGTCTCACCGCCACCCAATTGCCCTGCTGCAAGGGCTCTACTTCAGCTGGAACCGAACAATGTACAGAGTTCACTAAGCTAGTCACATTAAAAGCAGTATCTAAAGCCCTTGCATTCTTACTATCCTCGATTAAAGTTTTGAATGCGTGTCTCTAGTTCTGAAATCTTCCCTGTCAGCTTTACTATCTCCCTGCATTTATCACAAGTAAATCCTGTGCTGTCAGAGAAGGATATGCTAAACATGTTGCATGAGGTGCAAGTAACAATAAGAGGAGAAAATGACATGACTTACCATGTTTGTTGACTGATCCTACTCAGCTAAGTTGTTTGATGGACCCGTAAAAGGCGCGAGCGAGAAAAATAAATAAATAAAAGAGCACGCGGATGGCACGCTACCAGGCTAGCGAATTACTGCCGCGTTGTGCTAGCAATAACGATTTAGTTTGAAGCTAGCTATGTCAGGTTAATGTGTGATGTTATATTTAGCAGTATAAACAACAAGGAATGATGGTAAATAATGATTCAAAACAGGAAGATATACAAAGCTTTTTAGGCGCACACCAACACAAACAGCAGCAGAAGCAATGAGGCAGATAGGAGCAATCGAACTCAAATGTGAATAATGAACTCAAACAAATGTGTTCAAAGTTGCACAAGTTAGGCTACAAAGATACAAAATGCAATACGTCACATGTCAAGCGCAGCGTCTCCTCCACTCGCACGCATCACTCCAGGCCGGCTGTGCTGTATTGTTGTAACAAACTGCTCTGAGACACGAAGGTAGAGAAGAGATTCCAAACAAAGACAAACAAATCCAGAGGGTGAGACAGGCACGGGAAAACCAGGAACATGGAAAACAGTGGAAACGCTCAGAAATGCAGTGTCACAAGTACAATACTTTGCATGTTCGCATGCAATACCTTCGATGGGAATGGATGTGAAAACCAGGCTATTATAGGGCGAGTTAAACAAGGTAAAGAGACACAGGTGGATGCAATCAGGGATGATGATCAAATGAAACAAGACACAGCTGAAACTAATAATGAGCCGAGGGTTCTGGGAAATGAAGTCCAGGAATAACAGAGTCTATGGAAACTGTGAGGGACTAGGCTGCCATCAGTTGGCACATGATGGCACCTGCAGCTGACAGATGTAACAATTGTAATAACAAGAAGATGTACTGACAGATGTAATAACAAGAAGAATAGAACATAGAAAATAACAGATGGCAGAAATAACATGAACCAAAGTAATAATGACTCACTGTCATCTAAACTGGAGAGATCTGGCACAGGCGGCAATTCTTGATCCTGGAGGGACCTGGGACACACAGAGACTCCAGAACTTCTAGACCTGGCTTGGCACACACACACACACACCGACTCAGGTTCAGCATGATAAACAAAAACTCTAAAATGCCACATTCTTCTTATGATGTAACGAGTACATCAGGATTTATGGTAAGTGTTCCCGGTTCAGGCTGACCTGATCTATGCAGCCTAACATTGAATTATAGAAGTCTATAATGTGTTATGTGTATGCTAGGTCAAAGAGATGTGTTTTTAGTCTAGCTTTGAACTGACAGAGTGTGTCTGCTTCCCGGACAATGGTAGGAAGACTGTTCCAAAGTTTTGGTGCTAAATAGGAGAAGGATCTACCGCCAGCAGTCGATTTTGATATTCTAGGTATTATCAACTGGCCGGAATTTTGAGATCGCAATAGACGTGAAGGACTATAATGCGTTAAGAGCTCGCTCAAGTACTGCGGAGCTAAGCCATTTAGTGCTTTGTAAGTAATCAGCAATATTTAAAAATGTATACGTTGTTTAATAGGGAGCCAATGCAGTGTTGACAGAACTGGGCTAATATGGTCATACTTCCTGGTTCTGGTAAGAACTCGAGCTGCTGCGTTTTCGACCAGCTGTAGTTTGTTTATTAAGCGTGCAGGGCAACCACCCATTAGAGCATTACAATAATCTAGCCTTGAGGTCATGAACGCATGAACTAATTGTTCCGCATTTGTCAATAAGAGCATATGGCGTAATTTAGATATATTTTTAAGATGGAAAAATGCGGTTTTACAGATACTAGACACGTGACTTTCAAATGAAAGATTGGTATCAAAGAGCACACCCAGGTCCCTAACCGACGACGAAGACTTAACAGAGCAGCCATCAAGTGTTGGACAGTATTCTAGATTATTACGTGAGGACGTTTTTTGTCCAATAATCAGAATCTCTGTTTTTTCAGAATTTAGTAGAAGGAAATTACTAGTCATCCAATTTTTTATATATCAGCTATGCATTCCGTTAATTTTGTGAAATGGTAGTTTTTGTTAGGTTGTGAGGAAATATAGAGCTGAGTATCATCGGCATAACAGTGAAAGCTAATTCCATGCTTCCTAATGATATCTCCTAATGGTAGCATATACAGAGTGTACAGCAGTGGATCCTAGTACGCCATACTGAACTTGTGATCGATAAGACATCTCTTCATTTACTGCTACAAACTGATAACGGTCAGATAAGTATGATTTAAACCATGCTAGTGCAATTCCACTAATGCCAACATAATTTTCGAGTCTATTTAAAAGAATGTTGTGGTCAATAGTGTCAAATGCAGCACTAAGATCGAGTAACACTAATAGAGAGATACAACCACGATCGGATGATAAGAGCAAATCCTTGTTTTTTAACAAGCGGTTTAATCATAGCCAGCTTAAAGGTTTTTGGTACGTATCCTAGAAACAATGATGAATTGATGATAGTAAGAAGAGGATCTATGACCTCTGGAAGCATCTCTTTCAATAGCTTAGTCAGTATAGGGTCTAACATACATGTTGTCGGTTTAGATGATTTAATGAGTTTAGCGAATTCTTCCTCTCCTACAGCAATAAATGAATTGAATTTTTCCTTACGGAGACTACAATGCACTCCCTGATGCGATACTGTAGTAGACGGTTGCATAGTTATACTTTTGTCCCTGATATTATCAATCTTATAAGTGAAGAAGTTCATAAAGTCATTACTGCTGTGTTGCTTGGAAATTTCTGGGCTTGAAGCTTTCTTTTTCGTTAGTTTCGCCACGGTTTCAAATAAATACCTAGGGTTTTGTTTATTTTCTTCTAATAGGGTTGAAAAATAAGCAGATCTAGCAGCTTTTAAAGCCTCTTTGTATGCAATCGAACTCTCTTTCCATGAAATGCGAAATACCCCTAGTTTTGTTTTCTTCAAGTGGCGCTCCATTTTTCTGGCTTCTCTCTTAAGGGCCCGAGTGTGCTCGTTGTACCACGGCGTTGGACTATTTTCTTTAATCTTCACAATCAACAGGATTCTCAGTGGGTGTTTCACTGAGTGGGGAGAATCTGTTTAATGTTGTTATCGGAACGGAAGAGCGGTGTTTTGTTGACTGATCCTACTCACCTAAGTTTTTTGATGGACTCCTAAAAGGCACGAGCGAGAAAAATAAATAAATAATGAAATAACAGGCTAGCTAATTACTGGCGTGTTGTGCTAGCAATAACGATTTAGTTTGAAGCTAGCTATGTCAAGTTAATGTGTGATGCTGAGTAAGTTATATTTAGCAGTATAAACAACAAGGAATGATAGTAAATAATGATTCCAAACAGGAAGATATACAAAGCTTTTCAGACGCACACCAACACAAACAGCAGCAGAAGCAACGAGGCAGACAGGAGCAATCGAACTCAAATGTGAATAATGAACTCAAACAAATGTGTATAAAGTTGCACAAGTTAGGCTATATAGATACAAAATGCAATACGTCACATGTCATGCTCAGCGTCTCCCCCATCCGCACGCATCACTCCAGGCCGGCTGTGCTGTATTGTTGTAATGAACTGCTGGTCCTCTTCTATACTTCACTGTCGTCGCTCCTCCTTTTATGCTCCCGTAGCTCCTCCGTGAGACACTCGAGACTGGTGCTCATCTCGGTCTCATTCTGCTTGCCTCAGTAACACAATTAAATAATGTTTAAAATATTAAGAGTCATTAAAACTGCTCGACTGAAGAACTCTGTGTGAACAAGTCTGGAACAAGTCTGGCTGTTGTGTGACAGTAATTTCATCTATTAAACGAATCTAGTTATTTATTAGTCTGCAGACCTGCCAACCTTGAAATAATTTTTGAGTACCATCAGTGGTACATTATAAACAGGACACGCATTAGCTGAATAAACGTTAGCCAATACAAACATATTTATAGAAAACTGTTGACAATGAATAGACAGGACCAATAGTAGCAAAACGAATAACTTATTCTAAAAAGAATATCAAGTAGGCCTATATAATGAGGGGTTTTGTTAACGGTATTTTAACGATTTTTAAAAATGGATTATGATGAATAATACAAAATACTTTCTAATATTTTGACAGAAAAAAAACACAAGCAAGAACAAAATTTAGGCTTACAGTTGCCCGTCTTCTCTCTCTATGTGTGCGCGTTTGTGAGAGAGAGCTTGCGCAGCACTGAGACAATGGTACTTTTAAATCCATAAGTAATTAACATGCTAGTTTTCATACTAAATGATTATGTAACATAATTAGGTATTTTAGTTATCTGTTATAGTTAACACAATAACATTACACATTGATGTTACATTTCTCAACACTGAGAATTTATAAATAAATGCTTGTTTCTCCAGACTCAGTTGTCAGTCATCCACAAGTCAGAGCACTTTCATAAAGCCATAGCAATTTCAAGTTTATTTAGATTATATTGTTCAGAGTGACTATGAATGACAGATCGTATTTTTGAGTCAATCCATCAATTCAATATTTCAACAAATCTCCCCCAGTCTGTTTACCGTAAGGAGTCAGAAGCACCGAGACTACTGTAATGTCCTCGCTTAAGAAATCCGTCAGACGGCGGGAGTGGAAGGGGGATCGAGCGGGATTCTGTATTGCTGTCTCTTTTCAATCATAAGCCTTACGCATTTGTCAATCATCCTGGCTTGCTATTTGGGGAATGAACCAGCGCTATGATCGGTCGAACTCTTCTTCTTCTGCTGTTGCTTGATTTGAGTATAGCGCGTGCACCAGGTTTTTGCATAGTTTAGAGTGACAAATCGTACAAGCGTACTTTGAGGTCAAAATGCGTACAGGTTGGCAGGTCTGAGACTGTTCTATCTCAAATAATGTCTTTTTGATTTAAAGGCCTGAATTGATTAAACAAAACAAAAAAAACACACATCTATTTTCTTACTTTTTTGGCTTCATTCTTCTTCATTCAATCCAGGGTTTCTCTTTAGTCAAGTAGTTTTTTGCATTATGCCAATGGTCTGGCAAAATGTCTGTGAAGAGAGCAGATTAATCACGTTTGACCTTTCTGTAGTAGGCTACACGTAAGGTGAATGTTACCATGACATACAAAGCATTTGTTGCTGTTACTATGGCATGAACATTTAATCACTGCTAACATTCATTATCAGTCCCCTGTGTTTTATACTTTGCTCATTAGTCATCAAGGTTTGACACTTATCATTTTACTGTTTTACTGTCACTCATACTGCCAGTATGAGTGGAGATTACAAACAAAACCAGAACAACAGATCGAAATGGACATGAATCCAGTGGTACGTGATACGCAGGCTATATTTACCCCTACTATAAGTAAAAGTAGCATATATATTCTCATTAACGTAACCGTAGCAGCCGGGGGTTTTATTAACAATATTATTGATCTGCCTTATTTAGGGTGGACGTTAATGCAATTTTCTTCTAGAAACAAACTCTGTTGTATTATCTTCATGTTTTCAATGTGAAGCTGCTTTGATACAATCTGTATTGTAAAAAGCGCTATATAAATAAAGGTGAATTGAATTGAATTGAATTGAATTGACTCACGGTCTGTTCGCTCGGGAAATGATTCTTCGGGTGTTTGTGGACGCTCCTGCGAAGGCTCCTGGTCAGACACAGAAGGACACACTTTGCTTATAAGGGTTTGGATGCCACGCTTTACAGCAGCCCAATGAGAACGGCCTTTACTTCCCTTTTGTGTGTTTTTCTGAAAGCAAAGAATATTGATTAGAAACATTTTTTTTTATTAGCACAGATTAAAGCTGAATGATTAGAGTAAAACTGTCCTGTGATGTTCATGTGAATAATTATCAGGTTAAGCATTGAAGTTCACATTACTAGAAGAGGCACAGCCAAATTACAAGCACAGTGCTAATGCTGTGCTGCACAGAAGTCACACAGTAATCGTGTCTCTAGGAGTGGGCGATATGGCAAAAATATCATAACACCATTTTTTTCAAGAAAATCATGATTCACAATATAATCACGATTCTATTTTGCATGTTGGTTTTATTATTTTTCAAGTGACTGAGCATAACAGCCGAACTAATGTCCCTATTTTAAAAACAGAGTCTTAAAAGGTAACAACATATAACATTAAAAAAAAGAATGGCAGACATTTGGCACAAAGTAGCAAAGATAATAACATTTGTCATTCTTTTTTTTTGTTATTAAAAAATATAAACAAAGATACACATTACATTACATATATACAACTGAAATAAACAGTGCTGTTTTTTTTTAGCTACAGTAGGTGTATTTAACAGTAGCATTGAAGAAAGACATTAAATTAAATATAAAAATAAAAAACTACAGACTTCATTGTATATATGATACATTGATTCTTATTGAAAGTTCTCAGTCAAGAGCAGTGAGTGATTTTCTCTTTGTGTTTTATTAACATTAAAAGGCTAGTTCCCCTCAAATTGAAAAATGTCATAATTTACTCTAAGTTGTTTTAAACCTGAATAAATAAATTTCTTTTGTTGAAAATAAAAGTGATTTTGAAGAATGTGTCCAACTGTTTGGATAGCCACATTCTTCAAAATATCTTATTTTGTGTTCAGCACAAGAAATTAATACAGGTCTGGAACAACATTAGAGTGAGTAAATAATGACAGAATTAAAATTTTTGGGTGAACTTTCCATTTAAAGTGCCCCTATTGTGAATTTTTGAAAATTATGTAGTGTAACACATCTCTAAGTGAATGAAAACATCCTGCAAAGTTTTAAATCTGGAAGTGCTCCGTTTATAAAGTTATTGTCTTTCAAAAGTAAGAGTTGACTCTGACTCTGATCCTAAGCCGTTTCATTGTGACGTCAAGGCGAAACATTAGCATATTACCCGCCCACTTATTGCGTGCGCAGAGACACCAGGGAAAACTTCAAGTGGATACTGGACAGCATCATGTCGAGAAGACGGCGCTGTGTTCTACAATGTGAAGGTAAAGCCAGTTTCTTTCCACTGCCCAACGACGAGCATGTGAAGAATCAGTGGTTAAAGTTCATCTTTACCACGATACCACAGCAGTATAATCCTAAACTATTGCTGTGTTCCCTTTATTTTACTGACGACTGCTTCTCAAATCTCGGAGTTCAATGCAGAATTCGCAAAACGCTTGTGCTTGAAAGACCCCCAAGGTAATTTTTTTGGTCCTTATGGGGGGTCCCTTCATGCTTATGGGATATTTTTCAGGAAAAACTGAAATCTGAGTGCAGAGACGAGCAAAGAAGAGAGTAGTAAGTATGGTTTAATCTCATATCACCTCTGTTATAGAGATTTTTGAGGCCTATTTAAAGGTGATTGACAGTTAGGAAAATGTTAGCAACGTGTCAATTTCAGGTGTCTAATTTGTGCTGCCTTTGAGTCATTCATGTAAAAATCTGTTTATTTAATTGTTTTTTTTGGTAAAGCTACAAGTCACTTGTCTTAGTTGTCCTGGCATACAATATTTTGCACAACCTCTAGGTGAAGAGAGTGCATGTTAGCATGACCACAATAGACACGTTGATGGAAAATTCCCTAGGTTTAAATAAACCACGATTATCAATATACAACATACCCTCTAATACTTACAGGTTGCTTTATTGCTGCAAATAACTATATCAGTGACTGTTTGATTGAACTTTGCTCGCTGTAAGTTGTGTTGGGCTTCTTCTAATCTCATGTTCAGTGTAACTCATTGAGTTCTGTATAGTGACGACAGACAAGAGGATAAAAATGGACACTCGTGTCCAGCTTGATAAGGATATAGCCAAAGCTTTGAAAGGTAAACTGAGAAGTCAACGGAATTCTAATACATTTCTATGCAAATTATTATACATATATTTAAACATGGATACAAAAATGTTAATCATTGGTTAATTATATATCAATTCTTCTTCCCTTTCACAGATCCTGTGATAAAGCAGTCTTCACACAATACAGTGTCTGAACCACAAGCCCTCAGTTGTGGAAAATGAATCGTACTCAAAGAAGTGATCGTCCACGTGAAGATGAAGATGTGACATTCAAACTCTTCTGTTTCTTTGGTTCAGACTTTTGTAGGCGTACGTTTTTACATAATGCATTTTTCACTTCTGCACATTGTTTTTCTGTAACTTTTTTTTTTTTTCAGAAAATTGCATTGTGATGCTTATTTATTTAGTGATGTAATAATGTAATGCAAAAATGTAAAAATAGCTCTGCTGCTATCCATTCCTCCGGGGAAAATTGCATGCATGATGTTTACTTTCTGCATGTTGCCTAACATCAGAAACATCAGGCTGAAGCGGACATGAATCACAGTGGTTATAGAGACTCACCATCTGGTGTTTTAAACCAGTCATGACATAAAATGATCCCTGGCTCTCCGCCACGAAGTTTCTTAAGTAGATCCAGGCATTCTGTAAAAGTTTTCAGAAGAGAACTGATTAGTCCTGTTTGATTTTGAGATATGTAGTTTATGTAAGATGTTACTATGGCATTCTCTGGATGCCCATGAACATTTATTCATTGCTAAACATTCACTGTCAATCCGCTGTGTTTTACACTTTGCTTATTTGTTATCAAGGTAATTTTACTGTCACTTGTGTAAGAGCTTTACATGTTTTCAAGCAATGCTATTTCCATTTTGTTCTTGTTTTCACCTTCGGACAAGTGTGTATTTTTCCAACGAAACAATCCTCCTTCGACCATCCCCTTCAGCACTCTGTATAAGCCTTTATTCGTTGCCCTTAAAGCTTGAGTTCTCCTCTCTCCGCCTGATTTAAAATCCCCCAATCCTGTAAGCAGTAAGGTTTCAGTTTTTAGCAAAACGCCCTTATTTCCATTTCCTGTGCATAATAAATCAGTGACTTGTGCTCAAAAAACAAACTCACGTTTTTCTCTGACGGACAGTGCTTTGTAAAAGTCGGTTAACTTGATCTGCATGGTGGATGGGTTGATGAGTACTTCTCTCAGGCTTATGTCTTTATAATAAACATCCTGTTCACTGCACTGCCGTAACGCAGCGATGAGTTTCTGCATGATGTCTTTTGCTTCTGCTTCATCCAGACGACCTCCGTTTGTTTTGATGTAATCACACAAGGTTATGCTGGTACCTGGATGTTCCATAATTAAGATGTCGTGCTCTTCCATGTCAAACCATTCATATAACTTCATGACATGGTCGCTATGTTTCATTATCCACAATATAGTTGCCTCTCGACACAAAGGTTCGAAATACTCAATCTAAAAGAAGAGATTGACAAAAGGTTAGTTGACTCCTAACCTCAAACCTCCTTACTAAAGAGTGAGGGAAATTCAAGAAGAAAACAATGAACTTTACATGTACTTTACAACTGACGCTTCAAGGCTTTGATCGTCTATTTCAGTTTTATCTTATGCTGTCTACATATAGAATTATCAATTATCGAATAACAATTTAATAAATGATTTTTAATAGTAATTTTCATGAAGAATAAAATCGTGTCAACTTACGTGGAAATCAAACTGATGCTTCTTAACAAATTTGATGAGCACCTAAAAAAAAGGAAAATATTTGCAAATGTAAGTGAACTGGTTCATTTTTGTTGTTTACATGATAATCTACAATCTTTATTAAAACATGTTTTGATCAAAACTGTAAACATTGATGTTTATGTTTATGACTTGAAAAAGACAGAAGGAAACAAGAGGCAAAAAGTTTGGTGTATCCAGAAAGAGCAACATACTTGTTTGCCATCTGATTTTCGAATTCCTTCATGGACAATGCCATGGGGTTTCGATGCCAGTTTCTTTCCCACTTCATAAAGAGAGTCAAAGTATCCTGAAAAACACACAACAGCATGAGACTGAACTGCTCATGACTAAACACACCTGTGTAGATCAGGCAAGGAACCAACCAGTGTAAAGATTACAAATAAAATCAGTAAACGGGCTGAAATTGACACACGAATAATTAGCAGGTTCTGCATTTAAGTTCATGTTCCTGGTCAGCCAATTTCCAAGAACACTAGAGAGATTACATAGTCGTGATATGCTGATATTATCCTTTTAATTTCTGTATGTCCATGGTGCAATAATTGGTATAGGCTACTGATTTTACTATTGCTTGATACAAATTTTACAAATTCAATTTAATTCTGTGGTTTTATTCCGATCTTGATTCAGTTTGAATACGTATTAGGTACCGTAGATGCATGTTAATTTCTCTCAAAAAAGAAAATCACACCTAATGCTGTAAACATAGGCTACAGAGATCCCTGTCATCTGGTATAATTAAAGGTTAAAAATAACTATTCAAATTAAACATAGACCTAATGCGGATTTTATTATAACAACAACTTTAGAATATTTTAATGATTTAGTACGTCTCACTTATTTCTGGTTATGTTTACTTTCAATGTACTGTGCTCAATGAGCTGTCAGTGTTCGTCTAAACTAGCGACCGCGACGCTGAAGTGTGTGAGAACAGAGGAATAACATCAGTACGAACCACCAACATTTGTTTATTTGGATTAAATATTTGAACCATTCTGTGTAATTTTTCAATGTCAATCTTTTCACTATTTACATGTTTATGCCCAAAATGCTATAATATTCAAAGTAGTTGACTGTCATTCTCCTCTACGCTTTGTGCATTATTGATTAAATAGCCTAGCCTATTTAACATGGTTACAGGCACCTCGGGCACCCCATTTTAAAAGACTGGATTAAACACCAGCGCACACAAGCAATCCTTTTAATAGTCAATTTCATTTAAAAATGTAAACCCAACAGGTATGACATGTCAGAAAGAGAAAAAACTGTTCATGAGAAGACGAGCATATAGGACTGCCGCAGCTTAGTGGATAAATATATTTAGTTATGTATTATTCAGAATGCACAGTTGGAAAGAAAATATATTTATAGGAACATTTCAGCAGGCTCAAGATAATTAATACAGAGATCATTATTCACTGTTTTAATCAATTGGCAGCCATAAAACATAGTGATAATCTGCATTCTCTTGTATGGAGATGCGCTGAACGCTCTAACCGGAAACTCCAGATATGTACTAACTAGAACGCGGAAGTAGTCCCCTGACGTGCTACATGTAAACGATATTATTAGTATTGTCCTGTAAAAATAATGCAGTTCATTTAAATTATTCAGCCTTTATGAGCAATAAACTAATGCGCAAACGGCAATCTCATCGTTTTGATTTCAGCAAATCAGTTTGAGCGAATGCAGTGATTAATATTCATGAACCCGGCAGCTCATCAATCCTTAGTGCGGTTTATATTCTTATAGTAGCAGAATTTGTAGTAGTATTATTATCTTATCAGTATTATTGTTAGTTTTTTATTATTGTCAGAAACACTGACCGACAATGTCCTAATTTCAACACCAGTCCTAATTTCAGTTAAAATGACAAATCTGCATTCTTACGTTCTCATTCATACATTCATACGTACTCGTGTCCCACTGTTATTTCTGCATACATGTGAGTTTTAGTTTGTATTAATGTTACCTGTTGGGTTGATCTGCACAGGTCCATCTCTTGGGCTACTACAGGGGTTTCTCTCAGATAACGCAGCCGCACTGGTCGAAGTTTGAGCGTAATCAACTATTGGCTCAGTCTCTGGCACATCTGTGGCTGGAGTCGGCTCCTGTTCGGGTGTTGGTGGACGCTCCTGCGATAACACATCAGCGCTGGTCGATGGTTGAGCACCGCTGATATCCATTTCCTCAAACTGCATGTAGCCTAAGGAAAAAATAAAACTAACATCAGAAACATCAGGCTGAAGCGGACATGAATCAGAGTGGTTATAACTAGAGACTCACCATCTGGTGTTTTAAACCAGTCATGACATAAAATGATCCCTGGCTCTCCGCCACGAAGTTTCTTAAGTAGATCCAGGCATTCTGTAAAAGTTTTCAGAAGAGAACTGATTAGTCCTGTTTGATTTTGAGATATGTAGTTTATGTAAGATGTTACTATGGCATTCTCTGGATGCCCATGAACATTTATTCATTGCTAAACATTCACTGTCAATCCGCTGTGTTTTACACTTTGCTTATTTGTCATCAAGGTAATTTTACTGTCACTTGTGTAAGAGCTTTACATGTTTTCAAGCAATGCTATTTCCATTTTGTTCTTGTTTTTGGTTTCACCTTCGGACAAGTGTGTATTTTTCCAACGGACTAATCCTCCTTCGACCATCCCCTTCAGCACTCTGTATAAGCCTTTATTCGTTGCCCTTAAAGCTTGAGTTCTCCTCTCTCCGCCTGATTTAAAATGCCCTGTTGCTGTAAGCAGTAAGGTTTCAGTTTTTAGTAAAACGCCCTTATTTCCATTTCCTGTGCATAATAATCAGCGACTTGTGCTCAAAAAACAAACTCACGTATTTCTCTGACGGACAGTGCTTTGTAAAAGCCGGTTAACTTGATCTGCATGGTGGATGGGTTGATGAGTACTTTTTTCAGGCTTATGCCATTATAATAAACATCCTGTTCACTGCACTGCCGTAACGCAGCGATGAGTTTCTGCATGATGTCTTTTGCTTCTGCTTCATCCAGACGACCTCCGTTTGTTTTGATGTAATCACACAGGGTTATGCTGGTACCTGGATGTTCCATAATTAAGATGTCGTGCTCTTCCATGTCAAACCATTCACATAACTTCATGACATGGTCGCTATGTTTCATTATCCACAATATAGTTGCCTCTCGACACAAAGGTTTGGAAACCCCAATCTAAAAGAAGAGATTGACAAAAGGTTAGTTGACTCCTAACCTCAAACCTCCTTACTAAAGAGTGAGGGAAATTCAAGAAGAAAACAATGAACTTTACATGTACTTTACAACTGACGCTTCAAGGCTTTGATCGTCTATTTCAGTTTTATCTTATGCTGTCTACATATAGAATTATCAATTACCGAATAACAATTTAATAAATGATTTTTAATAGTAATTTTCATGAAGAATAAAATCGTGTCAACTTACGTGGAAATCAAACTGATGCTTCTTAACAAATTTGATGAGCACCTAAAAAGAAGAAAATATTTGCAAATGTAAGTGAACTGGTTCATTTTTGTTGTTTACATGATAATCTACAATCTTTATTAAAACATGTTTTGATCAAAACTGTAAACATTGATGTTTATGTTTATGACTTGAAAAAGACAGAAGGAAACAAGAGGCAAAAAGTTTGGTGTATCCAGAAAGAGCAACATACTTGTTTGCCATCTGATTTTCGAATTCCTTCATGGACAATGCCATGGGGTTTCGATGCCAGTTTCTTTCCCACTTCATAAAGAGAGTCAAAGTATCCTGAAAAACACACAACAGCATGAGACTGAACTGCTCATGACTAAACACACCTGTGTAGATCAGGCAAGGAACCAACCAGTGTAAAGATTACAAATAAAATCAGTAAACGGGTTGAAATTGACACATGAATAATTAGCAGGTTCTGCATTTAAGTTCATGTTCCTGGTCAGCCAATTTCCAAGAACACTAGAGAGATTACATAGTCGTGATATGCTGATATTATCCTTTTAATTTCTGTATGTCCATGGTGCAATAATTGGTATAGGCTACTGATTTTACTATTGCTTGATACAAATTTTACAAATTCAATTTAATTCTTGTGGTTTTATTCCGATCTTGATTCAGTTTGAATACGTATTAGGTACCGTAGATGCATGTTAATTTCTCTCAAAAAAGAAAATCACACCTAATGCTGTAAACATAGGCTACAGAGATCCCTGTCATCTGGTATAATTAAAGGTTAAAAATAACTATTCAAATTAAACATAGACCTAATGCGGATTTTATTATAACAACAACTTTAGAATATTTTAATGATTTAGTACGTCTCACTTATTTCTGGTTATGTTTACTTTCAATGTACTGTGCTCAATGAGCTGTCAGTGTTCGTCTAAACTAGCGACCGCGACGCTGAAGTGTGTGAGAACAGAGGAATAACATCAGTACGAACCACCAACATTTGTTTATTTGGATTAAATATTTGAACCATTCTTTGTAATTTTTCAATGTCAATCTTTTCACTATTTACATGTTTATGCCCAAAATGCTATAATATTCAAAGTAGTTGACTGTCATTCTCCTCTACGCTTTGTGCATTATTGATTAAATAGCCTAGCCTATTTAACATGGTTACAGGCACCTCGGGCACCCCATTTTAAAAGACTGGATTAAACACCAGCGCACACAAGCAATCCTTTTAATAGTCAATTTCATTTAAAAATGTAAACCCAACAGGTATGACATGTCAGAAAGAGAAAAAACTGTTCATGAGAAGACGAGCATATAGGACTGCCGCAGCTTAGTGGATTAATATATTTAGTTATGTATTATTCAGAATGCACAGTTGGAAAGAAAATATATTTATAGGAACATTTCAGCAGGCTCAAGATAATTAATACAGAGATCATTATTCACTGTTTTAATCAATTGGCAGCCATAAAACATAGTGATAATCTGCATTCTCTTGTATGGAGATGCGCTGAACGCTCTAACCGGAAACTCCAGATATGTACTAACTACAACGCGGAAGTAGTCCCCTGACGTGCTACATGTAAACGATATTATTAGTATTGTCCTGTAAAAATAATGCAGTTCATTTAAATTGTTCAGCCTTTATGAGCAAGAAACTAACGCGCAAACGGCAATCCCATCGTTTTGATTTCAGCAAATCAGTTTGAGCGAATGCAGTGATTAATATTCATGAACCCGGCAGCTCATCAATCCTTAGTGCGGTTTATATTCTTATAGTAGCAGAATTTGTAGTAGTATTATTATCTTATCAGTATTATTGTTAGTTTTTTATTATTGTCAGAAACACTGACCGACAATGTCCTAATTTCAACACCAGTCCTAATTTCAGTTAAAATGACAAATCTGCATTCTTACGTTCTCATTCATACATTCATACGTACTCGTGTCCCACTGTTATTTCTGCATACATGTGAGTTTTAGTTTGTATTAATGTTACCTGTTGGGTTGATCTGCACAGGTCCATCTCTTGGGCTACTACAGGGGTTTCTCTCAGATAACGCAGCCGCACTGGTCGAAGTTTGAGCGTAATCAACTATTGGCTCAGTCTCTGGCACATCTGTGGCTGGAGTCGGCTCCTGTTCGGGTGTTTGTGGATGCTCCTGCGATAACACATCAGCGCTGGTCGATGGTTGAGCACCGCTGATATCCATTTCCTCAAACTGCATGTAGCCTAAGGAAAAAATAAAACTAACATCAGAAACATCAGGCTGAAGCGGACATGAATCAGAGTGGTTATAACTAGAGACTCACCATCTGGTGTTTTAAACCAGTCATGACATAAAATGATCCCTGGCTCTCCGCCACGAAGTTTCTTAAGTAGATCCAGGCATTCTGTAAAAGTTTTCAGAAGAGAACTGATTAGTCCTGTTTGATTTTGAGATATGTAGTTTATGTAAGATGTTACTATGGCATTCTCTGGATGCCCATGAACATTTATTCATTGCTAAACATTCACTGTCAATCCGCTGTGTTTTACACTTTGCTTATTTGTCATCAAGGTAATTTTACTGTCACTTGTGTAAGAGCTTTACATGTTTTCAAGCAATGCTATTTCCATTTTGTACTTGTTTTTGGTTTCACCTTCGGACAAGTGTGTATTTTTCCAACGGACTAATCCTCCTTCGACCATCCCCTTCAGCACTCTGTATAAGCCTTTATTCGTTGCCCTTAAAGCTTGAGTTCTCCTCTCTCCGCCTGATTTAAAATGCCCTGTTGCTGTAAGCAGTAAGGTTTCAGTTTTTAGTAAAACGCCCTTATTTCCATTTCCTGTGCATAATAAATCAGCGACTTGTGCTCAAAAAACAAACTCACGTTTTTCTCTGACGGACAGTGCTTTGTAAAAGCCGGTTAACTTGATCTGCATGGTGGATGGGTTGATGAGTACTTTTTTCAGGCTTATGCCATTATAATAAACATCCTGTTCACTGCACTGCCGTAACGCAGCGATGAGTTTCTGCATGATGTCTTTTGCTTCTGCTTCATCCAGACGACCTCCGTTTGTTTTGATGTAATCACACAAGGTTATGCTGGTACCTGGATGTTCCATAATTAAGATGTCGTGCTCTTCCATGTCAAACCATTCACATAACTTCATGACATGGTCGCTATGTTTCATTATCCACAATATAGTTGCCTCTCGACACAAAGGTTTGGAAACCCCAATCTAAAAGAAGAGATTGACAAAAGGTTAGTTGACTCCTAACCTCAAACCTCCTTACTAAAGAGTGAGGGAAATTCAAGAAGAAAACAATGAACTTTACATGTACTTTACAACTGACGCTTCAAGGCTTTGATCGTCTATTTCAGTTTTATCTTATGCTGTCTACATATAGAATTATCAATTATCGAATAACAATTTAATAAATGATTTTTAATAGTAATTTTCATGAAGAATAAAATCGTGTCAACTTACGTGGAAATCAAACTGATGCTTCTTAACAAATTTGATGAGCACCTAAAAAGAAGAAAATATTTGCAAATTTAAGTGAACTGGTTCATTTTTGTTGTTTACATGATAATCTACAATCTTTATTAAAACATGTTTTGATCAAAACTGTAAACATTGATGTTTATGTTTATGACTTGAAAAAGACAGAAGGAAACAAGAGGCAAAAAGTTTGGTGTATCCAGAAAGAGCAACATACTTGTTTGCCATCTGATTTTCGAATTCCTTCATGGACAATGCCATGGGGTTTCGATGCCAGTTTCTTTCCCACTTCATAAAGAGAGTCAAAGTATCCTGAAAAACACACAACAGCATGAGACTGAACTGCTCATGACTAAACACACCTGTGTAGATCAGGCAAGGAACCAACCAGTGTAAAGATTACAAATAAAATCAGTAAACGGGTTGAAATTGACACACGAATAATTAGCAGGTTCTGCATTTAAGTTCATGTTCCTGGTCAGCCAATTTCCAAGAACACTAGAGAGATTACATAGTCGTGATATGCTGATATTATCTTTTTAATTTCTGTATTTATGTCCATGGTGCAATAATTGGTATAGGCTACTGATTTTACTATTGCTTGATACAAATTTTACAAATTCAATTTAATTCTTGTGGTTTTATTCCGATCTTGATTCAGTTTGAATACGTATTAGGTACCGTAGATGCATGTTAATTTCTCTCAAAAAAGAAAATCACACCTAATGCTGTAAACATAGGCTACAGAGATCCCTGTCATCTGGTATAATTAAAGGTTAAAAATAACTATTCAAATTAAACATAGACCTAATGCGGATTTTATTATAACAACAACTTTAGAATATTTTAATGATTTAGTACGTCTCACTTATTTCTGGTTATGTTTACTTTCAATGTACTGTGCTCAATGAGCTGTCAGTGTTCGTCTAAACTAGCGACCGCGACGCTGAAGTGTGTGAGAACAGAGGAATAACATCAGTACGAACCACCAACATTTGTTTATTTGGATTAAATATTTGAACCATTCTGTGTAATTTTTCAATGTCAATCTTTTCACTATTTACATGTTTATGCCCAAAATGCTATAATATTCAAAGTAGTTGACTGTCATTCTCCTCTACGCTTTGTGCATTATTGATTAAATAGCCTAGCCTATTTAACATGGTTACAGGCACCTCGGGCACCCCATTTTAAAAGACTGGATTAAACACCAGCGCACACAAGCAATCCTTTTAATAGTCAATTTCATTTAAAAATGTAAACCCAACAGGTATGACATGTCAGAAAGAGAAAAAACTGTTCATGAGAAGACGAGCATATAGGACTGCCGCAGCTTAGTGGATTAATATATTTAGTTATGTATTATTCAGAATGCACAGTTGGAAAGAAAATATATTTATAGGAACATTTCAGCAGGCTCAAGATAATTAATACAGAGATCATTATTCACTGTTTTAATCAATTGGCAGCCATAAAACATAGTGATAATCTGCATTCTCTTGTATGGAGATGCGCTGAACGCTCTAACCGGAAACTCCAGATATGTACTAACTAGAACGCGGAAGTAGTCCCCTGACGTGCTACATGTAAACGATATTATTAGTATTGTCCTGTAAAAATAATGCAGTTCATTTAAATTATTCAGCCTTTATGAGCAATAAACTAATGCGCAAACGGCAATCTCATTGTTTTGATTTCAGCAAATCAGTTTGAGCGAATGCAGTGATTAATATTCATGAACCCGGCAGCTCATCAATCCTTAGTGCGGTTTATATTCTTATAGTAGCAGAATTTGTAGTAGTATTATTATCTTATCAGTATTATTGTTAGTTTTTTATTATTGTCAGAAACACTGACCGACAATGTCCTAATTTCAACACCAGTCCTAATTTCAGTTAAAATGACAAATCTGCATTCTTACGTTCTCATTCATACATTCATACGTACTCGTGTCCCACTGTTATTTCTGCATACATGTGAGTTTTAGTTTGTATTAATGTTACCTGTTGGGTTGATCTGCACAGGTCCATCTCTTGGGCTACTACAGGGGTTTCTCTCAGATAACGCAGCCGCACTGGTCGAAGTTTGAGCGTAATCAACTATTGGCTCAGTCTCTGGCACATCTGTGGCTGGAGTCGGCTCCTGTTCGGGTGTTGGTGGATGCTCCTGCGATAACACATCAGCGCTGGTCGAAGTTTGAGCGTAATCAACTATTGGCTCAGTCTCTGGCACATCTGTGGCTGGAGTCGGCTCCTGTTCGGGTGTTGGTGGACGCTCCTGCGATAACACATCAGCGCTGGTCGAAGTTTGAGCGTAATCAACTATTGGCTCAGTCTCTGGCACATCTGTGGCTGGAGTCGGCTCCTGTTCGGGTGTTTGTGGATGCTCCTGTGATAACACATCAGCGCTGGTCGAAGTTTGAGCGTAATCAACTATTGGCTCAGTCTCTGGCACATCTGTGGCTGGAGTCGGCTCCTGTTCGGGTGTTTGTGGATGCTCCTGCGATAACACATCAGCGCTGGTTGATGGTTGAGCACCGCTGCTATCCATTTCCTCAAACTGCATGTAGCCTAAGGAAAAATTAAAACTAACATCAGAAACATCAGGCTGAAGTGGACATGAATCAGAGTGGTAATGACTAGACACTCACAAACAATAAGTGTAGGCTATTGTGATTGTCACAACAATTGGTAGCCTTACTAAACGCTATTTTATTAAGTTTAGTGACAGCATGGTGCAATAATTGGTACAGGCCCGGGGTTTTTAAAATGGGGACCGCAGAAAGTTGAAAAAAAAGCGGAAAAAAGGTAAAAAATGTAACAATATTTATATTATTATTAGTATTGTTATTAAATAGCATTATAATAATTTGTCGCATAGCTTATCTAAACATTATACTTTTAAGACTAATCTTTTAGAGATGCACTGATTGATCTGCTGGTGACCGGAATTTTCACGTGATTGGCCATGACCGGCGACCGGCCTATCAGTCTGACATATGGCGATTGTATGCCGGTCAAATGCACTCGGCGCCACATGATTAACATCGCGCAACATCAGCATCACATGTGCACACAGAACGCACATGTATGACTATGAAACCTTGTGTATTACGGCCATTTCAGACCGCAAGCGTGAGTGACCCGTGAGCAGCAGTGAAGCGGGGGTTTCGGCGCCGAGTCTATTTATGCTGCGCTGCTCACGTTCAATTAAAGTGAAAGCACACTTTTGATGGACAAAAAAAATAAACATGATTTCACACAAAAAGTGATTCGATTCGCAAGCTCTCAATTCGATTCGATTTCGATTCTTGATCCGATTTTCCATTCTAAATTCAATTTCGATTCCACTCAATGAATATAGATTTAATACAAATCCTATAATTGTTTAAAAAAAAAAAAGAACAGTGAACATAAGTTTCCTATCGTCCGGTCACTACGACGTACGTCGTGGTGAACGACGAATAGGAATCTCGCTAGAGAGGCCAATCTACTTAGAGTGAAACTAAAACAAGCCAATACACATTGGCGTGCAATCATTTGCATCAGCTGCGCAGCCTCGCAGCGCGGGTATTTAACGAGCAGCTGGTGCGATTGCACTTCAGTTTTTTGCTGAGGAGCCAAGCCTGAAAGCTGGTCGCCCCGGCGGGTAGCAGCAGATGTGGCGACGGGACGTACGTCTCCGTTCCCTCCCTCAGGGAACGAGGGTTACCATATGTAACCAAGACGTTCCCTATCGTCCGGTCACTACGACGTACGTCGTGGTGAACAACGAATAGGAATCCCTACCAAAGCGCCACAGCTGCTGCACCCCATCCAGCGCCCTGTGTAAGCCTCCACACCTTCTTGCCTGGAAGGACGATAGGAGAGGGCTTACACCGAGAGTATCCGTCACTGTTGTTCCGTGATAACCCATACAGTGAGATTATTGGATAACACTGGGAAAGTGTGCCCGATCTGAGGGAGGGGAACGCTGCGGGAGCCACATTCTTAAGGAGAGTTATGTGGGAATAAACATATGGACTAACCCGAGGGTTGTACTGCATATGAATAGAGGGTGACTTAGCCCAAGGGAAAGACACGGGCTTCCATTTAGGAGCAGCCGTGGAAGATATACACATATGGGATCCCCGTAGGGTCACACATATGGTACCCAGCCTAGACCCGGATCTCAAGGATTCAGCGGATAAGGCCTGGCACCGGACGCTCCGCCACGTCCGGGCCGAGGGTGTTTGGAGGACTCGACAGGTTTTGACTCTGGAGCAATAAGGGTGCACAGTAGGGTGCAGCAAGCCGACAGAGCCGGTACTCACAGTGCTTCTACCCGTTTAGGGTGAGAACACGGGAGGACACCGGCTCTACACGTAGGCTATAGTATCTAGCGAACGTGTTAGGAGTCGCCCAGCCCGCAGCTCTACAGATATCTGTTAGCGAGGAGCCACGTGCCAGCGCCCAGGAGGATGCAACGCCTCTCGTGGAGTGTGCATGCAACCTGAGCGGGCAGGGCACGCCCTGAGCTTGGTAAGCCAAGGCGATGGCATCCACTATCCAGTGGGCCATCCTCTGCTTGGAGACAGCCTTCCCCTTCTGCTGGCCTCCGTAACAGACAAAGAGCTGGTCTGAGGTCCTGATGCTTTGAGTTCTGTCCACGTACATACGCAGAGCGCGAACGGGACAGAGCAAAGCCAGGGCTGGGTCTGCCTCCTCCAGGGGCAGCGCTTGCAGGTTCACTACCTGATCTCTAAAGGGAGTGGTAGGACCCTTGGGCACATAGCCAGGCCGGGGTCTCAGTACAACATGCGATTTGTCGACCGAAAATGCTTGCATCAATGCTTGATCGAGGCCAGTGCAATCAGCAGCAAAGTCTTCAAGGAGAGAAGCTTTAAGTCTGCTGACTGCAAAGGCTCAAAGGGAGCATCCTGAAGCGCTCGGAGCACCAGGGAAAGGTCCCAAGAGGGTATGGAGGGGGGACGAGGAGGATTTAATCGTCTCGCCCCCCTAAGGAACCTGACGACCAGGTCGTGCTTTCCAACTGTTTTGCCATCTATGTGGTCATGATATGCTGAAATAGCAGCAGCATGTACTTTAAGGGTGGAGGGAGACAGCCTTCGCTCCAACCCTTGCTGCAAGAAGGAAAGCACTGACCCTATCGAACATCTTCGGGGGTCCTCTCTGCGGGAGGAACACCACTCGACGAACAGGTTCCACTTCAAGGCGTACGCACGTAGTGTTGTCAAAAGACCCGGTACTTCGGTACCAAGTCGGTACTAAAAAAATGTAAACGTCACGGTACCAAGTTTTCTTAAGAACCGGTGGTACCGAGGACCCGTTCAAACCCGGTTCCTTGATGCGCATGCATGCACTGAGCGCGTGCAGTTGCGCGTCCTCTTTATTGAAGCGCTGAGACATGGCGACCGGCGGTGCTGCTGATGTGGTGGCTGTAAATCCACTTGTTGATAAGAAAGGAGGAAAGAGACACTTATGGAAATATTTTGGATTAGGCTAATGTCACGTTGCCATAAGTGGCCGTTCACATAGCGCGTTTTTTGCAGATTCGTTATTCCAAATCTCTCATATTAGGAGCGACGCGGCGCGCTCGTTTTTCCCGTTTATATACTGTCTATGGTTTTTCAAGGAGCGCCTATGTTCATGTTTGCATAGCAACGACAGACGCCACGGGAGAGAAAGCGCTTGTGGAAAGGAGAAACTTGTCGATCTCCGAATGCAACGTTACGTTACTGTACATGAGGAGAGTAAGATGGAAAGCTTGTAAAGATTAGTTCCATATAAATTCACGGATAATTTGTTGTTTTGTCGTTAGTGAAAATCAATATTGACCTTGTATTTGAAAAAGGATCCTCATATAAAAACAATAGGCCTACTAAAATTCAGAGTAAGTTCGTTCGCATTCGGAGATCGACTATTTTTGAAACGGTGCGAACTGCGCTCTCCATAATGACGAGGAAGTATCAGCAAAGAATTTATCGATTTCTAGCACTTTGGTACCGAAATTGGTACCGAGAACCGTGGATTTTCACTGGTATCGGTACCGAATACTGAAATTTTGGTACCGTGACAACACTATACGCACGTCTTGTAGACTGCGCTCGCGCAGAAGTGATGGTGTTAAGTACCTCTGGGGGTAAGTCACCTAGAACCTCCGCGTCCCGTCCAGGGACCAGACATGGAGTTTCCAGAGGTCTGGACGCGGGTGCCATAGGGTGCCCCGTCTCTGAGTCAGAAGATCCTTCCTCAGAGGAATGGGCCAGGGAGGGACTGTCACGAGGAGCATGAGTTCTGTGAACCAAGTCCGGGTGGGCCAATAGGGAGCCACCAGAAGGACCTGCTCCTCGTCCTCCCTGACTTTGCACAGGGTCTGTGCAAGGAGGCCCCAGGACCAGCTGTGTGCCAGTGCATCCGTGCCGAGTGTCCCCTCGGTCAGGGAGTAAAACAACCGGCAATGGGAGGTCTCTGAGGAGGCAAACAGGTCTACCTGAGCCTCTCCGAACTCTCTCCAGATCAGCTGAACCGCCTGGGGGTGGAGTCGCCATTCTCCCGGGAGCAGAGCTCGTGATAGCTCGTCGGCCACACGGTTGAGCACACCGGGGACATACATGGCTCGAAGCGACCTCAGATGCTTCTGACTCCAAAGGAGGAGATGGCGGGCGAGTTGCGACATGCGACGGGAGCGTAGACCATCTTGACGGTTGATGTACGCAACGGTCGCAGTGTTGTCCGTACGGACCAGCACGTCTCTGCCCTGAAGCGGCCTTTTTAAGCTGCTCAGAGCGAGACGTACTGCAAGCAACTCGAGGCAGTTGATGTGCCAATGCAGTTGGGGGTCCGTCCACACTCCTGACACTGCATGCCCGTTGTACGTGGCACCCCAGCCGTGGCAGAGGCATCTGTGAACACCACAGCATGTCTGGACACCTGTTCCAAGGGGACTCCTGCCCGAAGGAACGAGGGTTCTGACCACGGACTGAAGGTCTGGCGGCAAAAAACTGAAGTGCAATCGCACCAGCTGCTCGTTAAATACCCGCGCTGCGAGGCTGCGCAGCTGATGCAAATGATTGCACGCCAATGTGTATTGGCTTGTTTTAGTTTCACTTTTAGTTTCACTTGTTTTAGTAGATTGGCCTCTCTAGCGAGATTCCTATTCGTCGTTCACCACGACGTACGTCTCCGTTCCCTCCCTCAGGGAATGAGGGTTACCATATGTAACCGAGACGTTTACAAGTGGTTAATTAATAAAAAGAAATTAAGAGCTACAAACCTATAAAAGAGCTATAAACTCTTTTTATTTTAGGTACACTTGGGTACATTAAACAGAACCCAACTCTACATTTCAAATGCATACAATGAATAGACAGGATTTTGATGCAAGATGAAACATTTATGCTGAAAATTGGACAAGTCAGAACAGTCGCATGCCTTGATCAAACAAGTTAACAATCCTCACATAAACCCATAAAAAAAACAACTCGCATATCATTTTTACCTGTGCCCTTCCTGTCTAACAGGTAGGACATATACAGAAACTGAATAAAGTTATCAAACAGTCTGCGCTGCTTTAATTATAAATTATATATAGACTAATACTTATTAAAGTTACAAAAGTTCTTTAGTCAATAATGAATAAGAGTGGCATCATGTAACACTAGCCAAAGGATGACAAAAATTAACAGATGCTGCATTAATTGCGTTAACAGCCCAAATTTGTTTATCTATCTATAAATTACAGAAACGTCTGTCTGTCTGTCTGTGTGTGTGTCTGTTAACCACATATCTCTCGAACCGTTAGTCCGATGGATTTCAAACTTGACAGGTGTCTCGCTACGGGCACGAGTAAGTGCAGTGCCAAGTTTGACGTTGTTTGGATGAGAAATGCTAAAGATATCGTTAAATATATCATTTTTAAAAGGTTGTCGTTTAAAAATAAACATTCTGACATTAGAGAGTTGTATCATTCAAAGAAGCCTCAAGAAGGTTGTGGTTTAAAAATAAACATTCTGACAATTTGTCAGCTACACTGTTTACTTCTGAATATTATAGTTTGGTTCCAAAACGTGATAAATCCATTTTGATTAATTTGAGTAAAAATGTGTTTTCTTTACCAAGAAACCAACAATTACTAAAAACACACACAAAAACTGATTTTGCACGGGCACTTTGCACTGCTCCCTGAATCGACACGCTTATTCATTTGTGGATGTTAACTGAATCTATATGTCAGCTATGCTATTTACTTCTGAATATTATATTTCATTCTGGTGCGCTTAATGTTATCGCTATTGTGTAATAGTAGCCTATGCTATTCACCAACTAAACATATCCTATTCAATGCGTTCACAGTCTCTTTCACGGGCATCATTTGTAGTAGCCTATTCACAAACTGTTTGCTCAAGCATAGCGTTTTCTCTGAGTTCACTGTGTGCTTTCTACCATGCACAAATAAAAATGTCACTGAACTTTTGCTGTGTAATTGTAACAATGAGCATTCAATCACACCAAACCAACAATTACTAAAAACACACACAAAAACTGATTTTGCACGGGTATTTTGCACTAGTTTCATAAAAAATCGCAGCATTTTGCGTCGTATAATAGTGTAGGCTTGACATCACGATTGCAATATTTGAGCACTAGTTGAGGTTATTTTGATTAAGATAAAACAAACATAAAATCTCACAGCATTAGCTATAAAATGGAGTTTGCAAGCCTATGAACAGTGGAGGAAAACTAGCATTGGCTTTTGGGTAATAGATAAATAAATATGTAAAAAAAAATCGATTCGTGGCGTTTGAGAATCGATTTTGAATTGACCACATTTTAAAAAACGATTAATCGAAAAATCTATTTTTTTGCCCAGCCATAGACAATACTATTATAGTAGGGCTGCACAATTAATCGAATTTCTAATTGCGATTACGATTACGGGTGCCACGATTACGTAATTGTTCAAAGCCGCGATTACAAAAGAAAATCCACTCTGCGTGCGTGTTGTTTAAATAAATGTTATGCTGAATCACATGAATCACGACTACTTCAGAAAACCCAGCACAATAGGAACTACCGGGCAGTGACGAAAGTGTATGCTGAAATAAAAAGTCTTTCACCTCAGAAAAACGGACTTTCCTGTCCTGTCAGCCGTTACTGTGCTCATAGCGTGCACTTTTCAATTGCACGCGCAAATGCGGTGGCGCGCGCTGTGTGCTGCTTCACTGTATAAAGTGTAAAAGAAACTACGAGCATGCAATGTTGTTAAATTGTAAATTACACGAAATAAAAGTAAAATACCAATAAATCACGTTACTGGTACGTCGTGTGTTAGCTGAGAAGGATTTGCATGCAGGTATGATTTTCATTCTATTCACCTGGAGCAGTTTCCATGTTTCATTAACAGTTCTTGTTAGTATTGTGTATTCACCATGGTAACAGTCGTTTCCATATTAACCCCAAAATGCCACTTTATTTTCACCTTGTGTTTTATATATTGCAATTTATGTTTATATTAAGGGGGACAGTACTTGTGTGTGTACATTTTTCAGTACAATTTTTGTGTAAACATGTATTATAATATGCCTACATATATATATATATATATATATATATGATTATCTATATATTTATATATAAATTCTGATAATCGTAATTAATAATCGCAATTACAATTTCAAGGGAATAATCGGCAATTATGAATTTTGTCATAATCGTGCAGCCCTATATTATAGTATTAAAATAATAGACAATAAAATAAATGGAGTTTCTCCATCTAAAGTATTTAAAGAGTTTTACCTCGAGACTGACTCTTCTTACAGAGAAACCGTAATAAGAGTCCAGCGGTGAACAGAACCGGAAGAACCAGAGGGATGATCAGAGAAGAGCCTGAAAACACAGGAGAAATAATCAGAGAATATGATCACTTTGAGCTAATTATATTAGAGTTATATCCCTTTGTTGGTTACAAATGTCTCTACTCAAACCGATTTCGGAAGTAAATAGAGAGAACTATGTGAATTAATACATCCAGCCACACAACACCTACATTCTCGTCAGTGCAGCAATGGCGGATGTGAACAACGCATAGACAGTAAAAGAAATGGACAGCGACCCCACAGACTTCAGCAGAGAAAAGTGAAGTCAATTAGACTAGGTGCACGTGGCCGCCATTTTGGATTTCGGATCAGCGAGTGTGCGGTTAGACACTTCCGGTTTCGCATTACGCCCGGTGCAGGGAGCCGGAGAAAGCTGAAATGTATCTTTTATAGTTGTTTATAGAATCAGTTATCACTTAAAATACTACTAAGATCCATATTACTATCACACAAGCCAATGGCAATTAAATCCACGGATGCATAGTCAGATTAATGAATGAAATACAACTGTTCACGAACAGAAGATTGTATTTGACTCATATACGCATATGCAATGACAATTATGCCTACTGTAAATATAGAGTTACAACTACGATTACAGTTGTTTGCATAAAATGCACCGTGAACATTCACACGTTTGCCCTGTGATAGGCTACAATTTATATCCATAAATACTATTTTCTCAATTCTGCATGCATTTTTACTTACTTACATCAATTGCTCGATCAATATTATCATCACATATTTTACAATTACATTTTTTACTGTAGGTACCACAAACAAATATAGGTAAGTTTGTGTATATTTTACACGTAGTACTGTATGTGTTGCTTATAAACACCAGATTATTATTATTATTATTTATGAAACAGATAAACTTTACTCATCTCACCTGCACAAAATAAATGCAGTAATAGAAAGCATATAAACGCACAGGTGAAATAGCCTACACTGAAAATTATATGCATTTAAAAATTTGGTCAGGTTGAAGTCATCCCTCCGGATCTTCTGTATCCACTCAGCCCGTACCGCAGCGGCAACGGGGAATGCATGAAAGCTGACTTCTCTGTTGTAACGTGACGAAATGGTACAAAACGGCACACAACGATGAAGAGCTGAGGCTGTCACCGTCTGAAAGGCAAGTCACCTCTCTTGAATACTCATTGTGAAAAAAATATCTCTGTGGTAATGGAACTCGGTCGCTGTTGTCTCTCGCTCTCGCTGTCAGATCACCATTAGTTTTCACTGGAAGTACTGGCCCACACACTCAAGTTCGAACAACGGTCGCCGTGCACGGAGCGAATTGTAGCCTATCACAGGGCAAACGTGTGAATGTTCACGGTGCATATGCAAACAACTCTAATCGTAGTTGTAACTCTATATTTACAGTAGGCATAATTGTCATTGTGTATGCGTACGCAGCATGAGTCAAATACAATCTTCTGTTCGTGAACAGTTGTATTTCATTCATTAATCTGACTATACATTTGTGCATTTAATTGCCATTGGCTTGTGTGATAGTAATATGGATCTTAGTGGTATTTTAAGTGATAATTGATTCTATAAACAACTATAAAAGATACATTTCGGCTTTCTCCGGCTCCGGAAGTGTCTAACTGCACACTCGCTGATCCGAAATCCAAAATGGCGGCTACGTGCACCTAGCCTATTAGAAGCACTCACTTCCTGATGGCTGAGCGTACTGCGCAGACTCAAGCTGAGCTTTACAACGTAGATGTGACGTGAGCAGCCTGTTTGACAGTTGTAAGTCTTCTAGTAGCTGTGCCAAGCGAAATCTGAATCATTCCCTTCCGAATCTTGCAGAGACGGAGAGCGTGAGTAGCAGCTGTCCATGAACTGGAGCAGGAGCATCTTTATGACTCTCTATGGGCTTCTCCCTTGACTTTATCGGACTTTATGCCTCCACGTCCCCCCGACTGAATGCGTGTTTCTCCTCCTGTCTATACAGTAATTTCTCTACTGTGCGACAGTGGTTATGACGCAATCGTTAGCCTATTTTTACAAAAACGTAAGATACAAGATAATGGAGCCTTTTACACATTGTTGTGTTTCTTTAGAAATAAACAATGAATAAATAGTCTTTAAACGCCTCAGATGTAAAGTTATTCGCTGTCAGTGACGCCTAAATGAATGGGAGTCAAGAGAAATGCTAATGGAAAGTGATGGCTTGCTAACCAGTGACGGCCCCCGGGGAAGGTACGCTTTCCAGCTGCTGGAAAAGTACTGCTTATTTCTACTTAATTTATTTTGTAGTATATGTGTAAACATATTCCAATAAAAGAAAATAAACTTTTACTAATGTATTGAAGTTATTTCATTGTTAAGTAATGTTGTTGTAATCAAGATTGTTAATGGGACCTGTTAATGTAGTATGTACAGTATAAATTGCAAACGTACTGTATGCTTGTGTTGGGCACGTGTTTACAGGTTACCCAAGACAATTTAGAGAAGGTAGGCTATATGATGCTGTGTATTTTTTTTTATACATTACGTTTATTTAAACAATATATAACTTTATATTAAGGTGTCATTGTTACAGTGTAATTATATATTTAAGTACTGAGTAATATTAATTAACTACTACATGTACTTACTATAGGGTTAGGATTTGGTTGAGGGTTAGTTGCATGTAAATATGCATAATTTACTGTTAATACTATGGTAAGTACATGTAACATATCAAGGACACTGTAAAATAAAGTGTTACCCATTTTTACTGTGGAACAAATTTATATTTTTTTAATCTGTAAATTAGCAATTGACTTTTTTTTCCCAACTGCACAGCACCATTTTATCACCAACATTTTTTTTTATAACTTTGTAGTTCATTATTTTGTCAAATGTGAGAATAAATGCAAGTTTATATTTTCTTTAAGATTATGTAACTTCTGTATGTTAAAGTCTGTATCATTAAATGGTAACTTGTCTTTCTGTTATTTTTTTTAGATGTTTGTTGTAACTATATGCTTAAATGTAATTCAAGATACTTTAGTAAAACCATGGTTAAACTGTGGTAATACAACCAATTTGTGGTACATGGTTTAAAAAATAAATTCATAAGGGATAAATAAAGCAGGACAGAACAACCATTAATGAAGATAACTAAAAAAAACCCACTTAATCCAGAGTTTCTGACAGGAATTACACGTGTGGAAACTACCGGAGAAGAACATTAAAAACGACGGCCGAGGCTAGAAGTTACGCAAAAGAGTCGAAATCTTTCTTTTACTGTCTATGGTCGAAATTCGGCACAAAACATGATTTGGGCTATCGTTGTCCCACATCTTTTTGGCTACCTGGGACTGTTATTTCTATATATATGTGAGTTTTGATTTGTTTTAATACCTGTCATGTCCTCCGCTGGTGCGTCTGTTAGGCTGCTGCAGCTGGCGTTTCTCGCAGATAACACAGCAGCGCTGGTAAATTGTTGAGCGTAATATAACATTTGCTCCATGTTGCCTAACGTTATTGTTTGTATCTCGATACTCCGTTTGTAAACTGTATTTCATTAACTTACTGTTTTTGTCTTTAAACTATAAACTCTGTGTTTACTTTGCACTACACGCTCTCAGCCTGTGACATCATGAACAGAACTGGTGCGCATGTGATGTCACAGAGGCCGTCAACGGCAAAGCTGGATTTTTACTACAGGATTTTAAGACCGATTTGCAAATAACGGATGTGAATAATAGAAATGTGAGAGTGTGCTATGTTTATGCTAGGTTGAAGAGGTGTGTTTTAATATAGATTTAAACTTAGGGGTATTTATGGAATGGACCACCAGAGGAAAACAGGGGAGGGTCATTTCTTTTTATTCTTTGTTGGGGGGGGGGGGGAGGGGGAGGGGGGGTACATTATGGACGTTATGGACGTGACATTTGCAGTAAAAACTTGAAATATAAATTCTCACAAAATGCATTTAATAGGCTATTGAAACGTCTGTTTATAAATCCATGCTCCCGTAATAAACTAGTCCAGACTATATATTAAAATATCAGTCTACACATTCGTTTTATATTTAATATGAGGGAAATATACATGCCGTAACTCAAAAAAAAAAAATGAAGTTCACATTAAAAAGGACGAGTAACCTTTTTTTTATCATGTCAATTTGAATGGCTTAGTATGAATTGTATATGGTTTCAGCCTGGTTCAATACCCACACTTTTTTATTTATTTATTCAATATTATAATATTATGAGTTAGTAAATTAAATTTAGTCATGCATACATATAGTACCGGTCAAAAGTTAGGATAGGAAACATTACAATTAGTCACATAGTAGGCTACATTAGTCTCTTATGTGCATCACGGCTGCATTTATTTGATCAAAAATTTAACATTGTGAAATATTATTACAATTTAAAACAAAGTTTTTCTATTTTAATAAACTTTAAATTATAAATTATTCCTGTGATCAAAGCTGAATTTTCAGGATCGTTACTCCAGTCTTCAGTGTCACATGATCCTTCAGAAATTTCAGGATTCATTGATGAATAAAAAGTTAAAAAGAACAGCATTTATTTAAAATAGAAATATTTTGTAACAATTACCATTAAAAGGTTCAGGGTCAGTAATTTTTTCCTCCCTTTTTTGAAATTAATGTATTTTTATATTCAGCAAGGATGTTAAATGAATAAAAAGTGAAAGTAAAGACACTTATATTGTTACAAAACATTTCTATTTTTTCTATCCTCATATCTGAAGGATCATGTGACACTGGAAACTGGAGCAATGATGCTGAAAATTCAGCTTTGATGAAATGGAATATTTGGTTTTAAATTGTAAAATTATTTCACAGCATAGTTTTTTCTGTATTTTTGATCAAATAAATGCAGCCTTGATGAACATAAAAGACTTCGTTCAAAACCATAAGAAATAGTAATGTTTCCCAACTTTTGACCGGTATTGTATGTATATAGGCTACCCGTATTTATGATAAAAATTAAAGTAGAAATTATCAATATGTAAGGCAGTATATTGTGTTGTCCACAAGGTGTCCCTATAACACTTGTATTAGGACAAATTAAAGTGCCTTTAGCGCTGTTTGAGCCTCTTGAAGTACCGTAGTGTTGATACCCTCTTCTTTAGGTCATGTTATCAACACTATTGGTAAGTCAGGTTAATGGTAGTGGAAAAAAGCAATGTAAAATTAAAATATATGTGGTGTTATCGCACTAAAGTTCAGTTTATTGAGATATTTTGTGTTTTAAACTGCTTAAGACCTAAATGCAGAGTAATGCAGAGAGTTAAACTGTTTTGTTTTTCCTTTAAAATGTGATTAATGCATGGTGGCTAATGCAAAGCTATTTATGGTCATATAAGCAGCACAAGCTTGCTGTTGAATTGCATGTGCATTGAAATGTACTTTGCTAGTTTAAAACTTAAGTTGAGTTCATGTTATCAACACTATAGATGCCGTGCTGTGGAATAAACGGTCAAGCCACGATCCCGAACCCCTCTGTGTCTGAATCCCCGCTTTCTACCACCACCCACGAACATACATAACACAACGCAGAGCGGCAGCGGCGGTGCTAGAGACCAGTGAGCGCGCGGAGAGAGAGAAAGAGGGTTACAAATATATTTTACATTTCAAAATACATATTTTATAAATTAATAATAATAGTAATATTTAAATAAAACAAATTGTTATGGCGTCTCCAAATTTTATTCTCATGGTCAAAAGCCCAGTGAGGAGTGTTGTAGTTGTTGTTGTAAGTTCCCACATTCACCAGCTGGGGGCCCAGTGATGTTTGCGCTGGGCCCTCAGTTACATGTTACATGTAACTGGGCCCCTTGACTGTTATATGTTATGGCTAATTCACACTACCACCAGGTAATTATACATCACATCTCAGATATTCCACGAATCCACAACCCGACAAATGAGACAACCAACACTAACAAGCTTCTTTGAGTGCACGTCAAGTGTGAAGAGAAGCTGTGTTTGTCTGAGCGTTTGACAGAAACAGGAACTAATTTTCTGCAGGGCATGATGGGTAATTATGAAGCCACATGATAACTTTGTTTCCTGTGAGCTTCTCAGATTCAACAGCTGTGGATTATTATTAATTCATTTTAATAAGTAACTAGTCATTGACACTGGTGTAGAGTAACCCTTACCATAACTCTTGAAAGAACTGAGTTTTAATGACAGATTGAGTGAAAGGTTTCCCAGCCGTGATGTCAGCGACCTCAGCGGTTGTTCAAGTCCCGTGTGTGTTTTCTGACGGGATGGACACATAATTCAGGGCAAGAGCGGCTCTGTAAAAATAAGCTGAGATCCCGCAGGTCCTTTAATGGATTCTGCAGATGTTTCTCCTCGGGAAGCTGAGGAACTGAGAAGCTCAGAGATATTATTGATCACTGTCTAGTAATAACAGTGTGTTGAGTGTGTGTTGATTAGCCAGTATAAAGATGAGGTGAAACCCTTGGAGAAACATATCAATTCATCTATCTATTTGAAAAAAAGAATAAAGTTTACATTTATAAACATTTCAATCTTTATTGTAAACTTAAGGATAAGGCTGAAGATTTAATACGTACAGTACATAATTCAGTTATCGAAACAGGCATATCTGAAATTTGTAAAAGTTGTAATATCTTGTTGTGACTGCAAGGCACCAAAAATAATAACTTTTCTTTTTAGGTAAATGTGTAGCTGCCTTCAGCATTGTTTGGTGCTCAGAGTTTTACACACTTTTCTAGCAACGCTGGGTAAGTGTCAATGCTACAGAAAGACATTTTAAAAGAGTTTCTATTGAAAGATTATTTCCAGCTCAAAGTGGCGTGAAGTGTGCTCAGTATAATGGTTTAAGAGTTAATACAGAATTCATTACGTAATAATGTAATCGAGAACAAAAAAAGACAAACAACTCATTCTTAGAGACAAAAATTAGTCAAACAATTTAGAGTTTGGGTCACATGATTTGTTTCTGAAGCTGTAATGCCATCTAGTGGAAATCCTCTGGAACTGCAGGAACTGAGCTTCGAGCTGTTGGCAAATAAAATAGACTGAGTTAACTAAAGTTAATTTATCAGGCAGTATATTCATTCAGTCATTTGAACTTTTTTGCATTCTTTTACCTTAAGACAATCATATATTAAAGCGGTCCTTTTATGCTTATTTACATGTTCATCGTTCTTTAGTGTGTAATGTTGCTGTTTGAGCCTCAAAAATCTCTGCAAAGTTTCAAAGCACAAAGTTCTTCTCTATATCAGTGTCAGTGTTTCTGAACTCCTGAAACGCCTCCATTGTAGTCTTGAGTTTCTTCCGTGAACGAACACGTCACAATATTCCTCATTTGAATAATTAATATGCAGAATAAAGGGGCGGGGCCTGGTTGAGTTAGTTAGTAGTGTGTTAAACTGGTGGTTATAGTAAGGGGCGGGACATTTCCAAACACACTCGAAGCGCTCGACCAATCACAACACACTGATCCAGCCGACCAATCAGAGCACAGTGTGCTTTTCAGAAGGAGGGGCTTCATAGAGACAGGAACTAAACAGTGATGCGTTGTTTCTCGTATAACGATCTAACTTGCTGATTAACTGTCACAGTACGATGCAAAAGACTTTGTAAAAGGGCATAATATGTCCTCTTTAACACAGCAATTCAGGACACTAAGACCCAGAGATATTTTCACGTTTTCTGCACTGATTCTGCTTGGAAATCTGTTGTTCTACAGAATGGATTTTTTTAAGCATCATTTAAAAAAATGCTTATTAATAAAAAAGGGCTTACTGACACTTGCCTTTTCATCCAGTCAAGTAAAGGAGCAGGAGCAGGATCGGCATCATTGTAGGATTTCAAACACTCAGTCTGCTTCCTTTTTGTATTTTAAGTCCCACTTAACGGACCTTGAGACACAAACAAATGTTCTTTTAGTCAAATAAAAGACACTCTTCTAGTTGCTCTCTTAAAGTGCTTTGGTAATTCTGATAGTAAAGTCTGGCTGGCGCTCTAAAACATGTTTGGTCAAGGTGTGACTAGATTAAGTGTGTGTGTGATTAAGAGATCCTTCACATGTTGACCTTGCTTTTACAAGTTCAGGATTATCCCTAGAAAGCATTAAGAGCGTGTCTTTGTGTGTGTGTGTGTGTCTGCATTGCGATTTTAACGTAAAAAAAATCAACAAAAAAAGAGGTTGAGGAAATTGAAGTGCAAGAACTAGTTACCTGATTTTCCCTGTCAAAGAATTTCAGTGAAGTCACAGAAATCAATTTGGCTGTATAGAAAAATTCTACTTTTACATCTACTCATGCGTATCATTAACTTCCTTAAAGGAAAATCAGTCCAGCTCCACTCTGTTTTGAACTTTCTAACCCCTCTGAAGGATCCATCCTCTCCCATAATGCACCAGGATTCCTCTTTGACCTTCCCAGGAGAAGACCTTCATATCTTTCATGGATCAGCTGCAGGTCAGTTGGCCTATTTTCTCAGGTATAGGTGGAAGTGTTCCTTAACAACATAAAACATGATTCCAAGTTACTGTAAACACAACTCAGTGACGTTGTTCTCTTTGAATATTTTATTAAAAATACATAAATATGACATTGCATAGGCTACACTAATGCACAAAAGTTTGGAATCATCAGGATTTTTTATATTTTTAAAAAGAAGTCTCTTCTGCTCTCCAATGCTGCATTTATTTGATCAAAAACACAGTAAAAACATTCATATTGTGAAATAACTGTTCTCTATTTGAATAGATCTTAAAGTGTCATTTTGCCAGCAGCCATATCTCCCTATAGCCCAAGACTGGTTGCCCACTGAAGCTAAGCAGGGCTGAGCCTGGTTAGTACCTGGATGGGAGACCTCCTGAGAAAACCAGGTTGCTGCTGGAAGAGGTGTTAGTGAGGCCAGCAGGGGGTGCTCACCCTGTGGTCTGCGTGGGTCCTAACGCCCCAGTGTAGTGACGGGGACACTATACTGTCAAAGAGCACCGTCCTTCGGATGAGACGTTAAACCGAGGTCCTGACTCTCTGTGGTCATTAAAAAAATCCCATGGCATTTCTCGTAAAAGAGTAGGGGTGTAACCCCGGTGTCATGGCCACACACCATTGGCCCTTACCAATCATGGCCTCCTAATAATCCCCTTACATTGAATTGGCTCTATCACTCTCTCTCTCCTCTCTCCACCTATAGCTGGTGTGTGGTGAGCGCACTGGCGCCGTTGTACTGTGGCTGCCGTCGCATCATCCAAGTGGATGCTGCACACTGGTGGTGGTTGAGGAGAGACCCTGACATGATTGTAAAGCGCTTTGGGTGTACAGTAGTACATATGAAAGCGCTATATAAATGCCCGATTCTATTCTATTCTATTCCCGTAACGCAAAGCTGAATTTTCAGCATCATTACTCCAGTCTTCAGTGATCAAATTTAATGTGTTTTTGCTGAATAAAAGTATGAGTTTCTTTTAAGAAAATAAATCTTACCTCAAACTGTTTCAACATTGATAATAATCAGAAATGTTTCTTGAGCATCAAATCATCATAGAATGATTTCTGAAGGATCATGTGACACTGAAGACTGGAGAAATGATGCTGAAAATTAATCTTTGATCACAGGAATAAATTAAAGTTTAACAATTATTACAATAGAACAAGTTCTTTAAAGTTCTTTTATAATAAGATCCTACTTTAAAAAAACAAACATTAAAATGTATTTCATATTTAAAATTTGATTCCAAAATTTTGACCTGTAGAGTGTGTGTGTGTGTGTGTGTGAGAGAGAGAGAGAGTGTGTGTGTCTATATAATTATCACCAAACATATAAAATGAAATAAAAAAGATCAGATGAAGTGTATAGTGGGTCTTGTGCGTTCTCTCCATACCTTGAGCAGGACGGCAGAGAACCAGCTGCACCTCTGAAGGAGAAATCCTCAAACACTGCAACACTTGCTGTAGGGTCAGAGTTCACAGGCCAAATATCAGTTTAATAGTAAATATGGTCTTGGCTGACATCACTTTGATTGCCCAGGAAGGAATAATTGGACTATAATCAACAAATCCTGGCCCTTCACATGGTTTAGGTTAATATCCGCATCATGTCTGTAATGGTTAAAGACAAGCTCTGGTTACCTGATAGGACAAGCCCTTCAGCGGCTGCCCGTTAATCGACAGAATGACGTCTCCCTCCTGAATCTGGCCACTTTCCTCTGCAGGCTGACCTGGGAACAGCGTTCTGATCCGCACGATGGAGCCACAGTCGAGGGACGTGTCCAGCTCTGAGATGAAGGAGCTGAAGCCCAGACCGTTCAGGGTCTTCTTATGTTTCACCTCCTGAATGTTCTCTGGGGACGGAATTAGACACATTTAAGCCAGCCTTGTGGAGGTGTCGTCACTTTACCTGAGTTTGTGTAATCCTGAAGCGGTGGACAGGGCATCTGTGTGTTTAAGGGAATACCATCTTTAAGACATTTCAAGGTTTCTCAATGATTCCAAGATTTTAACTCTTTCCCCGCCATTGACGGAATTTTCCAGCTTTCCATGTTTTCACTGTTATACAATATAGGGGGCGCTATTACACATCTTCTGGAAGAGAACAGAATCTCAGGATCAAAACAGTCAAAGAAAAGCAGAAACAAGCGATATCATATATAATCATATGCATATGTAAAATAACCCGATTATCAACGTTTAACAGCATCTAAATCAAAACTGCATGTTACTGAATGAACTGTCGACCCAGGACGAGTGACAGGACTGAAGCTTTGTGCGTGTTGATGAACTCGATCTACTCCATCTGTGTTCTGATCATCATCCGGACGTTGTCTTTGACAAAAACATGATTTTCTCAGCTTTTTGCTCAATGTTGCTTTTTTAAATGAAACTTAGCCACATTCAAGTGTTGATAACAAAAGGAATCCATTAAAGGACAAATCCAGTGAAAAATGAACCTAGGGGTAATTAACACATGGTTACCGAGTCGATCGTTCCCTGCGATGCGTTTTCATGAAAATCGAATGTAAAGAGTTTTATCTTTAAAAACAGATTAGCTCATAACGCTAGTATATGGGGCACAGAGTAAGTAAAAGTAAATCGCTAGTTAATACCACTAACAAGGCTCAAAATAGCCTCACACTAACACAGTAGCATAATGAAGGTCCCTACATGCAAACCGAAGCATTGAGAACTTTGTAAGTGTACAGACAGTTTAATAAGAAGATAGTTTATAAAGACAGAACATTACGCGTTTACAGACAGGCGTCATCTTGGAAAACAGTCTCGACTAATCGAGTCACGAACGCCGTGCTACGTTAGATTTCACTATGCGTAATTCCTATCGTCCAGCTCACTTAGCACGGCGTTCGTGACTCGATTAGTCGAGACTGTTTTCCAAGATGACGCCTGTCTGTAAACGCGTAATGTACTGTCTAAAGTTCTCAATGCTTCGGTTTGCATGTAGGGACCCTCATTATGCTACTGTGTTAGTGTGAGGCTATTTTGAGCCTTGTTAGTGGTATTAACTAGCGATTTACTTTTACTTACTCTGTGCCCCATATACTAGTGTTATGAGCTAATCTGTTTTAAAAGATAAAACTCTATACATTCGATTTTCATGAAAACGCATCGCAGGGAACGATCGACTCGGTAACCATGTGTTAATTACCCCTAGGTTCATTTTTCACTGGAGTTGTTCTTTAAGCTAGATAGTGCAGCAGATTAATGGCATATTTCAAGAGAATCGTTCAAATTGGTATAAAAGCATTAAATTTGGCACAGATACTCTCTAAGGGTCACTTTTTGGGAAAAAGGCGTTGGCCATCCAAAAATTCAATATGGCGGCCATTTTTTCAAGATGGCCGCTATTTCTGTCAAATGCTCATTATGTCAATCGTTCAAACAGTGATGTAGGCATAACATATTTTTTTTTAAATACTCTCTTCAGAATGTTTTTTTGGAAAACGGCTGATGCTATCAAATGGTGATGCTATCATGAAATTTGGTACAAATATTCTTAAAGGAACATTATCATGGAAAAAGATGGCGACCATTTTCAAGATGGCCACTATTTCTGTCAGAGCTCAATTTAATGTGTTCAGGAAGGTTTTGTTTAATAGAGTGAACGTCATTACACAACCAGGGCACACACCAGTGTTTCTCACACTTCACTGCTGTGGAACTCAGCATGGGGTTCAGTGTCAGCTGATCTAGTTTTACTTACACTGTAGTTCTTGACTAGTAGTAATAGTATAGCTAAGTTTAGTGTCCCAAATGCTGTCTAACAGCCCCTCATCAATTAGCTAGTAATAGATGTAGTTAGATAGCCGCACCTGAATTGACAGGTTGTGCCAGCGCGGGAGAGCCAAGCCAAGGGTAAGTGGGGCAATACACGACTTGCTCATGTATGCTTACCTGGAAGGTGTACAGATCACACGGGACTTAAATGGCACTGGATGAATGATTGGGCTAGGTGTAGGTGACCCGTACCTAGTTGTATCCCATACCTGAATGTGTACTATGTCTATGATTGAGGTGGTAAAAGGATAACCCCTCGGCCTTAATCAGACAACAAACCTCCAAAATGGCAAATGAAAATCCCATGTCAGCCAAGAGGCAAACTGATTGGATGAAATGTTGTATTTGTCTGACAGACACAAATGAACCCCTCCAATCACCACCTACCCATCATGTTTCTCAACATGATGGCTATAAAATGATTGCCACCAACATTCCACTCTTTCACAAGATGAACAAAATGCCAATGACCCTGGACCTGGAACGACTGGATGAGGAACATTTATTTTCAACCCGTATAAATAGACAAATCAAGCTTGTTTTTAGCCAATCAGTATTTCTTGCATGGTGGAATTTCCATGAAATCTAACAATATCCTCCCAAAATAGTTTTTCTGATTATTGAGTCATTACCGTATTAAAGAAGTGATTTTAAATCGGCATGTGTTCAGACAGTACAACAAATATTACTGATGTATACTTATCATTTCAATCGTATACGTTTTTCGTAAGTTGATTTATGTTATATTAAATCATAAATCTGATTTTTTTTTTTATATTGGAGTGATAAGAACAACATTTTAATTAATTTGAGGTTGAAATATGACTGAACATCTTGAGTTTTATAAGATGCATCCTAATTTTGATGTTCAAATGTTTATTTTCTCGTTGCTTATAATATAATCTGCTTATAACATATAATATATATATATACAATAATATGATTATATGTTGCAGTGTTGTGGCCCCGCGAGAGTCTCCTGCTGGAAAATGTGCCATACTGTGATTCTCCCAGGAAAAAGACATGATGAAAACAATCACTTTTCTTCAGCGTTTCTCCACACCGAGGCACGTCTCTGATACAGGACAGGGAAACACATTAATGCGGATGATCCAGTAACAGCCATAATTACATAACTATAATAACTTATATGCTGGTTCAAAGCTGGTGTGATGTTGTTGAATTAAATGCATTTTGTAAATATTGTTTGTTAAGCTGAGTGTTCAATAAAATCTCTGTTTCAAGATTATTGCAGTTCCTCTTTGGGTACAGGACAGATATACACTACATTTTTAGTAAAACCAAATACATAAGTGGTAATATATTTTGAATACTCTTTAAAATGAGTAAACACTGGTGCTGGTAAACATGAAAGAAGAGTTTATTAATTGATTTGATATACAGGAAAGTTATGTAATAACTCTAATAATCAAGGTGCCATTAAAGGTGTTTTACTCCTTCACAGTTATTATAATTCACATTTATAAAAAATCACATTTTGCACATAATTCATTAACTAACTGAATTCGAAAAATCGTTCAGAAAAACTTTGACCTGAGGCCAGGGGTCATTGTCAAGTAAGTACACACATATAGTGTAGCAGTGCTGGGTTGATTACTAATTCTATTCAGTTACTGACTTCAGATCACATGACAAAACTTCCATGTATGGCCTAAAACATCATCTTTGCAGGAGTGTAATATGAAGATTGTACAAAGTAACATTTATATGGAACAACACTGAAAATGAATTGGAGACAAGCCATAACAGTATTACCATATACACACTATATGACCAAAAGTATTGGGACGCACCTCTTAATTCCTGAATTCATCTTCTTCAGTCAGACACAGGTGTGTAAACTAAGCCCTGACCTCAACCCCATCCAACACTTTGGGATGAACTGGAACGGATATTGTGAGCCAGGTCTTCCCATCCAACATCAGTTCCTGACCTCACAAACGCTCTACTGGATGAACTCCCAAAAGTTCCCACAGAAACACTCCAAAATCTTATAAAAGCCTTCCCGGAAGAGTGAAGATGTCATAGCTGCGACTCCATATTAATGTCTTGAATGTAAATGTGATGTCGTTACAGTCCCTGTTGGTGTAATGGTCGTGTGTCACAATACTTTTGTCCATATATAGTGTATCTATGGGTCCAGTATGCATGAGTCACATGACTAAACATGCGTCAGTTTTCACAGTCCACACTATAATGCAAAAATGTCACTTTCAAATTTGTCCACTTTGGAGAACGTCTTCAAAAATAAGTTTTCACTGGACAAACACACTGTGTTGGTGTGAACGGAAGGCAGAAATGTCGAGAAAAATGTGTTTTCAAACCGGATTAGTGTAGTCGTAGCCTCAGATTTATGGGAATTTTGACCGTGTGAATGAATTCCCCCTTACAGGGAGCTTGATCTGAAGAAACCCATCTACCAGAAAACTGCCTGCTATGGACACTTCGGACGAGACGCGTTCCCGTGGGAAAAGCCCAAGAAACTCGTCTTCTGATGTCACCAAGTCTCCACATTCCTTTCAGTGGTTAATGACTGGTTTTGTGCTAATGAACCTTTCAAATGCTTCACTGTGATCAAGACTTTATAAATTATTTGATTTATAAAGACATGTTTTCATATTCAAGACAGTAAATTCAAATGGAGCCTCATTTATATGAATTAATAGAATTCAGTTAGTTAATGAATTATGTGGAAAATGTGATTTTTTATAAATGTGACTTATAATAACTGTGAAGGAGTAAACCCCTTTAATGGCACCTTGATTATTAGAGTCATTACATAATTGTCCTGTATATCAAATCAATTATCAATTAATAAATACTTCTTTCATGTTTACCAGCACCAGTGTTTACTCATTTTAAACTGTATTCAAAATATATTACCACTTATTTATTTGGTTTTACTAAAAATGTAGTGTATATCTGTCCTGTACCCAAAAAGGAACTGCAATAATCTCGAAACACATTTTATTCAACACTCAGCAAACAATATTTACAAAATGACAATTCACTGCATTTAATTCAACAACATCACACCAGCTTTGAACCAGCATATAAGTTATTATAGTTATGTAATTATGGCTGTAACTGGATCATCCGCATTAATGTCCTTCCCTGTCCTGTATCAGAGACGTGGAGAAACGCTGAAGAAAAGTGATTGTTTTCATCACGTCTTTTTCCTGGGAGAATCGCAGTACGGCACATTTTCCAGCAGGAGACTCTCGCGGGGCCGCAACACTGCAACAGACAAGCAACGAGAAAATAAACATTTGAATGTCAAAATTAGGATGCATCTAACAAAACTCAAGATGTTTAGTCATATTTCAACCTTAAATTAATTAAAATGTTGTTCTTATCACTCCAATGTAAAAAAAAAAAAAATTGTATATGATTTAATGACATAAATCAACTTAAGAAAAAAGTATACGATTGAAATGATAAGTATACATCAGTAATATTTGTTGTACTGTCTGAACACATGCCGATTTAAAATCACTTCTTTAATACGGTAATGACTCAATAATCAGAAAAACTATTTTGGGAGGATATTGTTAGATTTCATGGAAATTCCACCATGCAAGAAATACTGACTGGCTAAAAACAAGCTTGATTGTCTATTTATACGGGTTGAACATGTTTTTGAGATTCACCCGAATCACTCACAGATTTTGTTTTCCTCCACATGCTCAACCTGGATCACACTCTCACGGAGGATGGTCTCCACTGATCGGGCCATTTTAAGCATCTGAGAAGAAAGAGCGTATTAAATATCAAACTTAGTGATTCTCCTGAGTCAGACTGAGTGACAGTTTAATATCTACAGTGGTTTGGAAAAGTTTGGGCACCCCTGTAAATTTTCATGATTTTCCTTTATAAATCATTGTTTGTCTGGATAAGAAATTTCAGTTAAATATATCATATAGGAGACAAACACAGTGATTTTTGAGAAGTGAAATAAAGTTTATATGATTTATGGAAAGTGTGCAAGAGTTATTTAAACTAAATTAGGCATGTGCATAAATTTAGGCACCACATAAGAGTAATTAACTCAATATTTTGTGCATCCTCCTTTTGCATAAATAACAGCCTCTAAACGCTTTCTATAGCTTCCAATCAGAGTCTGGATTCTGGCGGAAGGTATTTTGGACCATTCTTCTTTACAAAACATCTCCAGTTAAGTCAGGTTTGATGGTTTCCGAGCATGGACAGCCCGCTTTAAATCACACCACACATTTTCAATAATATTCAGGTCTGGGGACTGAGATGGCCATTCCAGAACGGTGTACTTGTTCCTCTGCATGAATGCCTTAGTAGAATTTGAGCAGTGTTTAGGATCGTTGTCTTGTTGAAAGATCCAGCCCCGGCGCAACTTCAACTTTGTCACTGATTCCTGGAAGATGATGTTGTAGGTCTTTGGAGCTGGTCTGTGGGTTGACTGTGACTGTTCTCACCATCCTGCGCCTCTGCTTATCTGAGATTTTTCTTGGTCTGCCACTTCGGGCCTTAACTAGAACTGTGCCTCTGGTCTTTCAATTCCTCACAATGTTCCTCACAGTTGAAACTGAGAGCTTAAATCTCTGAGACAGCTTTTTGTATACTTCCCCTAAACCATGATATTGAACAATCTTTGTTTTCAGGTCATCTGAGAGTTGTTTTGAGGCTCCCATGTTGCCACTCTTCAGAGAAAATGCAAAGAGTAAGGAGAAATACTTACAATTGGCCTCCTTAAATCCCCTTTCTCATGATTGGGTTCACCTGTGTATGGAGGTCAAGGGTCACTGAGGTTACCAAACCAATTTTGAGTTCTAATAATTAGTGCTAAAGGTATTGAAATCAATAAAATGACAAGGGTGCCTACATTTATGCACATGCCTAATTTAATTTAAATAACTCTTGCACATTTTCCATAAATCATATAAACTTTATTTCACTTCTCAAATATCACTGTGTTTGTCTCCTATATGATATATTTAACTGAATTTTTTTATCCAGACAACCAATGATTTATAAAGGAAAATCATGAAAAATTACAGGGGTGCCCAAACTTTTCCATACCACTGTAGATATGAGATAAAATGTAAAAGAAACTATAACTTATTTTATTTACCAATGCAACATTTAGCATTTTTGTTTAGTAGGAAGTACTAAAATAACTAAAACTAACTGCAAAGACATAAAAAAACTAAGAAAAACTAAATAAAATGAAAATATAAAAGGAACTAACGCTTTACAATAAGGTTTAATTTGTCAACATTAGTTAACATGAACTAAAAATGAAAAGTAGGTCATGATAATCTCAGCATTTACTAATAGATGTTAGAAGATCAAATGTTGTGTGTGATAATATTAGTCAATGCACTGTGCACTTGAACAAAAATGAATAAAAGCTGTACAAATATTTTGCTCATTGTTACCCAAATAACATTTGATTCAACATTTGGCTCTCGTGTGATTTATTTTATTTACCTCTTTAATATTTTCTTCTGATGCTTCATTCTTGTTCCTTTTGAATTCTTCATTGATTTTGACCCTGGCAGCTTCAGGTCCAGAGGGGGGAAGCCGTGTATCAGACATTAACATTATCAAGACACCCCATGCGACAGAAACAGACTTTTATATAAAATACACTGAAATGCAAATTCTAAATTATTTATTATTCAGAACGTAACAATTGAAAACCACTGTCAAAGACGGGGCAGGAATTAAATTAAACAAATAATAATAATAATAAAATGGATAAACATTAATAAAAACTGTCAGTGTAACACGTTAGGTAACTTGTAGAGCAGCATATGAGTTCTTGGTGTGTGTGTGTGTGTGTGTGTGTGTGTTCGGTGATACCCGTCAGAGCTCTGCCGTCTTCTTTAAACACATCTCTTCTTGTTCTGTGCAGATCTTTGAACACCCGCAACACCTTTTAATAGAAAGATTAATCCATTTTAAAATTGTATCAATGTAGTAACAGCAGCGCAGTCACTGAGTTTGCTAACAAACATAGCAGATACAATGTGTTAGCTAAATAAAAAAAGCAACGTGACAAAGAAACTATTAGAAAACATATTACATATAATAAAAAATGTAAGAAAACATCAATATTGTAAATGTTTGTTGTTTCTCACCTTCAAGCGCGTCCCCATCATGCGCGAGTCTCGCTCTTCTGACGGTGTTCGTGCACAGCGCGTGCACAGCGCCCCTGCTGGACCGGAGGACGCGCACACGATGAGGACACGCGCATCAGAATTACGGTAAGTCTAAAGAGACGGTTATTAGACGGTGTACTAATACTATAAATTAAAGTAAATGCTTATTTGAACATTTTTGCTCTTACAATGTTACTATGAGGGTTGAAGGAGCTTAATATTATCATCAGCACCATATAGTTAATCTTCAGCTATCCGTGTTTTTTATTTATTGGTAATACTGAACCTAATTGTTTCTGCCTATTTTAAGATTAATATTTCGATTCCCCCCACACTTCAACAATATTGTTGTTATAACTACATTCAAACTTTTTTCTTAATTGAACAAAGTCGTAAAGATCTGCAGAACATAAGCTTCGGCATTGGCCAACATTTCCTTTATTTTTTAGACCGCTAAGTTAGTCATCCTGTGGTCCACACAACACTTAACATACATTTTCATAATTATTTTAAATTTCAAAAAAACATTAAAAATACTCTCAACAACGAATCAGAGTCCAAAAACAACACACCACCGAAAGATTGTTCATGTATGGAATTTATTGAATTGAACACAAAAGTACAAGCCAGTCAAACACTAGCGGACGACGGTGTCTCTTGCTCAAACACAGATGTCGAGAGTCCTCCACACACACACGAGCCAGGGCTGAAAGGAGAAGAGCAGAAGAGAGAGGTTAGAGCAGAAACACTCTCCTCAGAGTCATGAAGAGGAAGACTGAGATCGACCCTCATGATAAGAGAAGATAATCTTTCCCCTGAGTCAGGGTCAGATGGGTAGTGTGTTTAATCATTGGGTCAGTTCAAATCTTCAATCTCTAAATGTAAAATTAGTCGACTGAACTGAATATTAAACCGTTCTCTACCTTTTACTGATCAAGCCCAGTCCTCTCCTCGCGCAGGACATCAGCGCACGTGGACAAGAGGAATCGTGGGATCTTCTTCTTCTTCTTCTTCTGTGTGTATTACTTCAGCCAGAGGCAGAGCCTCTTCAGTGCCGCGTTACTGCCGCCCGCGGTGGCGCTCGGTATTACTGACGCGAGCTTCATGAAGCTCCGGTGTGGTGGTGAACAAATGAGTCCCACTGAACCTTTTCGACTCCTTTATTCCGAATCAGAGATTCGGAGCTTGTCTAAAAAGGTAACCAGGGTAGCAAAAAGGAAACAATGTAATACATTTACACCGCATGAGGCCACAAAACGCGGATATAAAAATGCAGTTTTCATTGCTTCAGGATGAACAGAGCTTTGGATAGTTTACATATACTTGTATAGATCAATTTTGAATAAGGTTGCTGTTTTTCTAGCTTTCTTCACCAAGTCACGTGATTTCAACAAACGAGGCTTTGATACATCAAATCGGCGAAACCTTGTTTCGAAACATTTATTTATGTATTTTTGTATTTATTTATTTTATTTTTTACCTAACTGTACCCTTATTCTGAATTGTATAATTACCCACAGGACTTTTATTTATTTATTTCTGTAGTTGTTTTTCTCTTATTCTTGTTTTTTTTTTCTCTCTCTTTTTTTGCGTGCATATTGTTCAACATTTGCATTTCAACGTGTATAATATTAATGTATAATGTAATAATAATAAAAAAGAAACATTCCAAAACATTCCGTGGGCCAGTTTTGTAATGAAAGTACAAAATTAATACATTTATGCACATGTGTAAAAAAAGAAGAAGAATGATACTTGGATAATTGACATAGTTTTCCATGTCCTGCCTAATACCAACACACACAACAAGCATTACACATTGAAATAAAAGAACACAAATTTGACAGCAACTTTATATTTATTGGTATTTAATTATTTGAAGAATACTTTTAACAGATTGCATTTTCATGAAAATATGTCATTTGCCTGTACATTTGGGCGGAGTGTGTACGCCTGTGGCGTTTCGAGCTAATCGAGTTTTGCTAATTGTTTTGTTTCGATTGAATCAGAGTTTTGAAAAGCTTCAACTGAATCATACCTTGGATTCAAACCAGTGGGAAAAAAAGAAAGAAAGAAATATGTGCGTATCAGGAATGAATTTTAGATCACTCAGTGCATCCTAAACTTTTAAAGTCCCCATGTGTTTGTTAATATGCCTATGCTGTGTTTTTAATGCTTTAAGACAAACCATGTGTAAATTCATAAGTCGACACCATTGCTGAGTATTTTCTCCTTAAAACTGCAGTGAACCAAAGACAGTCTCAAAAACATGATTTGAAATCGCTGGTGTTTCTGACGTCACAAACTTGTGATCGTCAATGAGTGGATCTCTGAGCTGAGTGAGTGAGTGGAGGCGGGGCTCATTTGCATATTGATAGAATACTAAATATAGAATACTAAGTATACTAAATGAGGCAAGGGTGATGCAATCAAGAGACAAATTCAAGCTATTTTAAGGCATGAATATTTTTTTTCAAGGAAAAAACGCTTAAAGGGATAGTGCGGCCAAAAATTATATTAAACCCATGATTTACTCACCCTCAAGCCGTTCGAGATGCATATGTCAATCATTTTTCAGACGAACACATTTTCAGTTATTTTAGAAAATGTCTTAGATCTTTCAGTGGTTATAATGTCAAGTTATGGGGTCCACCTCCTTCAAGTCCCAAAAATGTGCATGCATCCTTCACAAAAGTAATCCATCCGGCTCCAGGGGGATAACCGAAGGCCTTCTGAGGGTAATCCGTGCGGTTTTGTCGTAGAAATATACATATTTAAAACTTTATAAATTAAAATAACTGGCTTCCGGCAATGGTCGACGCGCGTTCACGGGAGATAGATGCCAGCGTATGACGTAGGACGTAGCGTTTGATTTAGCTATACTTCGTTCTACGTCACGACGCTTCCTACGCTACGTCCTAAGTAGATCTACGAGAGATCATTTCCGGCGCTTGTGCAGACCGAAGCGCCCGCACCCTCAGATCACTGGATGTGGCTGTGTACAAGAGGTAAAAACGATATAAATACTGTTCGTTTTCTCACACAAACTGCTCGTTACGTGTCTTAGGCCATCAATGTGTACTTACGATGGGGAATTGTTTAATTTGGACTTCACTGTGCATGCTCTTTGAGAAAGTGACCATAGACCTGCGTTATATGACTGACAGACAAGAACGGTTTGACCTAAAAATATCAAAATTGAAACTACTGCGGAAAAAAAGAACCTACATCTTGGATGCCCTTGAGGTAAGCTAAAACATACCAACATTTTATTTCAAAGTGAACTATCCCTTTAAGGGATAAAATGATTGACTACAGGGGGACTTTAAGAGAAGAAACGATTACTTTTAATTTGAAAAGAGGCGACGCGTTCCGGAAGTGCACGTCGCAGTTTCGAGTCAGCTGATGAGTGCAGTTCCGCTTCTGCGCGGTGGGAGTCAGCTGACAGATGTTCGCTGCCTCAGTGAAATAAAAACACCTGCGCGATCATCAGAGATCAGCAGCAGCAGCAGCGGCGCGATGAGTGTTGGCACCCCGCGATCCCTGGCCTCGTCCGGGCAGAAGAACATCCAGGACATCCGCCACCCGCTGTGCGCCGCCGAGGAGAGCGCGTCGAGCCGCAGCGCAGATGCGCTGATCCACCCCGGCAGCGGTGCTGCTACTGGAGGAGGAGAGAAGGTGAGATCCGTCACAAACACACCCGCTGTCTGCGGGGAGCACTGCCACAGCTCACAGCGGAGCCCGGGGGAGGCGACAGTCGTGTTTGAGACGCGGGCCAGTGGAACAGTGGCATTATGTGTCTGGAAACCAAGTAACGTTTATCCAGCTTCAAACTGCAAACAGTGGAATTTCATCAGTTTGCAGCACCATGGTGGTAATACCACGCTTTTTAATCAATGGTGCCACGGTAATATCTAATAGACATCTTCAGTGTAAAATAGTCTTCGAAGTTGTAAATAAAACAAAGATTACTGGAGTACGTTTACCAGGCAGAAAATACTTACATTTCACGTTTAATTCAATGTCTTATTTGCCATTCCGTTGTAATTGTTTTTTAAATGTACTTGTAATTTCTGAATGGAGACCATTTCAAAGTAAATCCAACTCCTTTTTTTTCCAGTGTTTTAAAAAAATATATAAATCATGGTATTAATATGTTTTTGAATATAAACTGTAGTGCTACCTTGGTCTTTGAACATGCATCCATAACATGATTTGTTTTTCTATTTACCATATTAATACCATGGTTTATTGGTCTTGTACCATGGTGGACATGTACTATGTTGCATGTAAATGCCATGAATATGGTGATTATTCAGTATAATACCTGTAGATTGGTAATGATATACCATAGTTGATCTATACCATCACAGTATTTTTTTGTGGGTTGAACAGAGTGCATTTATTTTTCATTTTTGCTTATAATAAAAATAACGTACAACAATCTAAACATCAGCATATATATTTTTCTGGTGTTTTGCGTAAGAAGCCAAGAGGTTTGATGAATGAGTATGAAATTAAATTCATGTGATCTCCAAGCTTTCAGTTATTTGTAATGATGTGTGTTGCACGCAGAAAATAAAAAAATTGAAATCTGACACTAAATTTAGGCTCAAAGGAAAAGGGAAGTTACGGTGAAAATTGAAGAACGAAGGATTTGCATATATATATATCACGTGATGGCGCATTGCTATAGATGAATTATAATAACAGTAGTATTAAAGTGAGTGTGTGTGCAGTGGAAGCTGTAGATGTGTATCATGTCTGTGTTCCTGTACAATAGAGTTGTGTAGAGCGAGGCTGAGACACTCTCCGACTCCATTGTTTATTGTGTTTTTCACAGACATTCACTCTTGTCACATTTGCACTGTGGCTTCCCTGTTTATTGGATATTTCATTTTAGTGTAAATGCTGGGAATTGTTGTTTAGTTCATATTAATAATACTATTCTATATAATTTTAGCTTTTTATTTTTATCTGTACTTCATTAGTATTAAAGATGGATGGAATAAGATTGGAAGCTTACATGGGCTGTATTTAGGTTCAGCAATATTTTTACTGCTCAAATTTGGTGTGTCTTTGCGTATTACTGTTAATAAGCAGAAACTCGCGTTTGTGATTTTGACACTGTAAACATTTTGGGAAAACTGGATTTAAAAAAAATATTTATAATAAATTGTATTGGAGCTGCACGATTCTGGATAAATTGAGAATCGAGATTACGGTTTTCTCAAGATTCTGAATAGACAAAGTAAACAAAATAACATGTAATTTACTTGAGGTTCTGACAAATGTTAATTGCTGCAGTCTATTTAAAAAAATGTTACATTAATTTATGTGATAATTTAAATGACTGGATGTATCAGCGTTGTTGAATGAATATCTTAAGTGAATAATTCAACGACTCACTCAAAGACTTCACTTGTTTCATTGCTTCCGTCGACATCAGTGTTTTTATCCGAACTATAAACTTTTATCCCAGTTCTTCTGTAATAATCTGAGCTTTTCTAAGACTGATAATGATACTTCTGTGTGGTTGAAGAGACCGTTTGTGAAGCTGTTTCATACCAACACATGACAACTGCCTTCTGAATGTTCGCTGTGATCGTACTCGTCAAAGGTTTAATAGACAAAGCTGAATTGTCGTCATTTAGTGGGAGTTTGAGTTGAGTTCTCGATCTTTTAGCGATTAATCGTGCAGCTCTAGTGTAAATGTAATGTTAGGATGACACACAAGGCCGGTTCCTCTGTCCTGTTGGGTAATGCATATTTTCCTGGTAAAAACAAGTAAATAATTAACTCACTGTTTTGTGATAATTGCCTTATCCAGTTTCCTTGGAAACAGTTTTAGATATTTTCAGTTTTTTCTGAAATAGCAATAATTTTATGGTGATAAATCTAAACAAGAAGGTCCAAATCAGAAGAAAAGCTCAAAAATCTGTTCACTGATGTGTTTTTCACAACTTGTGTTTTGCAAATGCTGTTGCAAATCACTGTTATCCATACGACTTTCCCAGTGACTAGACTCTTTAAGTCAATCATAAGTATTTTATTTGACAATACAAATAGCAAAAATCTTTAAAACACGATGCTTTTTGTGACTGACCCTTTTATGAATTAATTTCCTATCATTTATTGTTTGAAACTCCCATGCATATGGTTGCATAAGAAAACATTGAGTTATGGGTGTTCATGTTTGTAACAGCCATGAAGTTCACAGGTTTCCGAGCTGAGTGACCACAAGTAGGCTATAAGTTGAGCTTGTGCTCTGTTTCTCTAAAGCTATTGGTGGATCTCCTGTGATTGACAGGTTATTGCCCCGCCCTCATCATCAGAGAAGAGAGAGATGCAAGCGGAGGGGAAATTATTCTGATTCAAGATTATGAGCCTCATGAATTTACAATAATGACATGCACCGATAAATCATTTATAACAAAACAAGAATTATCCATTTTGTTTTCATGCTGATTTTAAAGTAAATGCTACTTGTTTTGAAATGTTTTACTGTGGCTGAAGTGTCCGGACACTTTTTGAGGCCACCATATGACTGATTTGCAGTCACGAGTGAAATTGTCTGTTTACGCACTGTGTGTGACTCCAGACCGTAAGTTCATGAACTTTGACAAACACACTAAGTTGTGGACTGAAGAAAGGGAACGAAGCAGAAGTACACCTTCAGTCCTGAGTGAGGAATAGTTTTCTTCTGGCTTTAGGTCTAAGATCCCCACAGGCCTCACTCTTCATAATTCGTTTTGTAGCACATTCCCCAACTCTTCTCGAGTTTTGACGCTTGCTGCTTGATCATAAAATCATGTCTGCTCGTTCTGAAAGTAAACACTGTTTGGGAAAGTCAGAAAGATCGAAAACGAATGCTGAATGGGAATACAGATGAGAGGCGTGTTGCACTTGCATTAATCTTGTATGTCACACGGGCTGTGAATTCATGTGAATGTCTGTGTGAAGGAGGGCTGTGCACTGCCCCTCGTCTGTCAGTTCAGCAGAACGAAGGCCAGAACTGGTTTTAGAGCTCAACAGTGGGCATGTGATCAGGAAAAAGCTGTCACAGTTTCCTAAATGCTGGATCTGAAAATAGGATGTTCGCTCTATGCAATTCCAACATTTTGCTGCAGGTTTCATGTTGTGAATTAGTTTTTTGCCTTTAAAAAGTCAAATGAGAAATGGATACAATTCAGTTCAAAAGTCACCAAGTCTGCACTTATTTGATCAAAAATACAGCAAAAACAGTCATGTGAAATATTATTACAATTTAAACTGTTGTTTTTTTTTAAATTGAAAATATCATCGTCATTTTTAAAGCATATCTCTGTTTTGTGCACTATGGTTGTGAGTGATTTATCATGTAGTGTGACGTGCAAGAGGCTTCATAAGACCAAACACCGGATGATGTTTAATGACAGTCTTCACAGTGTAGTTAAGCTGTCTGTGTCATGTGACTGGAGAGTTAAGCTACTGAAGGCTCCAGAGACACGTGTTTGAAATTGAATAATAGCTTACTTGCTGAATACTATGCATTATATAATGCATACTGCCTACTATTGATTTTAAAGTGAAATAGTAACCATTATTCCAAGATAAGAATCAGACTGTAGTATTTGATAGTTTTGTTCAGCCAGTCTACTAGAGTAAGCTTTCATGATTGAATCAGTGCTCAACATTAAGCTTTGCTTTGTGCTTGTCCTTCGTACAGGTAAAACGGTCATTCATTTGTTGGTCGTTTTAATTTTAGCGATTCTGATTCTTATCGATTTCCAGTAAGGTAAAATTCTTTTTTTTTTTTTTAAACATTTATATCAAACATATTTCTATCATGACAACTCTCAGAAGATTTATAGCATGCTAATGGATATGACCATGTTAATGTGTTTGGTCTTGGCAGAATAGATATAGCAGATCTATATGTACGAGGCGGCACTATATATACACTCACCTAAAGGATTATTAGGAACACCATACTAATACTGTGTTTGACCCCCTTTCGCCTTCAAAACTGCCTTAAAGGGATAGTTCACCCAAAAATGAAAATTCTGTCATCATTTACTCACCCTCAAGTTGTTCCAAACCTGTATGAGTTTCTTTGTTCTGCTGAACACAAAGGAAGATATTTGGAAGAATGTTTGTAATCAAACAGATCTCGGTCCCCATTGACTGGGACCGAGATCTGTTTGGTTACAAACATTCTTCCAAATATCTTCCTTAAATGAAAAGAATTTTAATTTTTGGGTGAACTATCCCTTTAATTCTACATGGCATTGATTCAACAAGGTGCTGAAAGCATTCTTTAGAAATGTTGGCCCATATTGATAGGATAGCATCTTGCAGTTGATGGAGATTTGTGGGATGCACATCCAGGGCACGAAGCTCCCGTTCCACCACATCCCAAAGATGCTCTATTGGGTTGAGATCTGGTGACTGTGGGGGCCATTTTAGTACAGTGAACTCATTGTCATGTTCAAGAAACCAATTTGAAATGATTCGAGCTTTGTGACATGGTGCATTATCCTGCTGGAAGTAGCCATCAGAGGATGGGTACATGGTGGTCATAAAGGGATGGACATGGTCAGAAACAATTCTCAGGTAGGCCGTGGCATTTAAACAATGCCCAATTGGCACTAAGGGGCCTAAAGTGTGCCAAGAAAACATCCCCCACACCATTACACCACCACCACCAGCCTGCACAGTGGTAACAAGGCATGATGGATCCATGTTCTCATTCTGTTTACTCCAAATTCTGACTCTACCATCTGAATGTCTCAACAGAAATCGAGACTCATCAGACCAGGCAACATTTTTCCAGTCTTCAACTGTCCAATTTTGGTGAGCTCGTGCAAATTGTAGCCTCTTTTTCCTATTTGTAGTGGAGATGAGTGGTACCCGGTGGGGTCTTCTGCTGTTGTAGCCCATCCGCCTCAAGGTTGTGCGTGTTGTGGCTTCACAAATGCTTTGCTGCATACCTCGGTTGCAGAGATGGGGGACTCCATTGACTCCATGACTTGATTCGAGTCAGACTCGAGTCGCAAATTTAAGGACTTGAGACTTGCTTGACTAAATTAAGAAAATGACTCGACTTGACTTTGACTTGAGATCCAATGACTCGAGACTTGACTTGACTTGAACAGTATGACTCGAGAATGACTTGATATACATTTTTATATAAATCATCGCAACATCAATTGATGAACAAAATGAAAGCAACGGAACCATTGACACCAGTCATCAGATTCTGCGTGATTGCGTGACGCTGCACAAGCCCAGAAAAAACACACATCGCGGTGAGCGCGCGCTAAATACAAAAACATCTCCCAGCATCGTTTCTTTTTGGATATAAACACTAGAAATTGACCATATTTATACAAGAAGATATGCTGTACGCACAGGCAAGGGATATCGGACGACCATCACAACCTCGAACAGTCGAACTTCATTCACCACGTCTAAAAGTAAGCTATGGCTGGTTTAACCTGTTTGTTATAGTTAATTTGACTATCTTTAAATCTAGAGAGAATATTGGTCAAAACAGCATGCCTCTTTATACACAATTATGTTTTCAAATGTAGCGTAATGTTGTCAGTATTCAAATGATAATTAATGATGGCATACGTTTTGTATAACATTTGCCACATTTCTTTCAAATCATGCTTTAAAGCCAAATATGTCGTTCTTTCCAATGACAAACAACAACATAGAAAACTGTTAATGTTTTGTCGTGTTTTATGTTTCTCTTAAAACAGGGTTAGATGTTATCAGGGGGTTGGGGGCAAAATGCCAGCAGAATTAATATGCACCCAAAATATAACATATGATATTAGAATATTGGCGCGATTGCAAATGTGATAATGATTTTATAAAACAGTTCAGTAAACAAAGAGTGAATATTGTGATGTGACATTTTAGACATAATATTCCAAATATTCTCTGTTTTTGCTCTATTTCTCCAATGACAATAGTTCCAGACAAGCCAAGGAAAGAGTTATGCGTATTTGTGATTCAGTGACCTAGTTGCTTAGTTCCAGAACGAATCTGCCGTTTTGAACAAATCAGTTGAATGCTTCTAAGTTCTATGACTCGTAGATTAAGACGGTGATTTGGCGCCACCTATTGGCGGTTTTAACTTCATAATTAAAAATATATAACTTATATAAAGGGGGTGCCAGTTTGAAGAATGCCATTTGGTGGCATGGGAACCATTATACTTGAATTGTGAATTGTTTAATACCTTTTAATGGTCTTCTGCAATTTTTGAGGCATATTTATTTTTTCATGCTTTAATGCTGGCCTGATTTCAGTTACATTTACATTTTAGGCTATGTAGTTTGAAATTTTATTTATTTTAGATTTTTATTGTAGTAACCACTCAGCTGTATGTGGAAATGCATATTTAAAAAAAAATGTTGCAAATAAAACCATAGTCCACAACTTCTGTAGTTTTAACTTATTTTAATATATAAATTCAGTGAAATCATCAAACGTTTGTATGACTTGCCAGTGACTTGTGACCCAAGCTACGACTTGACTTGACTTGCTTGACATAAAGCAGTGACTTGACTTGACTTGACTTGCTTTTCACAAAATTGACTTGGACTTGCTTGAGACTTGAAGGTTAAGACTTGAGACTTGCTTGTGACTTGCACATGTGTGACTTACTCCCACCTCTGCTCGGTTGTAACGAGTGGTTATTTCAGTCAAAGTTGCTCTTCTATCAGCTTGAATCAGTCAGCCCATTCTCCTCTGACCTCTAGCATCAACAAGGCATTTTCGCCCACAGGACTGCCGCATACTGGATGTTTTTCCCTTTTCACACCATTCTTTGTAAACCCTAGAAATGGTTGTGCGTGAAAATCCCAGTAACTGAGCAGATTGTGAAATACTCAGACCGGCCCGTCTGGCACCAACAAACATGCCACGCTCAAAATTGCTTAAATCAGGGGTTTTCAAACTTTTTGTGTGTGTGGACCACTATTTGTAATCAAGAATTTTCGCGGACCACCTCATAATACACATAATAAAAATATGTCTACACACAGTCCTACCTGAATTAATCCGCACCTCTAAATAGGCTTACTAGCACTAAAACTATAACTGGTCATCACATCAGTATATACGGCTTGTTAAAAGAAAGTTTACTGCTCACAACGGTTGCCACAAATTTAATTTATTTATTTACTCAAGCGCCCGAGGGCATCATCAGGTTGAACAACAGGCTTATTTCCATAGCAATGGAGTATGAAATCTATACAGTAGTAATAAGAACACTTGGATATAGTCAACATTTCAAAACCTTTGGTGATTTTAGGGGATTATTAATCTTCAGAGTTTTACAAGTCCTCAAAAAGTAACGTTAGGCTTGAGTTTGTTCACTTAACAGCACATCCGCAAAACATTTCAGAAAAGCGAGGTCAAGAAACTAACTGGAAATTAAAATAATAACAGGCCTTATTCATTCCATTTATAAACATTTCATTTCATAAACTGCCTATAAACTAAAGGCTATGCGTGTGATGTGATAATGAGAACATATTTGCCTCTGCCACTTTTCTCTTCAGAGAACCTGTTGTTATCCACCGATCCATGTTGTGGTTCTAACAGCACTGAACTTGAACGTCACGGTCGAGCGCCACTAGCCTATTTTAGTAATCACACAATAACTTGACAATTTAATTTAAATTGTATATCAGTATAGGCCTACATATTCTTTTTACTTTTTTATGGGAATTTCCTGGTAAAATGAAGGTAAAAAAATATTATTTTATATTTTATTTTGCCTTTCCACGGACCACCTGCAGTATCCTCACGGACCACTAGGCAGTTGGGAATGGCCGGCTTAAATCACCTTTCTTTCCCATTCTGACATTCAGTTTGGAGTTCAGGAGATTGTCTTGACCAGGACCACACCCCTAAATGCATTGAAGCAACTGCCATGTGATTGGTTGATTAGATAATTGCATTAATGAGAAATTGAACGGGTGTTCCTAATAATCCTTTAGGTGAGTGTATATTTATATATATATATGGCCCCTTAGTGCCAATTGGGCATCGTTTAAATGCCACGGCCTACCTGAGCATTGTTTCTGACCATTTCCATCCCTTTATGACCACCATGTACCCATCCTCTGATGGCTACTTCCAGCAGGATAATGCATCATGTCACAAAGCTCGAATCATTTCAAATTGGTTTCTTGAACATGACAATGAGTTCACTGTACTAAAATGGCCCCCACAGTCACCAGATCTCAACCCAATAGAGCATCTTTGGGATGTGGTGGAACGGGAGCTTCGTGCCCTGGATGTGCATCCCACAAATCTCCATCAACTGTAAGATGCTATCCTATCAATACGGGCCAACATTTCTAAAGAATGCTTTCAGCACCTTGTTGAATCAATGACACGTAGAATTAAGGCAGTTATGAAGGCGAAAGGGGCTCAAACACAGTATTAGTATGGTGTTCCTAATAATCCTTTAGGTGAGTGTATATATATATATATATATATATATATATATATATATGTATATGTGTGTGTGTGTGTGTGTGTGTGTGTGTGTGTGTGTGTGTGTGTGTGTGTGTGTGTGTGTGTGTGTGTGTGTGTGTGTGTGTATATATATATATATATATATATATATATATATATATATATATATATATATATATATATATATATATATATATATATATATATATATATATATATATATGAGGCAAGAACACAGAATTGAGTTCTCTTCTTGCACTTGAAAATGGTTTGAAATTACCATTGTTTTCTGTTGGAGAGATTCACTCGCTCTGGCATGGACTTTGTGCTTTGAAAACAATAACTTTTCAGATTGCTTGCATGCATAAACGGCTAAATTACACACTAATGGAAAGGTAAAAACACTGAGTAAGAGGCATGAATTGTTCATTTGCATTATTTTAGTGATACATTTTTTTGTATTTTTATTTTGGTAAATGTAACAAATTACTGTGTTAAATAAATAGCCCTAAAAATATCTTGCCTTTTGGTAATCCAATTAAATTATGAGTGAAATGTAAACCACTTTAAAAATGTCATCTGGGTATGTACTATGGTAGCATGAGTAGTATCTTAGTATGCTACGCCTTTACTGTTAGCACACACAGTTTTAGGCTTAATGCGACCGTGTTACAGCACTGAGTTATGTCTTATTTCAGAGCTTCACACACGTCATGCTGCTTGTATTACTGTGATCTTAAATGACCAAATGCATGGTTTGGTACATATGGCTACATATCACATGTAAAGTTTCTGTTGCTGTTGTCTCAGAATAGGAAATTGTAAATAATATTTAAGGTGGTTAATTTTTTTAAAATAATATGGTATTTCTATAACTGCGGATGTGGCACTGAGGGGTTATTGTGTAAGTCGTGGTTGAGTTGTCTACCATTTATTCGATTTACCAACAAGATCTGTTTGAATGAACTTTTCTTTGTTTTAATGCGTAGGGTTTTTTGAGTTCTGTGTGTACATTCCTTCACGTTTAGATTTCAAATATAAAATATCAATTTTGTTCCATTAAGATTTTTTATCCCCGCCCCCAGGACCTGAGCCTGCCCAATGGCACCCCAGTAGATACATCAAGCCCCGCCTCCTCCTCATCGCTGCTGAACCGACTGCAGCTCGAAGACGATCTGGACGGAGAAACACGAGACCTGTTTGTGACGGTAGACGATCCTAAGAAACACGTGTCTACGATGGAGACATACATCACCTACAGAGTCTGCACAAAGGTCAGAGGGCAAAGCTCTTAGACGGTCCCTTTCTTGACTTTATTAACAACCAAATGCTGTTTTTATTCGTGCAGTTATTTAAAACTTACAAATGCATGAAGGATAAGCCTCTTCAGACAGATTTCGTTGGTTGATGTGACATCGTGGTTAATCTGAATTGTTGTTCCCTAAACTATCAGTTTGACTGTATCTGTAAATCACTGCGTTAAAGTGGCTGCTTAAGTAGTTGTTTAACTCTTGTGGCGGCTGTTCGCAGACTCGTTCTGCTTCCACTGTAACCTGAAACATGCTCACGGTGGCACTTTCTGGAGCTCCGAGTCATGTAGAGGTGCTAATGAAAACCAGGAAGGCAAACCTCAGTGACCTGCGTCTCAAAATCACTCCCTGTCAGCCCTTTATAAACTCATTGCTGTTTGTTTTTTGTGGATTGTAAAAGAAAAAGGGTTAAGAACATAGTCATGCATGTTTTTTTTATGTACTATTATAGTATTTAATTTATATTTAAATTAGCTTTTATTTTAATATTTAACATTTCATTTTAACTGGAGTTTATTTAGTATTTCAACTTAATGTGCGTTCACGCCATGATAACCATTATTTAGAAAAAAACCTTTAGAAATGAAAGACCATGGAAGTTCAAAGTGTGGGAATCCTGTATAAGACACAACATATTTGATAAATACAGTAAAAAAAGTAATATTGTGAAATATTTTTATAATTTAAAATAACTGTTTTCTATGTGAATATATAGTAAAATGTCATTTATTCCTGTGATTAAATCTGTATTTTCAACATCATTGCTCCAGTCTTCAGTGTCACATGATCCTCCAGAAATCATTCTGATATGATGATTTGCTGCCTAAAAAACATTTCTTATTATCAATATTGAAAACCGTTTTTTGTTCTTTTTGTACTTTTTGTTCAGGATTCTTAGATGAATATAAATTTCAGAAGAACAGCATTAATCTGAAATAGAAATCTGTTGTCACATTATAGATGTCGTTACTGTCACTTTTGATCATTTTAATGTGTCCTTGCTGAATACAAGTATTAATTGCCTTAAAAAAAGTTATTGACCGTTTTCTTGCTTCTGCGTGACCGACAGACCACCAGGACAGAGTTTGACCTGCCTGAGTACTCGGTAAGGCGGCGCTACCAGGACTTCGACTGGCTGAGGAACAAACTAGAGGAAAGCCAGCCCACCCACCTTATTCCAGTAGGTAGAGGAAAACCCTCCACAGCTCTGCTCGCAAGCATTTGTGCATTGTATAACTAGTTGTTTAATGTTGCAGGGATTGTTGTTGACTAAAACCGGTTATTTCAAAGCATGCGATCGACTACATTTGTTGTTGTTTCTCCTTTCTGCTGTCGTTTAGCCCTTGCCTGAGAAGTTTGTAATGAAGGGAGTGGTGGACCGTTTTTCAGAGGAGTTTGTGGATACTAGAAAAAAGGCACTGGACAAGTTCCTCAAACGCGTGGCAGACCATCCGGTGCTCTCTTTCAACGACCACTTCAATGCATTTCTCTCAGCAAAGGTGAGTGCGTTAAAGTCGGCATAAAGCTCCACATTCAAGACCTCCTTTATCATGTGGATGAGTATCTTGAATCAATTCCGTTGTTTTTTCGAGAAAATAATGGGTTGTCTTAACAGTAACTTCCAAAAGCCCATGAGAAACCAAGGCAGAACACCGTAACACCAGTTACCGCTCTTTGGCTTTGTTTTGGAACGCTCAAATTGAGTTACGGTACTCTGCCTTTGTTCAGCCACGCGTCAATATGAAGTTACTGTGCTCTATCAAATAATGCTTCCTACCAGATTGTGCCATTATCTGCCTTTGTTTTACTGTCCATTAAAATTAAAATTACGGTGTAGCCTGTGTACTTTGTACAGCTGCCACCAGTCCCTCAAACTTCTGATGTCCTCAGAGCTTTGTCCTGCACAAATGCGGTCAGAACATTTATTATGGTCTGAAACCGCCCCATCAACAAACGTGCGATATCGATCGTGAAGGATTATGCAGAGTTGACAGAAAAATGTTACACATGCCGTAGCAGATGAATACAACCAAGAACTAAAGCCCTGCCTCACTTAGTTCGGGTACTGGACCTGGTTGAAAAACTCATGCATCTAGCTGGCAGAGTGCCAAAACTTCGCCGACGCCTTCAGCACCGCCCTAAACACGGTCGAGCCAACGATGGACTAATATATCTATGGAGGTATTTTGTCATGTGAAATGTATTAATAATGCCATCAGAATGCAACCAAAGCACAGGATAGCAATAAGATGGCTATAAATAATTGTAAATCATACAAAATAAATGCCATGATCACTAGATTTTATACAGGTGTTACTATAATGATTTTGTTAATGGTGATCAGCAACCAAATAGTGATAATGTGGAAGTTACTGCCTTTTGCCTTGGCATGAATTCTCACTTTTTGCTGACAATACAAAGGTAGAGTACAGTAACTTTAAAATAGCAATTTTTTTATGTATATAATTTTCATTACTAAAACATCTATTTGCCAGATTTCCAGTGTCCTACCTATAATTGATTTGGCGGGACAACTAATAATTTGTCGGGACTACTTTTGCCTTTGTAGGGCAGATGTATACTGAACTCCTCCAATCATTTAGTCTGCTTAAACTCTGCCCCTCGCATTTATTTGCTATCTTTACTTACAATCCGTTTCATCAGATGTATGTCACAATACAGAAGAAAAGACCTGTCGATGCTTCCGTTTAATCATGACTTTAATATTCTTTAGGATGTAGTTTTGAAGGTATTCTAAATACATTTGTGAACTCAGTTTCCTGAGGCCAAACTGACTATATCAATTTAAGGAATAATTTGTAAATGTGTAAGTGTACAGGAATTGTAAATGGTTTGTATAGTTTCTCACAGTTTTTTTTTTTTTTTTTTTTTTTTTTTGGCCATTTGACAGAATTGATGTACTGTATGCTTGACTTTTCAGGACTTGAATAAGCGTCAAGGCCTGGCTCTGCTGACTAAAATGGGGGAATCTGTGAAGTATGTGACGGGTGGTTATAAACTGAGAGGACGGCCAATTGAGTTTGCCGCCATGGGCGACTATCTGGACATGTTCACACAGAAACTGGGCACCATTGACAGGATAGCACAGAGAATCATCAAAGAGCAATCAGGTAAAGATCGTCCCTCTCGGCCTTTTACAAAGAAATTCCATCCATCCTAGGGTAGCATTGCATACAAGTCCTTTAAACCTGATCATATACACTACATTTCAAAAGTCTCTTTTTCTTGAAAGAAATTAATACTTTTATTCAGCAAGGATGCATTAAGTTGATAAAAATGATCGTAAATACACATAATGTTACAAAAGATGTATATTTCAAATAAATGCTGTTGTTCTATGCTTTCTATACAGAATCCTGAAAAATCTTGAAGAAAATTTGATATTTGTTTTTCTATGATTCCCAAAAATATTAAGCAGTACAATTATTTTCAACACTGATATTAATCAGAAATGTTTCTTGAGCATCAAATCATCATACTAGAGTGATTTCTGAAGGATCATGTGACACTGAAGACTGGAGTAATGATGCTGAAAATCCAGCTTTGCTCACAGGATAAATATTGAATATTGCACTGTTATGTATTTGGTCTGGTGGACTAGATCTGCTACGCTGCTGTTGATTATTGCTGCTGCTCCAGAGCAATTATGAACTTGTTACTGCTAATAGATACTCGGACACGCTGCTGTTATGCTGCTGCCGCATGAATAGACATGCATCAATCCCGTAGCAGATATAGGCAGGTGGAGCTGGGGAGGCGGATGGTCTCGGAGGAACTCTGTACAAGGACTAACCTACAGCAAACCCTGAACCAGACTGTTTAAATGTTGAGAAAGCATCTCATCAGCTGTAGGATCAGCAGTGGCCAATCAGCCTGTGCCATGCAGTAATGATGTGATTGCTTGCCAGTTGCATGTAATTGACCTGAGTTTCATGACTAAACTATTAGGGGTTAAACGGATCGTTGTTGATCCGTGATTCGTACGGACCAAGCCCCACGGTTCGGCACGCGTGTGATTCGCGGATCAATTGTAAGTTTAACCGCAATAAGTGAAAGGTTATCATTTGCACTTGTTTTGTCTTGCAAGTTTACACATTCAACAGTTTTTAAAACCATTTCAGCGCTGAAAGAGGCAAAAGAGAATTCAATTCGGTGCTCACGCACTGTTATCTGTGTGCACAGCCGTTACACACACCAGAGAGAGGCGTGTTTCAGATAGCGTGCAAACTCTGAATCCAAATTGATTCCTCTTTCGCGTCTCCATGCACGTGGATGGACACATACACACAAATTGTCAAGTTATCTGTCTCTGCAAGTATTTTTGTAAACGCAGTCGGTAATGTCTTCAGTGAGCGAGTTGAGAAAGAAATCAGATGTGACAGCAGCGTAAACCTGCTGTTGTCTGCCATTAATGTTAATCAAACAACAAAACACAGCTTTAACAGATTAAGCTAGATTACATTTTATACAGTGAACACTATAGTGTTATTTACAAAAAACGCAATATGATCCGAACCTTGAGTTTTGTGGTCCGTTAAGCCACTATATAGTGGTCAAAATTATTGGCACCCTTGGTAAATATGAACAGAGAAGCCTGTAAAAATACATTTGCATTGTTAATCCTTCTCTCCAGATCCTTCAGGTTCCCAGCACCATGTTGGTGCTTCTCTTCAGTTCACCCCACTCATTCCCTACAGGCTTTAGGTCAGGGGACTGGGACGGTCATGGCAGAAGCTTCATTTTGTGCTCAGTGACCCAAGATCTTGTGTTGATTTTGATGTTTGTTTTGGATCATTGTCCTGATAGAGGATCCAACCATGGCCTGTTTTAAGATTTCTAGCAGAGGCCGTCAGGTTTTTATTTTTATTTTTTGGTATTTGCTAGAATCCATGATACCATGTATCTGAACAAGATGTCCAGGACCTCCAGTAAAAAAATAGCCCACAACATTAAAGATCCAGCAGAGTATTCAAACCGTAGGCATGGGGCACTTTTTATCCCTGTCTGTACCAAACCTGTCTAGTGAGTTTGCTGGCTCTTTTCCTTTTTTTTTTTTAAGTTCCATCTGACCACAGAATCTAGTCCCGTTTGAAGTTCTGACAACTGAATATGCTGGAGATTGTTTTTTAATGAGAGGGGAGGATTTTTCTTGAAACCCTCCCGAACATGTTTTTTTTTTGGCTTTCTGACCCCAAGACTCAAGTAATCTCTGCAATTCTCCATCCGTGAGCCTTGGAGAGTCTTTGGCCACACAAACGTTCCTCCTCGCCGTGCATTAAGACAATATAGACACACGTCCTCTTCCTGGCAGATTCGTAACATCTTTAGTTGGAACTTGTTAGTTATTGCCCTGATGATGGAAATGGGGATTTCCTATTACTTTAGCTATTTTCTTACAGCCACTTTTTTTTTTGTGAAGCTCAACAATCTTTTGCTGCACACCAGAACTATATTCTGTGGTTTAACTCATTGTGATGGATGATTAAGGGAATTTGGCCTTTGTTTCATCATGTTTAAACTCCTGTGAAACAAGAAGTCATAGCTGGACAATTTCATGTTCCTGTTCACCCTGGTGTGCAAAAAAAAATTAAAAAGAAATAAAAAGAAATTATATATATATATACAGTGCAATGCATAAGTTAATACACCCATGCTAAAGTTGACTAAAAAGAGGAATAAAAAATCATATTTTGGAAATTGAACTTAATGCCTTAATTTAAAAAATTAGGAAAAATCCAACCTTTTAGGACACCAATTTTCTTTGTGAATGAATAATGTATCGTAAATAAATAAATGTTCTTCCTTAAAATACATGGTGCATAAGTGTGTACACCCCTATGTTAAATTCCCATAGAGGCAGGCAGATTTTTATTTTTAAGTATTTTTTTTTTTAAATTAATTTTTAGGATACTATGCATCCTGATAAAGTTCCCTTGGCCTTTGGAATTAAAATAGCCCCACATCATCACATAGCATTCACCATACCTAGAGATTGGCATGATTTTATTTCAGTTAGCCTAAAAGCTAGTTTGATTTGCATTGAGAGATGATCTTATGGAAAGTACCCCATGCCAATCTCTAGGTATGGTGAATGCTATGTGATGATGTGGGGCTATTTTAATCTATGATTTAGATTTATCAAAAGGATAAACAATGCACATTTATTTTTTACAGCCATCTTTGATCATATTTACCAAGGGTGCCAATAATTTTGACCATGACTATATATTTAGAAAATTTATTATTTCAAAAACATACAATGCAAGTGTTTTTTGCTAGTTTCAGCCTGACGCAGTTATCATTTTCACGTCCTGCACTACATTGTTTAAATGGCAAATGCATTTGCGCCCATTTGTGAGCCCATGGGCTGCTGGTCTGAAAGCAAGGTGTGTTCAGACGCACTGTTGCGCGCAGCAGCAACACAAACACGACCATTTTTCCCATCGTTAAACTAGCAAAAGTGGATTCGGACACGACCTAAGTGCACTTGTCTTGCGCCGTGCGCTTCAGACCATGCGCTTAGATCCTTAAAATAAGGCCCATTGAGTTACAAACAAAACTATACAGCAACAATCACTTTGTTCTGAACCGCCACAGTGCCTTTATTAATGCATATTGTGAATATTTTATTCATGCGTATTGTTTTGCAATGTTAGCTGTCTTTTGTAAATTGCTATGTATGTAGGATGTTTCAAATCAGACTTATAAGGTTCAGATAGGATGCTGCCTTTGAAGGCAGTTGTATTTGTGGGAAATAGACAGCAAGGCAAGTTTTGAAGCAGAGCCCATAAGTGGACTGGTAAATGTAAAAATGAGCCCTCTAAGATGAGCTTTTTCCTTGTTTGTGCTCAGAATTCTTGATGGAGTTGAGAGAGTACGGGCCTGTGTATTCGTCCTGGTCGTCGTTCGAGGAAGAGCTCCATGATCCTCTGGAGGGGGTGTCGGGGTGCGTGTCGAACTGCTCCAGCGCTCTGGACGAACTCACAGAGGACATGAGTGAGGAGTTTCTCCCTGTGCTTAGAGAATACGTCCTATACATCGAATCCATGAAGGTGAGCGGCTTTCAGCTGAGCTTTCACTCATTTCTTCCCACCTTGTATAGAGAAAATAATTTATGCCATTTGGAAAAATACCATGTGTCTACGACTTTTTGCAAAGGGAATGTAATGGTTTGGAATCATTTCTGGAATTATGTTCTCCCAAAACTAAGCCAATGTTTAGCTAGTTATTGTGTGTTAAACTTGGAGTAGGGCTGTAGTCAAGACCACCTTTGTCGAGTCCAAGACAAGTCCAAGACCAGGACTAGTCGAGTCCAAGTCAAGACCGAGTCCAAAGAGGTTCGAGTCCGAGTCAAGACCGAATCCAAAAAGGTTCGAGTCCGAGTCAAGACCGAGTCCAGGACAGAAAAAAAAAAAAAAGCAGTCTGCTAAAAAAAATATAGGCTAGCCTATAGAAATTCAATCATGTAATAATCAAATAATGAATGATTTTAATTTTATTTAAAATAATTGACTAATTCAAAGAACAACAAAAAAATAATAATTATATAGGCCTAAAGGAGCACACACATTCGTTTCGACTTGTCTGATCAGCCTTACATTCTGTTCCTGTCAATCATACACGCGATGTCAACCAATTAATCTGCATGAGGGAGGGCCGAGCCAACTCACAGACACACACACACACACACACACACACACAAGAGATGCGGATAAACCGCGGATCGGGCGGATGACGTGACGAAAAATTATATTTTAGCCTACCACTCGTGGAATAGGCAAAGAAAGAAAGGTAAGAAAAAAAGTCGGAAAACTTTGCCCATTAATTAGATGTGCAAGGCAAGCAGGCTAGTTTTCGGGGTGTTATGGACAATTAAAAATGTGAATATTCACGTTGCACTAGCGGTGGACTTTCAGCGAGTTTATTTAAACATTTATTTTTTATAGAGCCGTTTATGAGTCAAAAGAGCCGGCTCTTTTCATTGAGCTGAGTGAAACGAACCGGCTTACGAAAAAGAGCCGAAATGCCCATAGTTATTAAGTGGCCAGTGTTTCACTTTCCCTCCAATAATATTTTGTTTTAATATCGCGGCGACGTATGTGTGATTACTGGGAACATAATAAAGACACCTGGACTCGGTCGAGACCAAAAGCCATATTTGGCAAGACCAGTGGCCGAGACCGAGACAAGTCCGAGTCCGAATACCAGCGAGTCCGAGACCATAGAAAAGCGGTCTCGAGTCCGGACTCGAGTCCAAGACCGGACTCGAGTACTACAGCCCTAACTTGGAGTTTTAAATGGTTATATCTTGAATTATGTAAAATAGCTTTTTTCTTGTTTTAAACATAAATCTAACTAATTTAGTCAGGTTTTCCAATAGGGTAAGAAAAATAAGCAAGATAATTTCTTTTTCTCTCTAAACAACTCTTAATGAATTGTCCAGTTTTACTTTGAGAATGTACACTACCGTTCAAAAGTTTGAGGTCAGTAAGTATTAAGAAATTTATACTTTTATACAAGGAGGCATTGAATTGATCAAAAGTGGACAGTAAAGACATTTATAATGTTGCAAAAGATTTATATTTCAAATAGATGCTGTTTGTTCATCAACGAATCTACAGGAATATGAATCGGCACAACTGGTTTCAACATGGATAATAATCAGAAATTCTTTCAAATTCTTGAGCATCAAATCATCATTTTCAGAATGATTTCTGAAGGATCATGTGACACTGAAGACTGGAGTAATGATGCTGAAAATTATGCTTTGATCACAGGAATAAATTACATTTCACTATATATTCGCATAGAAGCAGCTGTTTTATTTCACAATAATGCTAACTTTACTGTATTTTTTTGATCAAATAAATGCAGATGGTGAGCAGAAGAGACTTTTTTTCTAAAACCATTTAAAATCTATTTGACACCAAACTTTTGAATTCTAGTGTATACATTTTGTTTTAATTACTGCTTAGATATTTTTACTGAAAAAAATAAATAATCCGTTTTTGCAGTTTAGTGCGTCATTTTGAGGAAATATTGTTATGCAACTCAGCAGACAAAGTAATTTCCTCTCTGTCTTAACTTGACACATCTACACAATCAGCAAATATAGCGAGACGAGTGGCCACTGTGCTGAGATGGGGCTTTATATTTCCTTCTTGAAAACTGCTCTAAAATTATTGACAGCACTTTAGTTGCATAAATACTGAAAATAAAGCACAATTAAGAATGCATATAAATCAAACAAATTTCCAAGAATAAATAATTATATATTAAGGAAACTGAATGATAGTTCTGTAATTTACTGCTTTCCTACAGATTAGATGTTTTTTAGAATTTCGTTTTAACTTGATCACATTTCTTCTCTCCAAAGTGTCACTGCAGGACATTTGCAGAGAGACATCCAAGATTTCTAGGAAGCAACAAGGAGCGTTTTAATAGCCTCCATGTTTGTGTCATGGCTCCAGTGTAGAGAATATAGTGATCACATTTCAATAACCGGTCATATGCTGAAAAAGTGAAATTGGAGAATGTAAACTGTAATTGCTGCCAAATGTTTGTAATTTACAAACCTCTCATCGTTTGTTAGAATGTGCTTAAAAAGAGAGATCAAGTCCAGGCAGAATACGAAACAAAGTTGGAGGCAGTCGTGTTCAGGGAGGACAAAAAGACACCGGTGAGTTGCATTTGTTTTACTCTGATCTGAAGTGATTTGCAAGGCTATCAGTGGCTGTGACACACCAAGCCGACGCTGTTGAGAGATCGGATTGTAATATGTCAATCGAAATATCTGGTTGTATGTTCAGTTTAGCGAGCGGGCCAAACTGTAAGTTGTAAGCCCCTTTCACACAGCGCAATGATCCCGGCAAATTGCTGGGAAATTGCCAGAACGCTTCTGTGTGAACGCAAACATGACCCGGGATTGATGCCGGCATTGATGCCGGGGTGGGAACCTAGTAACATTACCATGTTCAGTCCCGGAACGCGCGCTGTGTGAACAAAAGCCGTAATAATGCCGTGTCATAGTGATGAAGCTGAAGCCGGGATCATTCGTCAGCTGTGAAACGGTACGTAATGCGCAAGTTTATGATCGAATCAGAGAAAAAATGCACAAGCGTGGTTTCTCGAGAGAGAAATCGCAGCTCATAAGCAAACTTAAGTCGCTGCAGAGACATTACAAGTCACATCGATGTCACATGTCTTTACGGGTTGTGTGTGAACGCACTCTGATTCCAGTGTGATTGAACCAAAATCAAACGAACCTGGGTAAAATCCCGGGTCACTTTATCCGTGTATTTTCCGGAATCTCTGTCTGAAAGGGGCTTTAGAGACTTGAAACTTTGAGGGATGGTGGTACCCACCCCGTCTAAACCAATGCAGAAAGATTCTCTAGTCTTACTGTCAATAATTATAAAAAAAATTTCAACATTTTGATTTACTCTGGCGACTGGATGCCAGAATGTTTGAAGTGGGCGTGACCACTTTTAATAAAATGGCTAACTCTTGAAAGGAATGAGATAATTTGACCAAAAGGACGTGGCAACTGGCCGCTTGGTGGCTCTATAAATGAAAACAGGAAAATGGCTTTAGCTACACAACAGTCAGACTTGATAACTGGCATGCGGTGTCTTTGTCCAAGGTACCCTGATTGTCTATGAGGTAGAGATGCGCGGATGGGCTATTATTTCATCCGCAACCGCATCACAAAATGCATCTTCCGTCCGCCATCCATCCGCACCACGTTTTTGTCCAATTTTCAAAACCGTACCCGCCCGCCATCTGCTGAATGTATACATATATTTTTCATTTGATTGGTTCATTTGATTGGTTCAACCGCCCGGCACCCGTCCGAATTTAATTAAAATATTATTTTTCGTCACGTTATCCGCCCGATCCGCGGTTTATCCGCGGAGTCCGCGGCTGTAACCGCCAACTGCGCATCTCTACTATGAGGACATTCACGTATCTCAAAAAAACAAAACAAAGCACAGCCGCCATCGGCCAGTGAAGTTTGAGCACCCAAAGTGAACGGAAGCCGATCAGAATGAGACTCGCTGGGCCTGTTTGTCTCGTTGCCCTAGAGGCTTGTGAGAAATTGGAAAGAAATTGTCCATCATGTCTTTCAAGTGCGTAAATAAATGTATATTATGCAATTTTTACACGCATGCACACGATATTCACACCATATGACAGAACTCATCGTTCTGAACAACTCTAGGACCACTGCTGTCAATCAAATTGTTTAAATATGGAAGAATATTTGAAAAAACTACTTTTGCGAACTAGTCCTTGGTTTTTTGCTCAACCTCGATAAAATCACTGCAGTACAATTCTCTAGTACGACTCTCTAGGTCAGTAATTATCATAATTTTTAACCTCACCCTTAGCTATAGCTATAACAGTGTCATTTAGAAAATGGGCATGGCCAAGTGTACCCAAAGCCTATAATTACGAAACCTCAGAACTTCACGAAATTAGTTGAGCTCTTGCGCCATATGTTTTTATGGAGATTGGACCATAGGTGGTGCTATAACTGTTAAAAAGGTTTCAAAAACACAATAATTCTATGGCAAATTACCAGAAAATGTTTTTTTCAGCTCTGATTTGAATCAGGCAAGATGGCGGCGCATCTTGACGCAGCAGTCCACAAGTTTTGGCAGCTATTCTGTGATTTATAGTATCGTTTTTTGTTTGTACACTAGCAGCCGTATATGTACAGTACAGTAGAGTTGAACTGTTAATGGTTGCAGATTACAATCACTGCAGTCTAGACCAGGGGTTCCCAAACTTTTCCATGCCAAGGCCCCCCAAATACCACTAGGTTCTGGCCAAGGCCCCCCTTAGGATGTGTTATTGAACCCATCGACAATACTACGGCACGTGTAGAAATAAATAAATAAAACATCTAGGTGAACATCAGATTATGTGATGGTGTTTGATACCAGCCAATCAGAAAGATTATAGAGATGCACCGATTACAATTTTTTCAAGGCAGATTCCGATTTTTCATTGAGTTTGACCTGTCGATACAGATTTTAGCCGATTCTGATTTCATTTTTTCTAACCACTTTACAGCACACACAAATATTTTATATATATATATATATATATATATATATATATATATATATAAAATAAAAGACCACTTTTACCCCAACTGATTAATAAAAACAAGTTTAAATGGATACATTTTCTATAAATATTTTTGTCTTCATTTTCTTTTCTGACATAGCCTAATCCAGTTTTTGTTCAAACACACTATACATGCAAATTATGTGCATTTTAGGTAGGCTACTTTTTGTGTGAAATCATATTTATTTTGTCCATCAAAAGTGTGCTTTCACTTTAATTGAGCGTGAGCAGCGCAGCAAAAATAGACTCGGCTTCGAAACCCTCCGCTTCACTACTGCTCATGCGACGCTCCTGCTTGACGCTCACGCGCTGCTCCTGCTCGCGGTGTGAATGTAGTCACTGAACATGCACGCCGAAAAAAACTCGCGCTGATCACGCGCCGCTCGCGATCTGAAACGGCCGTAATTCACAAGATTTCCTACATGTGCGTTCTGTGTGCATGTGTGATGTTGATGTTGCGCGATGTTATTCATGCGCGCCCGAGTGCATTTGAATCGGCATATGTCAGACTGAAAATCACGTGAAAATCTGCCAATTCTTGTCACTAGCCGATTAATCAGTTCATCTCTAAAAGATTAGCATTAAAAGTATAATGTTCAGATAGGCTATGCAACAAATTATTATGTTATTTGATAACAATACTCATATTAGCAAATATTTATTTTTTAACGTTTTTTTACTTTTTTTTTCACTTTTTTTCCAACTTGCTGCGGCCCCCCTGGCGGCCCCCACTTTGAAAACCCCTGGTCTAGACAATAATAGCTGGGACTTTTATCCCCCCGGAAATCCGGCGTTCCCCCGTGAGCAAAAAGCTCACCATTCCCCTGCTGAGATGGTGCAGACAGTGGAGGCACAGAAAACAGAAGAGGGGTAAGAGAGGGGGATCACTTCACAACAAAATATAGAATCTGCGACTGCAGATTACTTTCCACAGTTTGTATTACTGTGTGATGATTATAACAGAGACTTAGCTGGATCAGAACATCCCAGGCGCTGCTGTCGAGCTAGCGGGCCACGCCATCCTCAGAGCAGATAGAAATAGTCATTCCGGTAAGAGCAGAGGAGGTGGACTTTGCATTTACACAAACAACAGCTGGTGTGCAAACGCCATGGTCAAAGAGTCACTACTCTCAGGATTTCAGTATATGATGTTACAGTGTAGACTATAGGTCTTCAACCCTGTTCCTGGGGGGCCATTTCCCTGCAAAGTTTATATCCAACCTGCTTCAGCTTGTGATTTTCAAGCAATCCTAATTAGCTGCTTCAGGCGTGTTTGATCAGGGTTGGAGGACAGTGGCCCTCCAGGAGCAGGATTGAAGACCTTTGGTGTAGACCTTTCTACTTGCCTAGGGAGTTCACTTCGGTTGCTATAACAGCTGTCAATGTACCACCGCAAGCTAATGCTAGCGTAGCCATGGAGAAGCTAGACCGCTCCATTAGCCAGTATCTGTCGGCACAGAGCCAGCATTCTGACACATCTGGGGCTCTCAGATCATCAGTCTCTGTCCCTGATCCCAGTACCACTGAGCTACAGACAGACCAGCCATGAAGACAGGCAAAGTATGGATTAAGGAAGCCACCTCAGGACTGTTTTGAAGACACAGACTGGGGAATTTTTGCTGAGGAGACAGATCTGGAGGGGCACACATTAACTGTTCTGTCATATATAAACTTTAGTGCTGAGAATGTGTCTGGAACAATAGCTGTTAAAGTATTCCCTAACCAAAGACCATGGTTCAACAGCAAGGTGAGGACCCTGCTCTATGCACAAGATTCAGCGTTTAAGTCTGGGGAGCTTCAGGCCTATAAAGAAGCACAGAGAAGCAAGCTGCGCATAGAGGAACTCTTTATCAATATCAACTACAGATATATGTGGCAGGGGATAAAGACTTTCACTGGCTACAAGGACCTCTACACAGATAAATTCTACAGACAGCACACAGCCTGAGTGCCCTTGTGCTATATCTTTCTCATTTCCATTTCCAATTTATAAAGCACATAATACAACAATGTTGACCATAGTGCTACACAAACAATAAAACATTAAAATAAAACAAACACAAATAACTATAAATAAAGAATATGCAAAATATCTACTCTCAGATTGTTTGACCCACAGACTCTTAGGAGTCTTAAATACACCTAAAACATCTCCAAACTCTTCACAGTTGTTGCGTTCACACCGGACGCGAATAGCGCATCAGGCGCGAGTGATTTCAATGTTAAGTCAATGCAAAGACGTGTTACGCACGTAAAAAATTCCTGCGGCACGAATGGGGCATAGAGCGCGGCGCGGTAGATGCGAATATGCCTCATTCGCGCGTCAAGTTCGCACGAATTGAGTGTCTGGCGCGTTAAGCGCAAATGATTTTATTAGTGCTTTTTGTGCATTCACGCGTTTGACGCGAATTCGCGTCTGCCGCCCGAGTTGAAAAATCTGAACTTCTGCGTCAATTCGTGCCGCGTTAACCAATTAGGAGCCTGCTTGCTGCTGTCACGTGGTGAAGTGGATGTTTGGCCTCAATAAATTATTTTGTAATGACTAAAATGCACAACAAAGCAAATCCTTCACATAAAAACTCGATTTCAATATATGAGAGATACTCATTTTGTATTGAATGCTATTTATTCTATATCTATTCTAGATTATATGAAACATTATTAATCTAATGTAAAGACCACAAACAAAATTTAGTGTATAAAAAAAAAAAAAAAATCACAGGACAGGTTTCACTTTTGGAGGCTGGCTCCATTTATTATCAAAACAAAAATAAATGACAGATTAGGTGGGTGCGGGCGAGGGTGAACCTCGCGCCGGGCTGTACAGTGCGGGCTTGTCAGGCAACGACCAGTCGAGGCAGAGGCCTTATGCGGCCTATGCTGTCCTCGTCAGCGTCCTCACCGTTAGGTCCACCAAACCTAGCTCCTGGAGCAAATTGTGAAACTCCTGAAACCCTCCGGAGGGTCTGGTGGACCCGAGTACAGCGACGATGTCCCCTACACAGCTGTTTCTGATCTCCAGAGCATATCCACCTTATTCTGCTCAGTCTAAACAATGCGCGCTGCCATGACGACAACTCCGGTTGCCTACTTCCGGTTCGTAGCGCTTGACCTGTACTAGCAGCGAGAGAATGAGTTCAAGCCATAGACTGTGGTTCAAGCTCCTCATGTGCTGTTGTTGTTGTTTGTTTTAACAATTCAAAGAAGATTTCAAACTTTTTAGAAAATGAGTGTTTCGAGCATAAGATAAGGAGATAAGAATTTATTTTTTAAAGAGCCGTGAGTCAAAAGAACCGGCTCTTTTCAGTGAGTCAAACGAGCCGAAATGTTTACTTTTCACATCACATCGTTTTAAAAATAAAAACAGTACAGTATACAGTAGTCATAACTTAGAATTTTATTATAATTGTATTTCATATAATATACAATAATGTTATTTTTACTTGTCCATAACAACCCGAAAACTTGCCTGCTTGCCTTGCACATCTTTTTTTCTTATGCTTCAGTTTTAACGCTAACCACTCTAAACGTTTACTTTATTGAATGTATCTGATACGGAACAGGACATGGGCATTATCTCCTTCTTATCTTATGCTCGAAACACTCAGTTTCTAAAAAGTTTGAAATCTTCTTTGAATTGTTAAAACAACCAACAACAGCACATGAGGAGCTTGAACTCATTCTCTTGCTGCTAGTACAGGTCAAGTGCTACGAACCGGAAGTAGGCAACCGGAGTCGTCGTTATGGCAGCGCGCATTGTTTAGAGCAGAATAAGGTGGATACGAGCAGTGACTCTCTAGATTAATGCTAATGCTAATGCTCGATAAACATCTAAAAAAGATGGCTGCCAACGGGTTTCGAAACTTTTGCCTCCGGATTTCGCCTCTGTGTGACGCGCGTAAAGACAAAAGAAGCGAATGATTTGAGCGAAATTTAAGCGCGTCACACAGAGGCAAAATCAATTTCACTCTTGACGCGCGAATTAACACAAAGTGGTCAAGCGTATAACTAGACGCGGCAATTTGACGCGCTATTCGCGTCCGGTGTGAACGCACAGTTAAAAACCGAAACCTATGACAACAGTACCTTGACACTCCTGTATGATCAAAAGCTAACGTAAAAAATATATATTTTTAAATGTCTTTTGAACTCACTTAGGGTTGATCATAATCTTATATATTGTGGTAAACCGTTCCATAACTGCAAAGGCTGGTGACTCTGGTTACCAGGTGGTCACTCTGGTCACCTGGAGCCGGATGCACCAACAGGGCTTTACTAAGCCTGGTCCTAACTGCTAAGTAGGTCCTAGTTAAAGGAGAACTCCAGTCAATTTTAACATTGAGCTAATTTTTTTGTACATTTGGAGTGCTGTCAATACAGAGAACAACAACAAAAATCGGTGTTGCCTACACCGTGTTATCCTCTTTTTAAAATTTGCACCCTGTTGATTTCAATAGGGCAAGTTTTAAACCTGCTAATCGATTGTCGAGTTCACGCGCATTGGTTTAGTACCTATGATCACGCGCGTGAACTCGACAATCGATTACTATGGACTTCGACCGAAAACAGGATGTAAATACAGATATGTGCGCTGGCTGAAATAACATCATTTTTATTCATATCTTTCACATCTACTGCAGTCAGATTGACCCGCGTTCACTCCGAAGGAATCACTCACATGACCTGTGCACTTGTAATGTGACACATCAAGGATGTTAAGAGGCTAAAAGCAGGTTTAAATCATGCCCCATTGAAGTCAACAGGGTGCAAATTTTAAAAAGAGGATAACACGGTGTAGGCAACACCGATTTTTGTCGTTGTTCTCTGTACTGACAGCACTCCAAATGTACAAAAAAATGAGCTCAATGTTAAAATTGACCGGAGTTCTCCTTTAAGACCAGTCTTTAGAGTTGACCTAACGTCGGTTGCACCAACCAAACTTAAGCCTAGGCTTAACTACGCCTGGTCTTAGCGTTGCGCGTTCATGTGTTGTTGACCAGCAGCGTGCGTTGCTAGGTTACGCTGTAAACTATCTTCCGCTGTTTTGTTAACTTGTAACATTAGCCATATCAATGGAGGAGCAAAGAAAAAGAAAAGGAAATTTCACCGACATTGAGATACGAAAGTTAATAGAGCTGTACTGTCAGCACAGACACACACTGACTGCCAAGCAATCAAATACAATAACAAACAAGAAAAAACAAACAACATGGAGACAGATAACAGAGGCGATTAACGATTGCTCTGACTCCGGCTGCCTTCGGACAGAAAGCGAAGTAAGAAAAAAGTGGAAAGACCTCCTGAGCAAAGCAAAAAAAGATTTGTCTGCAAAAAAACACCACCCGACCAGAGGGGGTCCTCCCCCAAAAACTTCTGTGTACAGTACCATAATTGTGGATATCTTTGGAGAGGATTCCCTGGCTTTTATTGGTTTGGTCGGTGCGGAAAGTGGCGGTACCGACATGGAAGAAACCTCTGTCTCTCCAGAGATGGATGTCGATCACTCAAGCGAGAGTGTGAATTGTGAAGGTGTGTAGCCTATATATTAGAGTAGCCTAGAATAACAGTTTTAGTAGTTGTCAGATAACAATAGGCCTATGACAGATTATCTGTATTTTTAGACTCGATGGAGGACCCAGTCACCCCACAAAGTTCTCACAAACACGGCAGCGGTGCACCGCCGGTGAAACGGATGAGGAGGCTGGATAATCTGCAACAGACAATTCTTGAGAAGGAAATTGTTAGATTGGAGACTGAAACAAAAAAATTACAGACCGAGCAGGAAAAGTTGGAACTTGAAAAACAAAAAATATTGTAAGAAATACAGTTGCTCCAACAACAGATAAACAGGTCATCTTCGCCTATTTCTGAAGAGGATGGGCGGTCTTTTGTAATTCTGTAAATAAGCCTAATGGCAAATTGTGTACAATGAATCAATGACAATTATATGTAAATTTAAAAAAAAAAGTTTATTATAGACCTACTGGACTTTCGTTGTGGCTTATTTTTATGGTTTACAACCTGCAGATAATTGGCAGAATTATTTTTAACATTTATAAAGCATTAATAATGCGTGTACGGACTAGTCGTCCACCGACATCTTCATGCGCTGCATGGTCCACAGGGTCCACCTTCCTCCGGCACCTACTGATGTTGTTGCCTAGGGAGAGGGATCATCTTGGTGACACAGATGTTGTGGAGGACAGTGCATGCTGCTATTATGGTGCAGACTCGCTTAGGGTGCATCCGCATCTCTCCATGAAGACAATGAAACCTAGAAAAAATAGTCAATAATTACTGTAAAACCTAAATGTGTCACTTTTTTACTATTAATAAATGAGAGAGTAGCATAATCAGAGAGTAGCCTATGTCTTTTCGTTTTGAATTATTTCGTTTAAAGACATTTCAAGCTTTGTGTATTTGATGTATTTCTCATGTCTGTGTGAGGCATACACTGAGTTTCGTTAAGTTAGGATGAGATGCGCTCCAGTTAACGTCCAATGCAAGTGACCGCGTGGGCGCCTCCATGATTGTCTGCTATATTTGCTTCTTATTTATTTAATACAGGCAATTGGTTGATGAAAAATTTATTAAAATTAAGATACAATTTATACAAAACGAAAATTAAGATACAATTTATACAAAACAAAATTCACTTTAAAGAAAGGTTTTCTACAAAACAAAACTTAATGAAGTGGTCAAAATCATGTCTGACCCGCTCCATGTCTCTCGATATATTGATATATCTTACTCGTGCTGTTCACTTTTCATAATCAACAAATAAATAAAAAAAATAACATTATATTTTAACAAATATAAAGCAACTGCTAGCCCCTCCCTAGCTCTGCCCATGTATATAGTTTTCAGTGATCTAGTGACCGCACTACATCAGCACCATGGATAGGGGCACAGACACTGCGGAAAGGATTTTACCTGCGCTTGAGGACTCCGATGCACCGCTCAATGAGTGACCTAGTGGTGGTGTGGATAGTGTTATACCGTCGTTCTTGCTCAGTCCTCGGAGCAATTATAGGCGTCATCAGCCAGTGTTTCAGTGGGTATCCACTGTCGCCGAGAAGCGTATAACGCACTCTCCCGGAGGATGCGTGCATCATGGGTAGATCCAGGCCATCTCGCCACCAAATTAAAGATTTTATAATTGGCGTCACAAGCAATCTGCACATTGATTGAATGGTATCCCTTGCGGTTGACATACAGATACTCATGCTCAGATGGTGCCTGGATCCGGACGTGAGTCCCATCGATGCAACCCACAATACCAGGAATGCCAGAGGCCCGGCGGAATCGGTGTTTCATCACCGCAGACTCGGTCTCAGTGGGGTGGTGAGCAGATCGCAGAAGGTGACGGCTCAGTGCCAGTGACACTCTGCGGATGGCCTGACATGCGGTGGATTTGTGGATATTAATCATATCTCCAACAGTTTTTTGAAACGCACCATTTGCATAAAAACGTAGCGCTATTAACAGCTGTAATGCTGGTGGCAGTGCTGCGTTGTGGTTCGATACATACTGTAAGTCGGGTGACAGGTCTTCAATCATATATATCCCTCCGACAGAATTGAAACCTCTCTATCAGCTCCTCATCATTGTAAATGTCCAATGGATTGCTTCTGTCCCTAATAACTCTCTCCCGTCTAAAAGCCCGCTCATTGTAAAGTCTATGTATAAGGCGTGCCATGTCTTTACTACTGTCTTTAGTTATGTGGTTACTAAGTGGTTACTATAGAAACATTATCTATCGGATAACGGCTATATACGCTATTATATACCTAGATTTTGAATTTACGCCTGCTACTGACTAGGCGTAAGATTTATGCCCGGTCTTAGCGAGAAAAGGACTTAAGCCTGGATGGTGCAACTGTCGTAACTTTTAGGTCGGACTTAGAATGCTGAGTTAAGACCTACCTACCTTAAGACCAGGCGTAAGCCCTGCTGGTGCAACCGGCTCAGGTGGTCACTCGGGTCACTGGTCACTCAGTTGGTCACTCGGGTCACTGGTAGGGGTCGACTGATTATCGGCGCCGATATTAAGCACTTTTATGGTTATCGTATCGGCCATTTTCAAAACCGATTTGCCGATAAAATAATTTAATTTTGAAATGAGCTATATTTGGCTCTGACGCAGCCACCTCTGTCGGAACTCACCACTCTGTAGACTAGACCAATGTCCCCCGCCCATCTGATTTGTTGGGAGTCACGAATCTGGCCAAACAACGTGGAAAGCTGAAGGCACTGAAAGTTTTGCACTCTCACACTGGAAGCACTTGCTGACTGGAGCTGCTTCACTGATCACGCATCAGTTGTCTCTCAAAGTTAAGGCAGCAGCAGAAAATAATAATAATAATAATAATAATAATAATAATGTTATTATTAACAGTTCTCAGATTTAAATATATGTTTTAAAGAAAGTATTTGTCAAAACCCTTTGTTATTCTTAATTTTGACATTAATTTACATTTTTACACCAGACATAGGCTATATATTGGTTCAAAATATCGGTTATTGGTCTACTTGATGTGTAATAATCAGCATAAACTGCATCGGCCATGAAAATCATATATTGGTCGACCCCTAAACCTGGGCTTAGGCAGTTCACTGTGCACATGGGTTTTGGACTTCCTGAGTAACAGACCCCAGAATGTTAGGATGGGAGATCACACATCATCCTCTCTCATCCTGAATACTGGCATACCACAGGGGGGTGTCCTCAGCCCACTTCACTTCTCCCTCTTTACCCATGACTGCTCCCCTATTCATCCCACCAACACCATTGTCAAATTTGCTGATTATACCACCATAGTTGGGCTGATTTCAGACAACAGTCAGAGTTGTACAACTGGCTGCACACTGGTGGTGGTTGAGGAGTGATCCCCTGATATGATTGTAAAGCGCTTTGGGTGTACAGTAGTACACATGAAAGCGCTATATAAATGCTTCCATTCATTCATTCTTTCAAACATTACAAAAACCAAGGAAATTAGCCCAAAATAGGCTTAAAACATTGTCACCTCCCTCATCTGCTGACCAACTTCTATCGATCGGCTGTCGAGAGCCTCCTAACCTATTTCTGCACTGTGTGGTTCATCAGCTGCACAGAGGAGAATGGGAAGGTGTCGAGGGCAGCAGAGCTTGTCATTGGTACTGCACTACCCTCCCTTAAAGACATCCACACTGGCCGACTCCAAAAGAAAGCCAGCTGGATTGTAATGGACTCCACTGACCCGAGATATCGCTCGTTCTCCCATTGCCCTCTGGGAAGAGATGTAGACTAAACAGAACTAAAATATTAAAGTTTTTTCCACAAGCAATCAAATGCATAAATCCTCCTCCCCCCTCAGGTGCAATAAACCCATATCATAAGGACTTGAAGTTCAGTAACACGCAATAACAATTTTGCAGTATATTGTGTATATCACATCACTGTGGTTTTCTTTATATAGGTTTGACTTGTTGTTTTGTCTCTTTATATATATTTCCATCCTTGAGAACTGCTAAACTTTTTATTTATTGTTTTACGCAATGATAATAAAGAATCGAAAGAATATAATTTAGGTGTTTATAGGCTTATGTAATATCTTACAATTGCGCAATCTTAAAGCACTTGAACCCCATTAATTGCTGCTTGCAGATATAGTTGATATTCAAAATGGCAAGCGCTGTTTTGTTTTCGGTTTGTATATCTGCAGTCCTAGTTTCGGTTTCCCTTTTTGAATGAAGAATATAGACTATTAATAGCTGCTGATATAGACCGTTAATCCCTTAGTGGAACACGTATGCTAGTTAAAGGTGCTGTGTGTAACTTTCACTCTACTAAAGCATAAAAATACCATAACATGTTTCCTTAATATCTGCAAACATATTGAGTTCACATACTCGTTTCTCGAAACACTTCTACAGCCAGTTATTTAACTTTGAAATGTTCGTTCAGTGTTGGAATGTCTGTTTTTGTTTTGCTCTGTGTGATCTCGCCCACTGCCAGTTCACCCAATAGTATTTCGACACCCCGGGGTGCCAGTTGGCAGGAAACGCACATTACAGCCAGCAAACAAACTGGGTCAGAGATTGCAGATTCTACTCAACCTAAAAAGCCTCGGCATCCATCTAAAAATCTCTATGAACGAGAGCATATTAAATCGCGGATAAATCAACTTACAGTGTGTAAATCTCGTTTTTCAATGTTAATTGCGCTCGTTCCTGTTGCGTGTCCTTAACCCCCTGAGGTCGACGGTATCGCCGGCGATACCAGCTCGCTTTTTTTTTATCAGTGTAAAAGAAACTCATAAATACTCTGATGTATGAAACTCCTATGGAAAATCAAAGTCAACAATCGATTTTGTTAAATGTGTATTATTTTTGTGTATACTCACAATAAAAACAAAGTGTTGTGCTTTTTGCCAAATAAAGAAAAATAAACACGAAGCGAGTTCTGCCTTCTCTCTGCCAGTGTAGTCCATTCTGAAACGCGTCCGAAAATGAACAATAACTCAGCGAATACTCAGTCAAACAGGCATACAGACACACAGGCATGAAGCTTGAATTCTCTTCTTTTAAATGAAGTAATTTATATAAAAAACAAATATTCCCATCTTGTGAAATCTGTATTAAAAGAGAGCGATTCCAGTCGATCTCATTAGAGCTAATTCAAATGTAATGTGACTCCACCCACGGAGAGCGTGCGCTATTCAAACGCAAATAGCTGAGGCAATCCAAGCGCAATCCTGTGAACGCCCCCATACAGCTCGAGAAAACTCACAAGTTTATTCAGATCATTACTTGTTTACACCGTCTTGCAGCGCTGTGAGGAATAATAATAATGGAAAATGTCCCTCAGAAGTGCGGGTATATGGAGGAGTGAGCTGAGGAATACTAGTAAGTTTTTTCCTTCTCACGTGAATTTCTTCACGTGGGTTTCTGTTTATGAATGAACGGCAGAGATGCGCGCTGTTTACCACAGCTGGCAAAGACAGTTTAAATTTAAATCGCGTGTGTGAATGAATGATGATGTTTTAGCAAACTGTATTGCTATACTGAGATGAGTAAAAATCGACTGAAATATGTTGAAATAAAATGTAGGCTATTTGTATAAGCAACGTATTAAACTGCAAATTAACAATATGCCCTAATATTTCATGAAAACAACGTTACAGTCAGGCGAAATATGAAAGACAACATTTTGTTTAGTAGATTTGGGTACAGTTTTTACTGTAGAATATACTGCCTCGTCAAATAAGCTTTTGTTTAGCAATTTCTATATATAAAATACTATTTTTGTCAAAAATAAAGTCATCAACTAAGATGTTAGCTGTTCCAATGTTGGCTATATTCAAACTAATGAATACATAGATAAAATGTAGGCCTATAATCTTTTTTTTTTACAAAGAAAGAGTACACTTGAAATATTGTTGAAATTGTAATTATTGTTGTAATTGTAACCTTTTTAATAAAATAGCAAAACATATTTACAAGATAGATGTAAGCAAAATCTTAAATGGTCAATATAAGTCTTCTTCTAAATATATCTTTTGTCCTTGCATTGTGGCTCAGTCAGTTTCACACCTGAATGAATGGCTAATTATTATGCAGAGTGGGTGGGACATTGTATTCTAAGGTGTAAACCACTCCTCGTTCACGCCCCCCTCGCATATTGGCTTTCCAAGCAAAACCTGTTTTACATCAATTTAAATCAATGTATGGTTTTATGTGAACGATAAAGCAAGACTATTTTCACATAATTTTGAAGAAAAAAACTATAGGCGACGACATCCATTAGTCAAAAGTCTTATTGCCACATATTTAGTATGTGTTTTGTGGCCTTATTTCTGCAACTTTCATTTTTATTTTTTCCAATAACCACGCATAAACATTATTCTCTTAAAAATTCAAACATATACATGCATGTTGATCAGATATTTTGGTAGCCCTGTTTGTGCTATATAGAGTGAATTTACACCTTTGCCATTAACATGTTTATAAATAACTGAAAAAAGCACAAATGTCAGAGCATGTCAGAACACCTCCAGGGCCCAGAAAACAGCTCAGACTCCAGAGGGTTAAACTGGCGACCCACGTGAGCGTCAAGTCTGAGGAACGACGATCTCCGATATTTTGAATTTGGACTGCAGTGCCTATTTCGACCACTAGCTGTCATTCTTACAGACTGCACCTTTAACAGTCGCCTGCAGTCCTTTTGGTGCGTTCAAGCGCCACTTTTCAGCCCAAAGACTGACAGCCTTTGTTGCCATTAGTTCTTTGACGTCGACTTTGTGTGTCACAGCCTTTAGAGCTGCTTTTATTAAAGCTGGGAAATATGAAGGTGGAAGAAACGTCTCAACTGTTGAGAGTTAATGGGGCGTCCTGGATGTTCTCCGCACATCTCTGGCCTGCAGGTGCCCACTGACGTGGAGAAGTGCCAGGACCGCGTGGAGTGCTTCAATGCCGACCTGAAGGCCGACTGGGACCGCTGGCAGAACAACAAGCGGCAGGACTTCAGACAGCTGCTGACAGGCATGGCCGACAAAAACATCCAGTACTACGAGAAGGTCAGAAACTTCAATGTACTCTGTAACACTTTATTTGTGTCCTTGTTACATGTAGGTACTGTAGTAATAACAACTATAAATTATGCATAATTACATGAAACTAACCTTAAACCAATCACTAATCCTAAACATAACCCTATAGTACTTGCATGTAGTTAATTATTACTCCGTACTTAAATGTACAATTTCAGTGTAACAAAGACACCTTAAAATAAAGTAACTGGCTTCTAAATAACACGTGGTTGCAGGTGAAAATCTGTATCTGTCACTTCAGAGTTATTATATTTTGATGAAAGAACAAAATATGACCAGCTAAGACAAAAGGTTTTACTCTGGATTAATGTGTATTGATAATTTTGTGTACAGTAAGGCCAGAAATGTGTTTGAAGGAAGTAAATGGGTTCAGTTTGATTTAATGTTGATTTAAGTTTATAAATTGGCTGGGTAATTTCAGTCTAAGTGCTCTACATACAATGTTGGCAGAGCTTGAACAGGAACTCTTCAGTCCTGCGTTTGCCAAACACTGACACAGCGCCGCAAAATTCCCAACGCCTCTGCTGAGAGGGAAGATCCCGGGAAACCATTAATACTGCAGGAACCAGAGGAGCTCACTTATATCCTTGTTTACTTGATGAATACCTGCTTGGGATGAACCAGGTTTTTTTTTTTTTTTTGATGAAAATGATGCTACCCTCTCATTCACTGCTCTGCTCCACTGCTCACATGCTCTGATAATAATAGCTTTTTAGGACTATACATTATTTGCATAAGTGGTCAAAAAATAAATCTGTTAAATCTGATTCTGTTATGTAGAACTAAATAAAGAATA